>NC_052623.1:271358877-271661907 GCF_016161935.1 Mauremys reevesii | reverse complement strand
ACAGAATGATAGATTTTAAGTGATTATAAATGGTAGGCATAAAAGGTCAGAGATAGTTACCAAAGAAAATAAAAGGTAAGGGGACAGTCTAAATCTTAAACTTTATTACACTAGGCAGTATTTAGATCAAGCAGTTCTCACCCTACTGGATGTAACAGTCTTAATACACAGGCTTCTCTCTCTCAAGGCAGAGACCAGTCTCCTAAGTTGAAGTCTTTGTCTTTCCAGCATTGTTGTTGTTTCTAGCGTAAGTGGAGGAGGAGAAAGGCCAAGGCATGATGCCACTGTCCCTTATGTTATACCAGGGGTGGCTAAACCATGGCTTCTGAGCCGCATGTGGCTCTTTTACAGTTAAAGTGCGGCTTGCAGAGCTCTCCACACCCCCTCTGCCCCCAGTCTGGTAGGTGGCCCTGCAGTGGGGTGGTGAGGGTAGGGGCTTCTGCCAGAGATGACTGGTGCCTGCTAAGAGCGGGGGAGAGGGGGGAATTTAAAGGTCCCCCCCAACATCTTGAGTCATGCCTGCCCTCTTACCTTCAGCTTCCCCTCCTTGCAACTCCCAGCTGTTAGCTCCCCCTGGAGAGGCAGGAGCAAGCAGCTGGGAGCTGCAGGGAGGGGGCACTGCTTTAGGTCCATGGGAAGAGGCAGCAGCAAAAGCAGCAGCTCGCAACTGTTTGCTGCTGCCTCTCCCCATGGCCACAGCTCCCAGCTCGCCAGCTCCAGCTGCTGCTGTGCAGGGAGGGGGCCTGGCGGCTTCATGTGACTGAGCAAGGCCAGTAAACTGTGGCAAAAATCTTGGGGGGGGGCACATGACACCCCCCCACATGCATCGCCTCTGACTTCTGCCCAGCAGTGTTGGGGGGGGGGGGATCTAGGAGCTTCAGCTGAAGCTCCGAGCCCTGGCAATCATGCCCCGGCTTTTGAACTTCTGAAGATTGTTGTATGCAGCTCGGAGGGTCAGTAAGTTTGGCCACCCCTGTTTTATACCCTCAGTCCATGTGCCTGGAATATACTAGCCAGACATGTCCTGGTGGGTTGAGCAATCCCCCTGGTGTGGTCTTGTGCAACTGTCATTGAATTGTAAATTCCTTGATTAAAACTCCCCTGCTGATTAATGGTCAGTGAGCACCCTCCTGGGAGTGGTTTGCCTTCCTTGTATGCCCCTAGCAGATTTACAGCATATTTCAGTAACAACCATACAGCTAAAACACATATTGTTAGTGTGCATCAAGTTATGAGAATTTTGACAGAACAATGGATTTCAGCAGATCATGACGTTACATATGATATCCTACATGAGGGTTCCAGGGTGCTGCTTTGAGGTGCAGAGTGCCACACGTGAAACAAGCCATACTGGTAAAAGGACAACTCTACTGGTATAGCTACACCCACCCTAGGGACTTCTGCCAGCATAGCTATACCAGTCAGGGATCACACCTCTTCACACCCCTGACCGACATAGCTATGCTAGCCGAAGTCTGTAGGGTAGGCCTAGTTTAAGGATTATTTACTTCTTAATTTAGACTTCAGGGCCTCTTTGACTAGCTTTTCTCTTATTTTGGAAATCCCTGTTTTAGTGGCCATTGCTGAATACTTCAGAGAAAGGTGAGAAAATCCTCAGAAGTCTGCAATACCCTATAGTCAGGGGAAACGTCTCCCTGATCCCAGGGGATCACATTTTGCCCTAAAGCATGACAAGTACAGGGATGGATCTCTGCCTGCAGTATTACTGAGCCACCAAGTCTCCTGGAGCTATAATGTGATGCCCTTTACCATGTCAGTTGATGACTGAAATATCCTGACCCTATGATCTGTAAGACACATTTATCCTGTATGATCTCTCCTGAGTCACCCATTGAGGTGAAAGGGTCCCTGAATGGTCATTCCCCCTCCCTTCCCTCATCCTTCCTTTCTGCTCTCACTCCTTCCCCGCCTTACCCATTCATATACTCCTAAGCACATTCTATCCTGGGTTTAATTTTTCTTTAATATCTTCATTTCTTTAATGACAGCGGGAGCTGCAGGTTGTTCTCTGTGGGAGCTGTGGTGTGTGGCTGTGCTTTAGGTAATGAGACCTGATGAAAGCGTCTTGTTACTGTATCAAGATTCCTTCCTTCTCTGTATTTAAAAAAAAGTGACAGGCTGTGCTGGCTATATTAATATATTTTTAATGGCTTGCATGTGGCTATCGGAACACTTGCTTGTCTATCTCGAGAGAAGCAGAGCTATTTCCCCCTGCCCACTCATGCATCTTTGGCTGAAATCAGCCAGGAATTGGCATAAAGGGGTGTGTGGGGGGGAAGCTGTCAGATGAGAATTTCCCAGTAACTCTGGCAGTAAAAAATGAAATCTGCCGTTTCACACCTGCCAGGGGTGGGTAGGATTCTAGAGACCCTCTCCCCCTACCCACCCCAAGAATCTCTCTCTTCTGGAATGTTCCCCTGTCTGTGATCATCAAGGGAGCTGCTCTCTCAGACTGTAGCATTTCTACCAATGGAGGGATGAGACTTATCTAAAAATAATTACTGCATTTCTGAAGTGAAACAAAAGAATTTATGCTGTAATTGAGAGCTAGGAGGGGGAGGGAGCTGACAGGCTCAATGCAAGTGTGTTCTAATGCTGGGTGCCAGTGGTTTGGTAGCCCAGTGTATTAGCACACTAGCTTTTTATCTCCTAGGCTAATGTACTGTTTAAGCTGCAGGTAGAATAAGCTTGGTGATCTGAGCCTAGAGCATCTTTTTTTGTTTTTTAACTGCTTTTCTGCTAGCGAGACAGCTAGCCACATGTAGAAAGCTGATGGTGCTCTTGAGAGGCCAAGAACTGCACCAGCAGAGCTTCAGGTCAGGACTGACTTGTATTGGCAGACATCTGCGCGGGGTCCACAAATGGCAAGGCAGACGGGTACTCCCAAGCTGGCACTGAGGTGCATTGGTGGAGCTGTGTGGAGCAACTCGCACAACGAGCATGAGATCAGCTTGTGAAGAATTAATGCTGCATAACCTGTGTCAGAGAGAGGGAGCAAACGGCAACAAGCCCTGTCTCACTCACGCGCTGATTAAATAGAGCTGCCAGGAGAGGTCAGCCCTCGTTGACTCGCTGACAGGTTGGCTGGAAGGCGTTATGATATAGTAGGGGAAGGGATATTGATCAGTTTTACAACAAAACAACCCCAAAAAACCCTCTAGCCATAAGATAATTGGGGGAGTGGTGGCTGGCATTGAAGGATACCACCCTCCTGCTCTTGTAAAATCCAGAATAAATGTGCTCTATCCTGGGGGAGGGGTAAGTAGAAAGCAATTTAAGTGTAGTCTAAATTCCTCCTTGCTTGCTGCTGGCAACCACATGCTCCTCTGCGAGCAGCTGCTGTTCCCCGTCTCTATTTGCCCCTGATGTTCAGTGATGGGTTTAGCTGTCTATGTGCCTCCCCCCAAACTGATACAAGGAATCTCTGTTCACTTAATGTTGAGCCTGAGCATGCTGGTTAGGCTGCTCACTCAAGTTGAAGAAACCAATGCACAGGAAGCATGTGCTAGTCTTGGCCATATTGGCATATCTGCTTATTGTGAGCCACTTGTGCTCTCAAAAAGAGAAAAGTGATGGTGAATCACAGTGGGGAGAGCAATGGAGGAGCTGCCTCCTTGATTCTCTGAGCTCATGCCACGCTACTGTTGAGGTTATCCTCGCAGCTAGCAGGACTCTGTGGATGTGGGGTTTGGTTTGTTGCCTTTGAATGGCTTGGACTCTGTAACACGCCCTGCTCTTGATGAGTGGTCCGTCTCTCTCTTTGCCTCGAGGATGCCTCATCCTGGGTTTGCCTGAGGCACCCCAGCAAGAGCAATAAGGTTTGTTTTGTTTTTGTTAATGTAAGTGCCAGGGAAAGATGCTGTCCTGGTAGCCCTGGAAGATGCCCCATACAATGTGCCCTCAGCCAATGTGCTGCATGCCTGCTCTGGGGCTACATTGTCCCCCACCCACTGTAAAAGGGGTGGTGGTGGTGGTGGGGGACTGTTTGTGAGGAAACCTCTGTGAGAAATTTCTCATTCTGGTTGTCTTGAATCATTCCTAGTGGGGATGGTGGTGGAATGGGGTTTGGAGCAAGTGGACAATGTGCATCTCCATTGGCTCTGCCCTGACTTCAGCCCCCTACCCGCACACAGATTGCACAGAGAGCCCTCCACTGGGTTCAGGAGGAAGGATAGTGCTACGGATGAATCCAAGCCTCTCTTTCTCCTATAGGGGTCTCATGATCCATGAACGGCCCCTTCTTGAGCAGAGTTCATCCATCCACTGGAGTGAAAATTATTAGGGGTGAGATGTTAGCAAAATAATTGTCATTTAACCAATTGTATGCTCTGGGACAAAGAGGAGCCTGTTTCTAAACCTGCTTACTTTTTCTGGCCCTAGCTAATAGCAGGTAACTCCTTCACTTGTTTATTTTCTAGCTGGTTAAGTTGCCATATCCCTTCTCAGCTGGGTTGATGAAAGGTGTTTGGGATGTAATCACATTTTCCAAAGGAGTGCAGTTCCCAGGCGTACGCTCCAGTAGTGATGGACACCATGGAGGATGAAGGTTTGAGAGATTCCTTTTCACCCCTTCCCCAAGGAAGCTCAGTTCCAGGGTAGTATCTATGTTTCAGTGAGATCCCCTGCTTCTTTAACCCAATTTTCCGGCTGGGCCTGACGGAGGCACTGGAAGGTACCTAAGAACATAAGCAAACGTGATTCTGCATGGGATTAAAACTGGAAATCCACCTGTCTTCCAGCCTTGTGAACACTGGACTACCTAACTGTCCCAAACTCAAGTAGCCAGGGATAATACACCCAGCTAATAGCGCTGATTTTACTTAGTTTTATAATAATAAAATCAGATGGAAAAGACCTAGTCCATCTTCCTGTTCCATACTATAGATTTTCTAGTGTCTTGTCCAGTTTATAGTTTTGAAGATGACCTTCAGAGGGATTTTTTTAAATTGGGCTTGTACCTTCTTTACTTCTTTGCGATGGATAAAGAAGACCTGAGAGGATTTTATTTTTTTTCTGTTTACCTTAGAAATATCAGGAATGTCCACTCTGGTCTTACCTGAAATTGTTAGAGGACCACTGAGGAGGTTTGATGGGTGTGTTTTTTCTGAGCTTTAAATCCCTTTTTTGAAAGTATGAAGGCGTTGAATAAAGACAGCCTTTAGATTCAAAATAGTAACTGGGCATTGACTCTGCATAGATGATAACAAAAGCAAATAAAACCCCAAAGAGTAGGGAAACAGTCTGAACACAATCTCTTCCCTTTTTAATAGTTCAGCTTTCAATCTCTTGCCTTTTATGAGGTCACCATTTCACTGATCCTTCAGTTATCATATTCTTCCAGCCTCGACGGAACCTGAATTTCTAATGCAGGGGAACAAGCAGAAAAAATGTTGTAAAGAACAAAACAAGCCTTTAAGGCCTTCTTTGTACAGTATATAATAAAGAAGGAAACAAGGGCATAAGCCCAATTTGTTTTGCAAGTGACCTTTAAAAGTCCCATACAGTGGGGCTTCCACCATAACAACCTCTTGGGAACTTAAATCTATTTCCTTATCAAAATGTTTATACTCTGCTTGTTCATAACTTTATAAGCACAGGGCTATGCATACTAGTTTCTTGCTTTTTGGGTTGTTTACTCGGGCAGACCTGCTGATGCTGATTTAATTTATAAGGAAATATTGGGGTGTTCTTAAAAGCTAAAAAAGTATCTTGCTAACTCTGCAAGCAGATTAAAGTTGTGAGGGTCTCCTGACCTCGATGGTGTAACTCCTGTTTATAGAAAGGGAAACAAGTGAGTGGGGAAAGGCAACTGGTGTGTGTCCCCTTTTGATGTCTAGGAAGGGCATCCCACTGAAGCAGTGATAAGATTAGTTTGTTAACTTAATAACCCTTCATCCAGGCTTCTCCCTGCACTCCCTCCCCCATCCTATTAGTCTTTTCCCTCTCTTTCTGTCTCGTAAGTGCCGTTGAAGGGTGTGGGGAATTGTAGTTGGTAAATCGCATCCAGCAACTCGACCTGGCGGTGGCTGCTGTTGCTAAATCAGCCAGCAGAGCACCTGCTGTCTTGAAGCTAACAGAACTGAATAGTGTGCTATTCATTTTTAAAGTGATATTGTCAAGATAAAAATCTCTCTCTCTCTCTATGTACGTACGTATGTATGTATGTATAAACCAGTCCTTCTCTGAGTTACAGAATTGCATGTTAGATGAGTAAGGCCAAAGGAAACTTTAAAAATCCTATTTGCTTTTCACCATAGCTGGAGGGATGGCCTCCAGAATCAGGTATGAATTACCTAGATCAGGGATCGGCTACCTTCGGTAAGCCCCCTGGCAGGCCGGGCTGGTTTGTTTAACTGCCGCATCCACAGGTTCGGCCGATCGTGGCTCCCACTGGCCGCAGTTCGCCGTTCCAGGCCAATGGGGGCTGTGGGAAGCGGCGCGGGGCTTATCCTGGTGGGCCGCGGGCCGAAGGTTGCCAATCCCTTACCTAGAGACTCCCTGCAACCACAACTTTGAATCCCAGCAGGCTTGACTTAGCCCTGCATCTTGAGGTCGATAAATTGACTTCCATGCAGCTTATTATGTGGGGCTCTTTCAGATGTGACCTTATTAGAAACTGAAGTTTTCTGTGGACATGAAAAATCCCATGGGAGTTTTCGTAAGTATAGGGGAGTTGCTGCAGTGTCCATGGCAAAATCCCCTCCCCTCTCTGAGAGTGGCATATGCTGGTTGTTTGTCTGTACCAAGTCCACAATGTGGCTACACTGTATTGCTTGGTGACGTGATTAGGACTTAAAAAATGTACCTAACATCGACTAGTCCAAGGATGAAGGCAACTGGCCAGAGAGAGAGAGATGGCACCATGCCCCCTGAAGTTTACAGGAATACATTGTTGTGTACTGTACTTAAGTGTAATATATTGCTAGTCAACTTCCTGCTTAGTAATAATAAAAAACCCACTTACTACATCTCTCCTGCTCTGGTTAGATCTTCTTTTACATACTGGCTTCAGTGCATTTTTTTTTCTTTCCTATCATGGTGTATCTTTTTATGAATTGCCATCAGCGTCTGTATCCTCTGTCTTTCCTCTTTGCTAATTTATCCCATCGTTCCTTCTCTCTTTCCACCAAGCTACTTAGGGCTTGTCTACACTGGCACTTTACAGCGCTGCAACTTTCTCGCTCATGGGGTGTGAAAAAACACCCCCTGAGCACTGCAAGTTTCAGCACTGTAAAGTGGCAGTGTAGACATTGCACCAGCACTGGGAGCTGTGATCCCAGCACTGGTAGCTATTCCCCTTGTGGAGGTGGGTTTTTTATAGCGCTGGGAGAGCTCTCTCCCACTGCTGGTGCCGTGACTACACAACCACGTTAAACGCTGCCGCGGCAGCACTTTAATGTTGCTAGTGAAGACGTGCCCTTAGACATAGAGTTTAGAAGTGTTACCAAATATTTATTGGCTAGAGGACTAAACTGCCTAACCAAAGGCTGATCTGAAAAGTGGGGGTGTGACCCACTGTCCAGGAACAATGCCCAAGTAAGACGCTAACTCCTTCTCACTCCCCGTCAGCTGTCGGGAAAGAGGAGAGTTCAGGGGATTTTACTAGAGTGCTATCCTTGGAGCCTGCCTAGGGAGTCCATTTGTCAAATTGCTTCCAGCTAGAGGTGTCAGAAAAAAAATTGAAGGACCCTCTCCATGCCCCCAGGCTCCTGTGAGAAGGAGCACTCTTTTTCTGTTTTTGCCCCATTCCCACCCCAGAGCATCAAGCCTGATGCACAGATGTGTAGTAGGTCTTTGCTACTCTACCTCAACACAGCTTCTGTTTTTGGATGCTCGTCGTGTCCCCAGTAAATAGGGAGAAGAAAGATGGTCTAGTGCAGGGGTAGGCAACCTCTGGCACACGTGCCGAAGGCGGCACGCAAGCTGATTTTCAGTGGCACTCACACTGCCCAGGTCCTGGCCACCGGTCCAGAGGGCTCTGTGTTTTAATTTTAAATGAAGCTTCTTAAACATTTTATAAACCTTATTTACTTTACATACAACAATAGTTTAGTTATATATTATAGATTTATAGAAAGAGACCTTCTAAAAATGTTCAAATGTATTACTGGCACGCAAAACCTTATATTAGAGTGAATAAATGAAGACTCGGCACACCACTCCTGAAAGTGGTTAGGGCACTAGCCTGGGTCTTGAGAGACATTGGTTCAATTTCCTGTGCTGCCAGAGGCTTCCTGTCTGAGCTTGGGCAAATTACTTGGTGATTGGGGCTCAGTGAGGGGGTTCTGGGTGCGGGGGGCGGGAATAGAGCTCGGCAAGGGAATCCAGATGCTGGGGGAGTGGGGCTCAGTAGGATGGGGATCCATATGCACCTGGTTGGGGCTCGGTAGGGTGGGGATCCAGGTGTGGGTGGCTCATTGGGGTGGTCCAGGTGCAGGAGAAGTGGAGCTCATCAGGTGGGGTTCTGAGTGCAGGGGGTGAGGCTTGGTAGGAGGGTCTGAATATGAAGGGGTCTGGATGCACAGGGATTGGGCAGATGGGGGAATAGCTCCCTGTATAATGATCCCTCCCCCTGCAGCTGAGCAGTGATGGGTGCAGGAAATTTGTGTGTGTGTGTGTGTCTGTGTGTCTGTGTGTGTAGTTTGCAGAGCTTCCTACATCCAGGGGAGAAGTCTGGGGGTGGGTCTGACATGACCCCGGATGCCGTGCAGGGGATGAGAAAGTCTCGTCCTCTCCAGCGCAGCTGGGACTTGCAGCTGAGCCCGGCGCAGGATATGAACCACCAGCTGGGTCTTCCCCAGTCCCTCTCCCTGCCCCACAGTGATTTACCTCTCTGTCGGCTGACCTGGGCACCCGAAACATACTGCTTGGGAGGGTCGCATGACTGCACTTGTGGCTTCCCTTTGCTTCCCCATCAGAAAGTCATTTTTTCTGCAGGGAAGCAAAGAAATCTGTGGAGGACATAAATTCTGCACATGCACAGTGGCACAAAATTTCCCCAGGAGTACTAAGTGGGGACATAAGACAAATAGCTCTGGTACTGCCTCTGCTGTTGCTCAGAGCTTCCCAAGAAGCAGCAAAGTGAAACTGACTGTTTTCAAAAAAAGAACAGGAGTACTTGTGGCACCTTAGAGACTAACACATTTATTTGAGCATTTATTTGTTAGTCTCTAAGGTGCCACAAGTACTCCTGTTCTTTTTGCGGATACAGACTAACACGGCTGCTACTCTGAAACCTGGCTGTTTTCAGTTTCACTGTTGCATGTTGGATTCTGAAGAAAACTGATAACTGGTCAGTTCTCACTCTGCTGCAGCGTGGGAAAACTGAGCAGTAGAAGAGGCATTGGGGCTGTCTATCTGGAGACTCAGGAAGACAGTGCTGTGTCAGTTTATGCTTTATTCACGTTGTGATTTTTTTCTAGAAACTTTTTTTTAAATGAAAGCTGAGGTTCAGTAGAAGTTGATGTCACTGACTTAAGAAATCTTCCTCTTCTTCATAGACGAGTCGAATTTCCAAGTCTTTCCTCTATATATGTTGTTTATATAAAGCATGCTGGGATCCTTCAGGATGAAAAGTGCTATAGAAATGTAAGATACTATAGTTGTGTATATATGTTTCTATTTTTGGTCTGTAGCCAGTTTGGCAAGTGAAACTGGTCTCCTCAGTTTCATATCTGCTTCTCATATACTAGCACGATGCTTTTTGCATTGTGTTTTATAATACTGAAATAAAAATCTTTTAGAATGAAAAATATAATGGAAGTGCATATATTGGTCTTTGGAAAGATCTTTAGGCCCATTATTTTGCTATAGGAGAAAACTACTTGACAGTGCATGCCCCTTTTAAATCCACTGCTTAGTTTCTGAGGGGTGGAGGCAAAGAGGTAATGTATAGGTCTTGCAGGAATAAAGCTCTTGTTTTGGGTTCCCCTGCTGTTCTGCAGCAATAGCTCACTGACTGACCCTGTTAGCGGAGCTGTTCTGTCATCGCTGGTGATTCAGCTGTACAGACACAGAAGTGAACTAAACAAATAATGTGAAGTTAGGGGACATGGTGCAAAAGTAGCCATAATTACCAAATGGAAAAAGGCAAAATTATGGAGGAGATGGGAGGGAATTCTCATGTGGCACAAGGATAAAAACATCTCAGCTTTTTCCATGCTACAATTTCTAGTGTAGCAGCAGCCCTGGGAATTACAGGGCTGAAAAAAATCCTAATATAGGCAAAGTCATGGAGCAGGGTTGGTGGCTTAATAAGGGACACTTCTGAATCACTAGTGAACCAATCCATCAACCTGGTGCTTGGGGTGGGGAGCTGTACTATTTATGGTACCATTTTATGGATGAGATGTAAAATCAAGGCCTTGATCAGTTGATCATTAAGGATCCCACTTCACTTTTCACAAAATTAGGGGGCAGTGAACCCCTGTGTTCTGGCCAGGTTCCAATTAATTACTTTCTCCCCATCTAATATTCCTGCTGCAGTTTATATTAGAGAAGTTGTTCACTTCCCCTTCTAATCACTTGTGTGTAATGTTTCTGGCACAGAATTGATGCATCCTTTCAATACAGAGATGAGGGGAGTGATTCCTTTATATTCGGTCTTTGGGTGAAACAGCTGCTATAGCAACGTCAATACGTTGTTTTATATTACAAACAAACAAAAATCAAACAAACCCTGTTTGCTCCTGTTCCCTTCAGCTGCTGTTTCAAAGCAGGTCTCCCCTAAATCTCCCAAATTATAAGGGTGTGCGTGTGTATGTCAGTCTGTCTCTATCTCCCTCTCTCTCTCTCGGAATAAGAAGAATGTGTCAAGCTCTCTGGCTGGGAGCCAGGACTCTCTGTGGAACTATAAATCGACCTGTCAGGGAGGGGGGAAAAGATTAACGTTGGCCGTCTTCATTAGTGGGTCCCCTGAGGAAACTGGGTCTGCCATGAGCTGTGAATGAGACCAGCTGAGAGAGAGGGGGAGTTTGCGGTTTTTATCACTCCCCTCAGAGACACCCTGAGGAGCGGGGGTGGTGGTGGTGGGGAAGAGAGTAATAGGGATGGGAGGATATAAATGATGGAAGCTGGAGCTTTGCAGCAGAGCCCTTTCTGCCTTCTGATTGGAGGAAAGCGTAGTTGGTTGCTGTTCCTCTGCACCAATCAGTGACCCGCATGCCCATGTGTGCGGTTTGAGTATTTAGCATGCTAATTGGGAGCAGAGAGGAGCTGGCCCAGTGGCAGTGCAGTGCCCTGCCACGCTAAACAAGTGCTAGTAATTGCATCGAAGAGACCTCCATTATATAGGTTTTTAACAAAACCAGAAAGGAGCATTTATCACAAGCAGCATAATTCTTCCTGGACAGTTTTTTTTTTTTTTTTTTTTAACAGTCCAGATAATTTTTCCTACATTTTATTCCCTCGCCCACACTGATTTTATAAATAACCCCTGAAAGCTTCAAACAATCTGTTTCTCCCCCAGCTCTACCCTCATTATTGTATGGGTTTGTGCATGAGACCACAGGCATGTGCACGTGTGCACGGGCGCACACCCATGTTAGCTGTTGGTTGTAGGTAGCTCTAAAGTCCATGGAAGATTGAATTCTGATGGGGCTTCTAGCAGTAAAATCTGGTTTAAGCTGGTAGTTCTCTCTCTCTCTCTCTCTCTCTCCTTTTTTTTCTTTTCTTCCCGGTGAGAGATACAGGCTCGATGGCTCTAGATTGGGGTGTTCTCTATTCATGGAACAGGTCTGACACATGCATTGGTAATGCAAACTACACACGCCCCACCTCCGCCAGCGCACCGAAACTTGACTTGAGGGGACCACAGAGAGGGACGTTCATTATCTATGGCTAAGGCTACGTTTTAGTCACAGGTATTTTTAGTAAAAGTCACGGACAGGTCATGGGCAGTAAACAAAAATTCAGAGCCCATGATCTGTCCATGATTTGTATTAAAAATATCCATTACTAAAATTTGGGGGTGGGCTGCCTGGGGTCGCCGCGGGTGCTGGGGGAGGGTGGCCTGGGTGATGGGAAGGGTGGGCGATGGCGCACAGCCTGGAACCTCCGCTGGTGCGTGGGTGGGTGGGGAGTTGGCAGAGCCGGTAGGCTCTCTACTTGGCTCCGCACCTCCTTCCCCCCCAGCAGCAGCAGAGTTTGGGTGTGGGAGGAGGCAGGGAGTTGGGGCAAGGGATGGGGCGAGGTGGGCTCTGGGCGACGCTTACCTGGGGAGCTCCCCGGAAGCAGCAACGTCCCCCTCACTCAGCTCCTAGGCGGAGGCATGCCCAGGCAGCTCTGCACACTGCCTAGGCCCAGAGCACTCACTTCGCAGCTTCCATTGGCCGGGAACCGCAGAGCTGCCTGGGCATGCCTCCACCTAGGAGCTGAGTGAGGGGGATGTTGCTCCTTCCGGGGAGCTCCCCAGGTAAGCGTCGCCCAGAGCCCACCTCGCCCCATCCCGTGCCCCAACTCCCTGCCTCCTCCCACACCCAAACTCTGCTGGGCGGGGGGTGTGGTGGCCTGAGACTGCCCTAGCAGCGGCTGGTGCGACTGGCGCAGGGGCTGCCTCTGAGCCAGGTGCACCAGCCACTGCAGAGGTCACGGAAAGTCATGGAATCTGTGACTTCCGTGACAAACTCGCAGCCTTACCTATAGCCCACATGATCTCTGCTACCTCTGTATTGTGATTATGGGCAGGGCTGGCTCCAGGCACCAGCCCAGCAAGCAGCTGCTTGGGGTGGCCAATGATGAGAGGCGACACGTCTGTGTCTTTGGCGGCAATTTGGGGGCGGGTCCCTCAATCCCTCTGGGAGCGAAGGATCTGCTGCCGAATTGCCACCGAAGACTGAAGCTGCAGAGCTGCAGATCGCGATCACAGGCTTTTTTTTTTTTTTCTTTTTGCTGTTTGGGGTGGCAAAAACCCTGGAGCCGGCCCTGGATATGGGAGTCATAATGTCAATTGTGCTGATAGTTCTTAATGACACAGACCTGGTTCAGGAATGAACTGAGCCCTGATATGTTTTTTTTTTTCTTCCCAGATCTCTGGGGCAGAGGATTACTCTGGAGAGTGAGGGAGCTAAAGAAGTAGAACTGCTGGTATAATTGTGCTGTGAGTGAGAGAGAGAGAGAGACTGACCTACTCACCTCCGTGAGTGCAAAAGAACCCAGCAAGCAGTTACAGGGACATCTGGGGTGGATTCTTTGCTTTGTGGGAGCTGTCATCCCAGCTCTCCCCCGCTCTCTCCCACATCGATCTTACCCCCATCATCTCCCTGCCCCCAACAATAACAAAAACTTACATTTATATTGTTTCTTGAATCCCAAGCCTTTTGCAAACAATGTTGATACAGAAATTACTTCACCCACCACTGAAATGCTTACAGGTCTGTGTTTCTGTGTACTTTACAAATATTAAATCTGTCAGTTCTCCTTTGTGGTAGGTAAATATAATGACTCATTTTGCTGGAGAGTAAATGAAGAACAGAGGAGTGAAGGTGAGGGTATGAGGTGTTTGTTTGTTTGTCTGTTTGTTTTTAAGATTCAACCACTGTTACAAAGTCCTGGACCCAAGGAACTTACAGTCTTACTTAGACAAGTAAACGATGAGTAATGACAACTTTTGGGGAAGGAATGTGCGCCTGCAGGCAGGAAGGACAACAGAAAGCAGGAAAAGAGAAGCTGCTATTTGGAAGTATTATTTACAAAGAAAGCACTAACTGGTACTGAAAAGTGATGTTCACTTATCACCTGGTGAGTCAGCGTCAGAACTGTTGGTGGAAGCCAGAAATTCTACCTCCTAGTTCCCCGTTGCAGCCGCTGCTCTTTCCTGTTGAATAGAGAGAGAATAACTGGGGATTTGGCCATGAGACTCCTACAAAAAGTACCAAGGTGTATCTAATGAACGCAAGTGAACGGAGTCTCAACTTAATATTTCATAAGAAAGATTGCACCTTCAGCAATGTAGTGTCCCTAAAGCCACGGGTTCAGTGTCACAGGTCACAAGTGTCAGCTGCTGAGGCACTATCACAGCTTCCTTCAGAACCTGGGTTTCACTTAGAAGTCTCCAGTTCAAGTAATGACCAAGCCTAATTCTGCTTAGCTTGATGGCTGATGAGAACACAGGCTCTTGTGGTCTGGGTCTGCTTGTGGCCAGTGAGAGGCCTTCATTTTCAGGGATGTTGTGTCTTGATGGAGGTATCAGAAGTTTGGGGGAAATGCAACCCATTTTCGGGTGTGCAGAAGTGCAACAGTAGTCTAAAAGCAGTGGCTGTGGACTACTCCTGTGAGGCTCAAAATGTGATTGTTTTACAAACACTACTTTAGAAACACCCAGCTGGCTCTGTTTGCCTACAGCTCTGTGAAAAAGCTCAGATATTGTTTGCTGCTTGCTTGGTCCCCTCCTTGCCCCATTACTCCTCTAAAAGGTAGATTGTGTGGCCAGATGCTGAAGAGGGGTGTTGGTGGAGTTCAAGGTGGGTGGGTAGAAAAGGGTTTGGGAGTCCCTTATCTCCACACCATTCTCTTATTCCAGTGAGAGAAGGAAAAAAATTTTTTTCCTCAGCTCAGACTTCTGAGTTCTCAATAACAGATTATTTTGCTATGCCTCATTTGCATATTGTTGTTTTCAAGCCTCTGCATCTTCTTTCTTCTCGTGTTCCTCCTTCCCTCTCCTCTTCCTTCCTCTCCCTCTTTTCTGCTAAAGATCACTCCCAAGCTCTCAAATGCTCCCCCTCCCTCTGCATTTGTCTTTCATCCTTTGTTCCCCATTTGCCAATGCCTGGGAGCAAAGAAAGGAAAGGATACTATCTCTCTATGAAATACAGAAGTGAGAAATGCAGGCAAGCAGAGTTATCAGCCTGGCCGTGTGAGGCTGAATCCACCTCAGAAACACACAGAACATGCTTGTAAGACCACTGTCGGAACACTCAGAGTTTACCTCCTCCATTATGCAATGTTATGGCTGCAGTCCTGCCAATGACAGATGGGGCTCCCCTTCAGAATAGTGCTCTTGGCCTCTGCTGCTCCAGGGGAGTGAAACCAGAAATCAGACCCAAGCCTGTGTGTGCTAGCACAGAATACTGACAAACTACTGGGCAGGTTCTCCCGAGTGCTGGTCCCACTGTGAGTCAAATATGCATCTCCCACACAGGAGTGTAGCTAGTCCTCTGAAATGAGAGCACATGCTAGATGGTACATTACAGCTTCTCCTTCCTTGCCTCTCCTCTCCCCCTGCATCAATAGTGTCACCATAGTCTCTCAAAATCAACAAGTCATTAGTCTGATCTAACATAGTGAATGCTGTGAGACAGAGATCTAGCAGTGTGTTTAAATATCCTGGCAAAGAACCAAAATGCTGTTCTCCTTAGTAAATTTAAAATGGTTGCCTGCCTCACCTATTCTCTTGTCGGGCAGTATAGAGTGCTAACCCTAAAGCCAGCCCCTTTTCATATTCTTTGTTTAAAATGTTTGTTCTGAAAGCTGATCCCATTTTCTTACACCCCTCCACCCTTTCATTTGCCTGTTTGAGTGATGATTTTCACCTCTTCCAAGGGGGGAGTAGAGGTGAAAACCAGAGGCAGCTTTATCGCCCATCCTCCTTTGCTCTTTGTTCCATCTGTTTTTACCTTCTTGTGCCTGTTGCAGCCCCTTGTTCCTCTAGCCTTGGAGAAGGAGAAATCTTGCCAGTGGAACAAGTGCTTTTGTTGACCTGAGGCTGTGGGTGAAGGATTCAGGTGAATGTGTGCTATACTGGTTTTTACATAGAGTGGCGTCTTTCTGACATGTGCCTTATTTCCCTGTGAATCCTGTCTTGGAGGCAGCATTAGGTTTTCCATCTATTTCTGCTTTTGTTTTTTCCTGGATCTTGATCTAACACATGTTTCTGTCCGAAGTGATCTGTAAGTATGTTGAGCAGGCCTGCATAACATAAGGCCCGCGGAGCCTCACTGTGCGGCCCACGGGGGGATTCTGAATCCCCCACACACGGCGCTCTGGGACAGCAAAAAACCTAGAGCCGGCCCTGCCGGGTTCCCCCAGCCGCCGGAGCCCCGGGCCCTTTAATTTGCCCCTGAGGGCTCCCAGCCACCTCTTCAGCTGGGAGCCCCTGGTTGATTTAAAATCAAAACCTCCCCACCCCCAACCTTCCGTTTTGGCCCACAGCTGTTTTGGTGGGGTGGCGCTGGGGAAGGAGGGTTTGTTTCCGCAGGGCTGGGCGGCCCTGGGGCGGGGTGTTTCTGCAGGGCCAGGAGGTTTCGGCCCTCAGCTGTTTTCTTTGGAGGAATGTGGCCCTCGCCGCTTTACGAGTTGTGCAGGCCTGATGTTGAGTAAGGGGAGGGGGTGAACCATTCTGAGATTTGCAGGGAACTCATAATTTTTATGGCCGTGTCCTGCATCCTAAGCAGTTTACCATGGGCAGAGGCAGAACGAGCACCAAATGTAACTTCATATCTCACAAAATTGGATGTTCCCAGCATGACATGATGATTTTGCCGCTATAGACTAAAGAAGAACAGAGCTGGGTGTCCTCCATATCTGAAAGACACCACATCCCCATAACTCCTCTCTAACCCATCTAATGTTGGAGGCCATGTTGAACAGAAGGGGAGCCTGTGGAGATCCCATGGCGCAGATTAGAAATTGCCCAGTATTACCCTCTGGGATCAGATACCATGGTGATGAGCAGGGTGTGACATTACACTCCATATTCTTTATGAAAATATGCTTATGATATAACTGAGATGTACTTTAAGCAAGATGGCTCATGTGAGATATCATTGGAATAGTTATGATTTACTGAATGTAATTATCCAATGTGTGTAGGCCTGTTTTATTTCTGTATCTGAAGTTAGGAGCATTAACTATGTTTCTGCATTTCAAATGGGTTACTTTAGGTGTCACCCCACAACTAGCCCTTCAGGTACAACAGTGAGAAAGCCAGACGGTGCTAATGTCCCATTAGCAAAGACAGTGGACTGTAAAAGAGCTTAGTCTTCCTGTTGAAGCTCGAGACAGCCTACAGCAATGGCTGTGCCACAGCCATGCAGAGACATGGATCCGACTCACCCGGTACTGGATACCCCTCCCCCCCTTTTGGAATGCCAGTGAATGGGAGACAAAGGGTTCCTGCCTTACACAAAAGCTGTATAAGGCAGGGGAGTGACGACATCAAGGTTCTCCTCTGCCTTCCCACCCAAAGAGACACTGAAAAACACCTGGAAGCAAGAACTGAACTGGGGGAGAAGGGTTGAGCCCAAGCTGGAAGGGCATCTAGCTTGTGAGTAATAATACCTGACGTCTCAAGCTGCAGCCCAGTGCAGATGTCTTTTGAGACTTTCTGCAATCTGCCTGTAACAATATCTAGGGTGAGAAATTATTATTTGTAACCCGTTTCTTTAGTGAAACAAGCTTAGTTTGCGTGTTTTGTTTATTTGCTTAGTAATCTCCTTTGATCTGTTTGCTATCTCTTTAACCACTTAAAATTCACCTTTTGTAGTTAATAAACTTATTTCTTATTTATCATACAACCCCGTTTGTGCAATTCGTAATGTGTGTGTGTGTGTGTGTGTGTGTGTGTGTGTAAGAGGCTGTGTATACCTTCTTCCACATTGAGGGAGGAGGTAGATTTCGCAATATACTTTTGGGTCTTCACTCCAAGGGAGATGGACACTTGAGTGCTGGGGCAGGTCCCTTAAGCTGGTTCTTCCTAGAGCTGATCTCAATGTCTGTGTTGTTCTGCAGTTTGGTGTGCCCCTACCTGTGTGTGTGCTGGAGGAGGCTTGCCTGGCTCAATAAGACAGGTAAAAAGGGTGCCCAGGCTGTCAGAACAGACAGGCTCAGTGGTATCTCAGCACATTAGGTGGCATCTTAAAGGAAGGCAACCCATCACAGAGGGTATGGAATCTTAGCTAACTCTCTTATGGAATGGAACCACTTTGAGCAGGTCTGTTGGACCGTGTTGTAGTCCATAGCCAATCAACGGTATTGAGGGCAGCTGACCAATCTAAAATAATCAGCATGGACACTTGATTTTCATTTATTGTTAGAGGGCAATCATTAACCAGCAAAGCCTCTAGACTATACTCAGTCCTGAAAACAAGTGAACTGGGGCCCAGGAAATCTGAGAACTCCAGATGCTGCCAGAATCGTCTTACACCACCCTTCTTAATGACTTTGCTTGAAAAAGGAAGACTTGAGAACATGCCTCATGGTGAGAGATGCTTGCCTCTGTTAGTGGATGCAAAGAGCTTGGATTAACCTGGTTGTTCACCACCTGAAATCATTCCCATGACTGGGACTCTGGATACTATGGTGAAAGTGAAGAAACCTTTCTTTGTTTCCTGCACAGCAAAGCAGAAAACGTCTGAGGAACATAAGAATTGCCATAGTACTCAGACTATTGATCCATGTAGCCCAGCATCCTGTCCCTGGTGGCTGGTTCCAGATGCTTCAGAGGTAGGTGCAGGAAAACCCCATAGTGGACAGTTTGGCATAACCAGCCCAGAAGGGAAGTTTCTTCTTAATACCCCTCAGTTAGTGGCTGCTTTATACCCTGAAACATGAGGGTTAATATATCTTTTATAATTTTTTTCTTATCTAATATCACTGTGGATGTTACATTAGCCATATAAATGTCTAATCCTGCTAAGCTCCTGGCCTGTTTTTTCTCAATTGTATAAGTTATTCATTGTATCATTCTGTGCATCTACCTCCTATGGCCACCAAGACTCTGGTTCTTGGAGCCATCATCTCAGATGGTCTGATCTGTGCCTGCATTAATAGAACTTCACTTGTCTCTAATATCCCAAGCAACCAAGGAGTCCCAGATTTCCTGACAGAATCAGAGAAATTAGAGATTAGGATGGGGAAACCCTTGTCCGTCCATCCATCCAGTTCAGGCTTTTGTCTTAAGGCACAGCATATAGTGAACCAGTTTCAGTGTGGCCACAGTATAGATATTGTTTACCTCTTCTGTCTATCCCCCTCCAGCACACACACAGATCTCCTCTCTGCCATGCAATGCAATCTCCCCTCTGTTGGTGCAAAAGCCTTCTCTGCAGCCACTGCTTTCTGGAACAGAATTTCTGTCTCTCTGCTTTGTTGGGTCTCCCTTGTATTTCAAACCTCATCTGAAAACATTTTCTCTTTTTCTTAGTTTCTCTCTCTCTTTGCTGTTTTAGAGAGAGAGCAAGTGTGTGTGTGTTTTAGAGCTGGTTAGAAATCTTCCAACTAAACATTTTTTGTCAGTAAATAACAATGCATCGAAACCAAAATGTTTGATCTTTCAATAACAGTTTAATTGGGAAGGGTGTATGTCTGTCTACAATGGCCAGCAGCCTGGCGATTAGGGCACTTGCCTGGGCTGTTGGAGGCCTAACCACCAAGCACTGGGATGAGTCTCAATTTATTTAATTACTTTAAAAAATTTCTAAAGGTTTTGTCACATCAGAATGAAAATGAATTCAAAAATTTTGGAAATCACTATGGGATATAATTTTAAGAAAAGTACCAGGATTTTTAAAAAAAATATATTGTACTGCTGCAGGTCAGAACTGAGGTATATTGATAGAGCTGAGGCGACATGATTTGAATAGCAAGTTGTCCTATTAATTAAAAGTTGTATGAAGAGCATGAAAAACATGATGAGTGGTAGAAGGGCTAAGCAGTATTTATTAAGCTGTGGGTGAGTATTAAGCTGTATTTGAGAAGCTGTGGGGGGCCCTAAGAGTGGCACAAGAGCAGTTGCTGCAGGTCAAGATGGAGTTGCACTAAACTGTGTGGGAAGGGGACAGCATTGGAAAGGCGGGGGTTCCCGCAGGTCAGGCGTGAGATGCACTGCGGTACACAGGGCCTTCCCATGTTCTGCCTGGCTAAGTTGTGTCTAGTTGGCTGAGTGAAGTGAGACTTAACACAGAACTTCTGCTATGTGGGAAGAGAATGGGGGACAAGTAGTATGGGAGAGGGGCAAGGGGGGGACCCACATACAGCCCTGGGAGTGAGGGAAAGGGTGGGGGGAGTTTCAGGGCGTTCCTGAAATAGAGGCGGTGGGAGGGTGGCACACAGCACATAGGGAGCTTGTGGGGGTGGAAATGGGGGATGCAAGGAGCCCCTGACAGGTGCAATGATCTCAGCCTACGCAAGCTACAAAGTGCAACCCTCTAGTTAATTTCTCTTTCATAAACATTAACTTTTGTTTAAAAAGCTATTAACCCCTTAGTGCTTCTGTCTCCTTACTCCCATCCCAGGAAGTGATTGTTGCCAGACCCTAGGTGAGGCTTAAGAAACCCTTTTGAGATGGGGAGATTTCACCTGCAACTGAAAAGAAGCACAAATGCACTCGTGAGAGAGGAGAATAAAGCCGTGTTCAAGGAACACGTGTGCATTGTTAGTAATACATTGCAAGCAGCCTGGCTATGCTGGATCCTCATATGCCTCAGGTGCTTTGCGATGTTGAGATGAGAATAGCTTCATCCACCCAAAGAGGAATGAACAGGGGAACTTTTTATAACAACTGCTCTTCCTGAAGGGAGTTAGTGCTGTTGTGGGTCAGCAAAATGATGGACTTACTGGGCTAAGGAGTAAGTTATAATTCAGTGCTGCAA
The DNA here is from genome assembly GCF_016161935.1 of Mauremys reevesii. NCBI lineage: Eukaryota > Metazoa > Chordata > Testudines > Geoemydidae > Mauremys > Mauremys reevesii. The sequence goes on along the minus strand of NC_052623.1, from coordinate 271,641,301 downwards.
TATTTAAAAAAAACCACTTATATTAATACAGCCATTATTAGGTGGCAATTACTAGATTCACAGAAAGCAGGAGATTTTAATATGTCCACAGTGACTTGGACATGTTACACATACATTTTATATAATGTTATATTCTTATGCCTTGATGTATATGTACATTGTGGCTGTATTATAGATAATGTGGGGAAAGGCAGCCTTATATTCCATGACTCTTTTGTATGTAAATTCTCCTTCATAAAGTAGGATTTTTCTGAACGGTTTCCTGGAGGGACTTGTTTTCCTAAACTGGGAGTAAATGCAAAGGACTTTGGTCATACATTCAAATGCAGCTGTGTTTCGTTCACAGTATAGAGCTCCAGTTACATGTTAGGACATGATGTATCTAACTTACCCCTCCATGTTATCTCCATATGTGCAGATTGTTTTAAGAATATGGACTAGCCATCAGATGGCAATTTTGGGTTACTGCTTATCTGGGCTGGATTCGAACCATAACTTGGGGAGAAACGCTGTTTATCATATTACCGGCACTGTGCACCCCTCATTTTGGAATCCTGTAAATGCCAGGAGAAATCTTGCCTTTAATGTAACAAATTTAAACATATATATTTAAAAAAACACTTTTTTCCTTGCGGAACCTTGACAACATGAACAGGTCACTAGGGCTAAGAATTTCACTGATTCTTGCTGTCCCACCTCCTTCAGAAGAAAAACATATGTGAGCCACCCAATCTTCAGTACAGCCACCTGGGTGGCAGCTCCAGCTCTCTTGAGTTTTAGGAGATGCCAGACCAGTTCATGGTTTTAGGGAGGACCATCCAGGACCCAGTGATTACCAATCACTTGCCTGTGGCTAAGGCTTAGCCTACCCTAGAAAATGTTTGCTGATATAGCTATACCTACAAATGCTCTTAGCTTATTTCACTTAGGCCTGGTCTACACTGCGGGGGGGAGTCGAACTAAGGTACGCAACTTCAGCTATGCAAATAGCGTAGCTGAAGTCGAACTACCTTAGTTCGAACTACTTACCCGTCCTCACGGCGCGGGATCGACGTCCGCGGCTCCCCCGTTGACTCCGCCACCGCTGTTCGTGGTGGTGGAGTTCCGGAGTTGACGGGAGCGCGTTCGGAGTTCGATATATTGCGTCTAGATGAGACGCGATATATCGAATTCCGAGAAGTCGATTGCTACCCGCCGATCCGGGCGGGTAGTATGGACGTACCCTGAGGGGACTACACTATTACCAACAAAAGCATTCTTATGCTGGTATAACTGCCTCTTCACTAGGGCTTTTGTCAGCATAGAAATGTCATTAAAAAAATAAAAATTGCATCTCTGACACTACTGGACCATCAAAATTTCTAGTGTAGACTTGGCCTAAGCCTTTTATATTTGCTGAGCAGCCAATTTGGTTTCTGACTATAAAGTGAGGGCCGATAGGGAGGAAGCTGGTCTAATGAATTAACCACTGTATGAGAGCCTAGAGGACACTTGTGTTCTATTCCTGGCTCTGATACTGACTTTCTGTATGGTCTAGGCCCAGTCATTCAGACTGTCTCTCAATTTCCTCATAAGGAAAATACTTTGATCTCAGCGAGGTACTGTAGCTGTTAATTAGTTCATCTTCTCAGGGTGCTATATATGTGCCAGGTATTAGTATTAGAGAGCCAGAGGAGGATTTTAATGAGACAATGCAATGCAAGTGGGAGCAAGGGTGATAAAGAGATGAGAGTGAGGGGAGCAAGGGAACAGGTAGCAGCAAGGAACAAGGAGGAAGAGATGAACCCATGTAACGCTGGAAAGAGCAAGGAGTTGGGCAATAGAGAATGGGTGTTAGTATGAATGAGAAAATAAAAGGAAAGGAGATGCTGCTTATCAAAGAAAAGAAGGGAAAAAATGAGAATGTCTGGGGAGTGGTAGAATGAGCCGAAGAAATGGAAGAAGGGAAACCCAACTTTTAGATTTAGTGAATTTTATTTAATTTATTACACTTCTTTTATTGTACTTTTCCAGGAGTTGTCCTAAGGCTGGGGCAAAATGATGGGATTTTAAATACTTACTATTACTGGCTATGCTGAATTCTATAGTTAAAATAACTCAAAGGGAAAAAAGAAAAAAACTTAACATTTACCTCTAGATGGTGCCCAGTGGCCCCCCGACACCATGATTTCTCTGAGGGAACAGTCACTTAAATAATTTTTAAATGTTAATTATGTTGCACAGGCGTGTGATAGGGTGCTCTGCAGGCAGGGCGGCCTAGAGGTTAGTGCACCTAGTGATTTCCAGCTCCTGGCTTCCCTGGCAGAGGTGCCTGGTTCCTGATCTTACATCCTCCACATGCATCTGGGCCTCAGCCTTTAAGGAAGCATGGTAGAGAGGCCCAGGCCCTCTCCATGGGGTCCCAGCCAGGGCTGGCTCCAGCATTTTGGCCGCCCCAAGCGGCGCAAAAAAAAAAAAGAAGCCGTGATCGGCGGCACTTCGGCGGCAGCTCTACCACTGCCGCGTCCTTCCCTCCAAGAGGGAGAGAGGGACCCGCCGCCAAAGAGCTGGACGTGCTGCCCCTTTCTGTTGGCTGCCCCAAGCACCTGCTTGCTGTGCTGGTGCCTGGAGCTGGCACTGGTCCCAGCCCAGGGCTCTGTGTGAAGCAATGCTGGCAGGGTCCTCCTGGAAGAGAGTCTAGGTCCCCAAACTGTGGGGCTCGCCTCCCATAGGGGGGTGTGGAGGAACAGTCGAGGGGAGAGGGATGGGAGCATCACCCAGCCCTGGTCTGCCCCCAGCTCTCCACCGGCCCTTCCCCAGCCACGACTCCCAGTTCCCCGCCCCAGGCTTCTGCGCCCAGCCCCAGCTTCAGCCATGTCTTCGTGGCCTGCCCACTGCCCTGGCCATGGCTCTGCTCCCAGCCCCTGATGGTAGCTCCATTCCTGGCCCCATTCTGGGCCCCACACCTGCTCCCAGCTGCTGCCCCAGCCTCTGCCCCTTTACCCCTGTCTGTGCATCTCCTCCCCCAGCTGTGGCCCCATTCCAGGCCCCGGCTGGGGGGAAGAGGGGATGGACATGTGGATTGGGTAAGGAGTGACGCGACCATGAAAAGTTTGGGGACCACTGGTCTAAGTCTTCATACCTGTGTCCCTTCAGTTTGGGGCATGGCATCTACAGTCCACAGAGTCTGTACTGGCTTACCTAGAGTAGTGCACCCTTGTAGGCCTTTTGCTGCATCCTGCTGTGGCCTCAGGTCCCTCTGGGCAGAGCAGGTATAAGATGCGGGGGCCTAGCCCCACAATGTCTTTATAGTCAAATGGTGCAGTTCATTCACTGCTGGGTGCTCCCCAGTCTCCGTCAGGGACACGTTGCTTCTTCCTGGTGGCTGTTCCAGCTGTCAGGCCTGTAGTCACGCTCCCCTCAGCTGCCTCCTGCGCCTTTGCTAGTCATCCCTGAACTGAGCCAGATTCTCTCCTTTTCTTCCCCCTCCAGGCCTGGCACTGGCTGCAGGTATAGCAGGGTGAGGCTGGCTGGGCCCATAGGCTCTCTTTAACGCTTTTTGTGCTGGTATGAAGTTTCTCTCTTCATCACACATCCCCCGCCACTTACGACCCCAATTGGGGTATGTCCTGACCCCATCAGCTCTCCTCCATCTTGCAAAAAGAAATCTACATTCAGGTGGGCTCTTCCAGCTTGGTGTTGGACATGGAAGCAGAAAGGCTGGAGGGACAGGTGGTACCTCATAATTCAGGGGTTAGTGGTATTAAACCACCATAGTGAGGCTTGGCCTGTGACTAAGGGGAAGTGAGTGCCCGGGAGGTATTATCAAAGTGAGTCCATAGCCCACTTCACTGCCAACGCCTCCTTTTGGATTACAGAATAAGTCCTGTCCCTTGGGAACAACTTTGGTCTAATATAGAGCATGGGATGCTCATTGCTTCCACTGCCTGGGATAAAATAGCCCCTAATCCCACATCCAAGGCATCAATCTGTCGTAGGAATTCCGTGGTGAAGTCGGGGCTATATAAGACCGGTTCTCGGCAGAGCTGGGCCTTAAGCATTTGAAAAGCCACTTCACAAGTCTTGCTCCACTGAATCTTCTTTCGGCTGTTGTTTTTAAGATCTGCGAAAGGGGCTGCAATGGTCAAGAACCCAGGAATAAATCGGTGGTAGTATCCTGCTAGTCCTAAAAACCAGCATACCTGTTTCCTCGAGGAGGGCATGGGACATGTCTGGAGGGCTGGACCTTACTCACCAGGACTCACACAGTATCTTTCTCCAAAGTGTACCTGAGATAGGTTGTCTAATTCTTGGCAGGTGACATTTAGCAGGGTTTGCTGTCAGGCTGGCTCCCTTGGGGAGCAGTTACATGTTTTAGGTGGTTTTGTTAGTTCAGACTGTAGATTAAATTGTCTAGGTAAGCAATGGTTATGGGTTTGGAGGGTACAGCTCAGTCGTTGGAATGTAGCTGAGCCCCATCTAACCCAAAGGCCATTGTCCGGAACTGGAAGAGACCAAAGAGGGTGGAAAAGGCTGGTTCCCCTCCACCCCTTTCCCCCAGGATTCATATGTGAGGGGGATCTGCTAATACCTCTTGGTCAGAGCCAGGGTGGTAATGTACTCTGCCTCACCTAGCTGGTTAAGTGGTTCGTCAATGCGAGGCATAGGGTACTTATCAAATTTTGATATCGTGTTGACTTCCCTGAAATCTATGCAAATATGGGTGGGCCTATCGGGACCAGCACTACTGGGCTTCTCTAGTTGCTAAAAGGCTGTTTGATTACTCTCAAGTCTAGCATCAATTTGGAGCTCTTACTACATGGTTTCCCTCAATTTCTGGGGACGAAGTAGTGGGTCTTCTCTGACCTTAAATCCAGGTTCAATCTGAAAAATTATGGGTCATTTAAATGGATCCACACAGGTTGGGTAGAGAACACTGGGGAGAAAGTGGTGATCAGTTGCTGGGCTTGGGTCCTCTATTCTGAGTTAAATTACTTCTGATTTTGACCATCCCTGGCTTTGAGGTCTCAGCAGCCTAGGACCTAATTTGGGTTCTGGTGGGTAGAGGACTATAAGCAAACTTTCTTGGGCTTTCCATGGTTTTAAAAGATTCACATGGTAAAATTGTTGGAGCTTTTGCTTGTCTGGTTGTGGAATTTTGTAATTCAGCAGCTCCACCCATTGTATCACCTCATATGGTCCCTGCCAGCAGGCTAGCAGCTTTGATACGGAACTGTGCAATAGCAAGAGAACCTGACCACTGGGTTGAATCATCCGGAGGCAGGTCTTTTTATTATAGGCTGCTTTCTGGGTGTTCTGGGCGTGTAAGAGGTTCTCTTTGGCAAATGAGCGTAAAGCTTCAAGCTTCTCTTGCAAGTTAAGGATGTACCGTACCATGTTATTGGCTCAAGGTGGTTGTTCTTCCCACATTTCTCAAATGAAGTCTAAAATCTCTTGTCGTTGATTCCCATAGAAACAGCTCGAACATCAAGAAGCCAGTGGAAGATTGTGGTATCTCTCATACAGCGAACAGGAGGGTGGGGAGCAACTGGTCCCAGTGTCAGACATCCATAAGAACAAAGCTCCTGAGCATAGTTTTGTAGTGTTCTGTTGAATCCAAACTCTCTGTCTGGGGCCGGTGGATGAATGTTCTGTGGGTCTTGAATTTCAACAGCTAACACAGTTGCCTCATTGTCTGGGACAAAATTTGTTCCCTGATCTGTTCTGATCTCCCACAGTATCCATAAGTTCATAGAGCACAGTGGTGTAGCCTGAGAGTATACTTAGTCTACCACTACTAAAATGAACTGGTAGCCTGTGGTGCTCTTTTCCATGCAATGGATTATGTCCAGTGCACTCAAAGGGTGTGCTTAATAGCAAAAAGGGTGCCATGAGAGCTTTCTCCGTTGGCTGAGGGGCTGTGAGTTGACACCCAGGGCATGAGGCACAAAAATTCGGAACGTCTTTATAGACTTCCCCCCCCCCCCCCAATGGACTAGAAGTCAAGCTAGCATCTTCTCCCTCCCTGCAAAGGGTATGGCATGGGTCAACCACATAACCTCCCTCCGATAAGCTGGGGGCACCAGAATCTGGTTTTGGACTTCCTTGGTCTGCTGTCCTTCTCAAGGCAATATAGGCAGTTGCCTTGAATTTCAAAGTGTGGGATCAGTTCAGCTTGATGGACTCCCCATTTACCACTGCCACTTGGATGCATGCTCGGCTCAGCATATCATCTGCCTGTTGTTTTTCAACAAAGTTGGAGAACTGGGTTGGGATCTCCAACTCACTTTAAGGAGGGGCCTCCTCATTGGGTTGGAACAGGATCCCACACCTTCAAGGTACACCAATTTAGGCAGAACTGAGGCTGGAGGTACAGAGGCTGCCATGTCCAGAGAGGGTCCCATAAACTTTTAACAACTGCCCAAAATAATCCTAGTCTTGTCCGATAATAATGGGATAAGTAATGATTGGGGCCAGGCCAACCATCAGAGACTTTGTACGCTCATCCAGTTAGTCACTTGAATGCGGGGCTAAGGTTTCCTGTCCCCATGCACATATTGTAACTGGATGGTGCCCCGATACAACTCAGGGTTTGGGACCACAGAACTCTGCACCAGGGTCTGAGCACACCATCAGTCCATGAACCCCACCACTTCTATACCATTCACCCTTATGAGGGTGGTCAATTTTGCAGGGTTTCCTTGTCAAGCGCAGGCCCCGGAGGTCCAGATCTTGCCAAAGCTGTACTCCATATCAGGGCAATTTAAGGTCCAGTGCCTCAGGTGGCCACATGCAAAACACCTGTTTTGGTCTTTGCTGTTGCAACCGAGCCCTTCTCTGGATGGTCAGAAGGTCCTCTCTATGTGGGACCCCCCCTATTTTGGGAACCAGCAATATTCGCTTCTTAAACTTCATTGGGTTGGTGGTCCCTTGGACTGGGCTCCAGGTTGACCACTCCGGACTTTTGGTCCGGGATATCCATCAGCTCCTCAATCCTTGGGCTCTCCTGAGTCCAGGTGAGGGTGGAGTGGGTTGAAGCCCCTCAAGTTGTTGGGTTCAATGGCCCACTTTCTCATTTGGTTGTGTGGGGCTCGTCACAGAAGTGTTGCTGGAATGTATCTTCTGAGCTGTCCAAGACATCAAGAATGGCTGCTTTGACCTGTGCATACTCTTGGGCCACAACAGGGTCCCAGGTGTGATATGTGGTTTGCGCCACCCTGGTGAAGTATGGGGCCAGCAAAATAGTTAATTGGTCTGGGGGTCACTGGGCTGCCATGGCCACTTGCTCAAAGGTTTTGAGGAAGGCTTTGGGATCCTCTTAGTAAGCCTGAGAGGGGCAGTGACCAGGACTGGGTTGAGGTTTGCTGGCTCTGCTGTAATGGATGGCAGTAGTATTGTAATCACCCATTTTGCCAGCTCCTGCTACTGGTGGGCTGCTAGATTACAGATCAACTGCTGCAGCTGTTTGACCATTATTTCCCTGCACCCCACCCGACTCCTTTATGCCAGGACTAGGGTATCTTCCCGCATTCTCCACCAATTCTGTGATAGGGCACTCAGAGGGCAGGGCGGGTTAGCACACCTGACTTCCAGCCTCTTACTTCCATGTCAGAGATGCCTGGTTCCTAACCTTACACCAGGAACCCTCCATATGCATCTGAGCATCAGCCCTGAAGACGGTGTGGTCGGGGGGCCCAAGCCCTCACTGTCCACCAGGTTCCAGCCCAGTGCCCTGAGTGAAGCAGCACCAGCAGGGTTGTCCTGGCAGAGAGTCAAGTCCACTGCGCTGGGCTACTCCCTACCCCTTCAGTTTGGGGAATGGCCCCTATAGGCTAAACCAGGGGTGGGCAAACTTTTTGGCCCAAGGGCCACATCGAGGTGGCAAAACTGTATGGAGGGCCGGGTAGGGAAGGCTGTGCCTCCCCAAACAGCCTGGCCCCTGCCTCCTATCTGCCCCCACACACTTCCCATCCCCTGACTACCCCCCTCAGAACTCCCGACCCATCCAACCCCCCTGCTCCGTGTCCCCTGACCGCCCCCTTCCGGGACTCTGCACCCCTAACCACCCCGCCGGGACCCCACCCCCATCAACCCCCCCGCTCCCTGTCCCCCGATTGCCCCGACCCTTATCCACATCCCCGCCCCCGGACAGGCTCCCCGGGACTCCTATGCCTATCCAACGCCCCCCTGTTCCCCGTCCCCTGACTGCCCCCCCCAAACCTCCGCCCCATCCAACCGCCGCCTGCTCCCTGTCCCCTGACTGCCCCCTGAAACTCCCTGCACCTTATCCAACAGCCCCCACTCCCCACCCCCTTACCAGCCGCTCAGCAGGAGCTTGCAGCTGCGCGGCCCAGCCAGAGCCAGCCACACCACCCAGAGCGCTGGCAGCATGGCGAGCGGAGGCTGCGGGGGTGGTGAGGTCAGACCTGAGGAATGTGGCATTTTGCGTGCAGAATCTTCCCTGAAGATGGTGCTGAAAATGACTGCACATCACTGAGGAGCATCGGGCAGAGCGCCGCAAGCCCCCGCTCCCACTCCATCGGAGCCCTGAGCGAAGAGCAGCAAACCCCCGGCTCCACTCTCCTGGCCGGAGCGTGGCGAAACCCCCGGCTCCACTCCCCTGGCCGGAGCGTGGCGAAACCCCCAGCCCTGCTCCCCCGGCCGGAGCGTGGCGAAACCCCTGCTCCCAGCCCTGCTCCCCTGGCCGGAGTGCCAGGTGGAGCTGGACAGAGCTCGCGGGCTGGATAAAAAGGGCTGGCGGGCCGTAAGCGGCCCGCGGGCCATAGTTTGCCCACCCCTGGGCTAAACAGTTTGTAGTGGCTCACCTGGAATACCTTGTAGACCTTTTGCAGTGCCCTGCCGTGGCCTCAGGTCCCTCTGGGCAGATAAAAGATAGGAGGGACCTAGCCCCACAGTGTATTTATAGTCAAATAGTACAATTCACTCACTGCTGCATGCTCCCCAATATCCTCAGCAGTCTCTCTTGGTCAGGGATGCAGTGTTTTTCCCCTGTAGCTTTCCTGACGATCAGGCCTGTTAGTGATGCTCCCCTCAGGTAGAGAGGCAGACCTGCCTCTTTGCCAGTCAACCCTGAACTGAGCCAGGTTTTCTCCTTTACTTCCTCCTCCAGGCCTGACGTTTGCTGCAGGTATTGCAGGGTGGGGCAAGGGTTGCCAACATTGTATTTCAAAAATAAGAGACTGTTTTCTTAGCACCCCTGCTCCACCTCTCCTCCCGATATTATTAATTAATAATAATTACTAAGGGGTATTCACCTACATTCGCGTGGGGTATTTTTTGCTGCTTTTTGCAGCACTCAGTAATTCTCGATCTTCTTGTACAAAGATGGAAAAAATAAGGGATGTCCCTTGTAATAAGGAACTGTTGGCAACCCTAGGCTAGCTGGGTCCATACACTCTCTTTAACCTTTTTTGTATTAGTGTGAGGTTTCTTTGCTTCATCACAGGACACCTGGTGGTTCTCAAATTGTGGTCCATGGGGCATTTCCAGATATTCTGTGGAGCTGCTTTGGTCACACTGGTAAAGGATCTGTGCCTGTCTGTCCTGAAGCAGTAACATTACCTGGTGGTAGAGCTAGTCAAAAATTTTCAAATGAAAATATTTTAAATTAGAAAAATAGCCTTTCAAAAAAAAATCACAAAAATGTGACACACATTTTTTTGTTGTGAAAATATTTGACTAAACCTGTAACTAAAAAATCTAGCTTGTGGCTTCTTGGTTTTGGTAGTCTTGTTAGTCAGTTATCTGTAGTTGTTTTCCTTCCCTTTGTGTCCAGTCATTGTTTGTTTGTCTTGTGAACATCTGTGAAGACCAGGTGGCTCATTTGCTTTGGGTGGAATAGGTTGTGGGAGTGGGGAGCAGCTAGTCCAGTTAACCAATTGGTTTATTTTATTTTATTTTATTTTATTTTGGTATTGATTGTAACTTTTAGGGTTTGTTTTTTGTATTTGTTGCATTAGAATACTTAGCTTAGCTGCAAAGTAGAAGTTTTCTCAAAATCAAAAATAGTATTTGATTTTGAAAAATTTCCATTTCAGAATCCAAATATTTCATTTTCAAAAATTAGCAACTTCAAATTTAAAAAAGGTAAAAATAAAGTGGAATTTTTCAAAAAAAAATCTGCCTGTTCAGATCCCAAGGAAATGGAAATGATTGTGCAGTAGGTTGTTTCTTTTGACCAGTTCCATCTGCTAGTTGTTGTCCAGTTCAGGACTCTAAATTGCCAAAAGCAATTTTTAAAATACCAAGCCTCTCTCCCCTATCCTGCATGACAGCTTTGTGTCTCTTGTGGTTGGGTTTTTCTTTGGTGTTAATTGTCTCTTTCTGAGAGGGGAGTGTGTGCATGTGTGAGAGAGAAAGATTTGTTGTTTCTAACACTAAGTCATTGGTAAGAATTATTTATTTTTACAGCTATCTGAACACAGATAAAGCATCTGAAAAATTACTTAATTAAAAATACCCTTTTCTCCCCTCACTCTTGTATATCTCAAAAATGTCTGCCAGACTGTTAAAATAGCCTTTGGACTTGGCACAAATTTCTGCCCAAAGAATAATGTGTTTGGGGTTTTTTTCCCAGAAAGATATAAGCATCTGAAAACTGGGCAAGTGATTTCATCCATAACTACAGGATTTTGAGAAAATAGTAATTCTTTATGCAGTGTGTAGGCATCCAGAAGAATTCATGGTTGCAAAAGGTTGTGGAGACAGATACTGTGGCTGACTTTCAAAAGGAGGCTGATTAGGTTTAAGATGACTAGTAACATTTGTAGTCATGTCTGCTAACATTAATAATAGAAAGGTGCTCAGATCTCATGCTTCAGAGCATAAACTGACCAGGAAAGATCTTTCATGCTCCCTTCCCTCACTGCACAGTTGGTCAGGTGCATTATATCTTCTGAAGCATCAGATACAAGTCACTTGCAGTTGATGGGATAGCAGACTAGGTGAACCAATGGCCTGATCCACTGCAATAGCTCCACTATTCTGTTCTAGGCTGATATGCTGGGGGAAAAGAGTCTCTTAATTTCCTTCAAACAGTGACATAACTGTGAAATCCTCCTAAAACTGTAGCATCTCTTTTTCCCTTTGAAGTATTTCTTTTTGTTTGTTTGATTTCTGTAGAAAACTGGATTTACCATTAAATTGTTGTTCTTCAAATGTGTCATACGCATTTTAAAAGAGCATTTAATAGATATCTATATTTTAGTGGCTTATGTGTTTGAATCCCAAACACTTAGGTGAGGAAAAAAAAAAAGTAAATTATATATTGAACTGCTAACTGGTGCTGAGGCCTTGTGGTTTCCATGGTAACTGGGCTGGAAATAGCTCCATGTGACATCAGCCTGGTACAGGTATAGTCAGATGCAGCTATTCCCCCCTAAACAAGTGAGCACAGTGGGTACAAACATTGCTTCTGTGATTAGCATATGCAAATATACTGACACTGCAATTAACATATGCAAATATTCTAACAACCTGCAGTGGCAGAGTGGTCTCTCTCTCTCTCTCTAGAGTACACAGAGAGAATTCATAGTATGTGCATGATAAATATATGGATTCTCCTGCAGGTAATCAGAGAATTTCTCCTCCTCCCTCCTCCTCTCTCTCTGCATTTCCACTATTAACCCTATATTTTTCTGTGGAGTGTAACTGTGATAAAAGGCCCTCATACCTACACAGGCAAGAAAAAAATTCAGAGCCAGGCTTGGAACTCCATTCTTGTTATCTTCTCATGTTTTTGTGCCTGATGTTGTGTCCTAGCTTACTTCAGTCTGAGTGCTCAGTAACTCACACAGTATTAATAATGCCATGCAAATTATTTTTAAATGATTGAGGTTCTCCTTTTTTTTGCTTCTTTTCGATGAATAAAATAGGCCTGACAGGCTTTTGGATTTTGTTTTTTATTTTGCTTCTTTTTTACTGTAGCAGTATCTGGAATGTAAACTCTGGTGTCTCCTGTCACTGTGGGAGGAGTAAATTAATTTATTAATGTGAGCACTTCATTGAAGGGTCCAGGGTGTTGAATCTTTAAAAAAGGCATCCTCTATTAGTCACTTAAGTTATGTGGGTTTCACCAGAACGAACAACCAGTCTGATTAAACAATTATTGTTTTATTATTGTCAAAATTGCAGTAGAGATCTGTGGCCCCATTGTACTATGTGCTGTACATACTCATAGTAAGGGACAGTCTCTGTCCCCAAGAGTTTACAATCTAAATAGACAAGATAAAGTGAAAGAAAAGAAGAATTAATGTTCCTATTGTACAGGTGTGGAAATGAATATCCCTTTTCCCGAGATATTAGGCAGAGGCAGGGCCGGCTTCTCCCCTCTTCTCGTCGGCCCTGAGCAGAGGTGGAAAAGACCTGTCTGATTATCTGATTTATCTCATGGCCAAAACACAAGCAAATGTATGCTACTCCTTGTAATAAATTTTCTAGTGTTCTCTCCAGTCCAGTTTTAAAAGTCCCAAGTGGTGGGATTTTGTCCATTTTTCTGAAAAGACCATTCTTCTTCAAGTGCTTGCTCATATCGATTCCAATTAGGTGTGCATACGCTGTGTGCACAGTTGTTGGAAAGTTTTTCCCCTAGCAGCACCCATCGGGTCAGCTGTGGAGTCCCCTGGAGTGGCACCTCCATGGTGCTCAATATATGACCCTGCTGACCTGGTGCTGCCTCAGTTCCTTCTTAGCACCAGTGACGGTTGTTGGAATTGTGACATCTTGCTTTGCAAGCTCTCCTTGTTTTCCCTAGCTTCTACTGTTTGTATTTCATAGTTGATTAGTTCGTAGTTAGTGTAGGTCTAGTTAGTTAGTTAGCTGTTGGGTTGGGGGGTTTACCCTCCACCTTGACTGTATTCTCCCTGGGGGACTTACATGCCTAAGTCCCAGGGGTTCAAGCCCTGCAAGTTCTGCAAAAAGCCCATGCCAACGGGCGACCCCATGATGTTTGCTTCTGGGGGAAGGGCATCAGTCCAAAAAGTGCAGGATTTGTAAGGGTTTTCGTCCCCGAACCAAAAAGAAGTGGGATTTTAGACTGAAGCAGCTCTTTATGGAGGTGGCACTTAGACCACAACCCGCATTGGGACAGGATCCAGCACCGAGTTCAATGCGCAGTGTCCTGGCGGTAGTTGCAGAAGCAGCACTGCAGAAGGACTGTGGTCGAGACCCGCAGCATTGCTACTCCTTGGCACCGAAACCTACGGGAATGGCCCAGCACAGATCCTATTTGCCAGCACAGAAGTGGCACCGGAAGCAGGGGAGGAGTGGTTCCCCGACTTCAGGACCCACCCCTTTGGAGGCGGCCAATGGGGCACATCCCAGGGAAAAGCCCCCAAGTGCCGAAAACTTTGGAGCCTGCACCATTGACTTCGGTCCTGCGAGGGGGACAGTTGAGTCCGGTGTAGTTGGACTCCCCATGCCAGGTGGTGGAGGAGGTAGAACTGCCTTCTACCCCGGACACCTTTGAGGCTGCAAGAGAACTCATTGTGATGATGACATGGAGGTCTCCATCCCTCCACACTAAGCCTCCGATATTGCAACGGGTGGTGTCACTGTCCAGAGGAAAGCTGGTGATGCTCCGCCCCTCAACTCAGACTGCAGAAGCGAGGTACTGCTTGGAGTCCCGGTACTGCTTGGAGTCTCAGCACCACTCCCACTCGCGGCACCGATCCAGGTCCCTCCAGTGCTCCTGCTCACGACGCTGATCGCTTTCATGCAGTAGGTCCCAATCTCGGCACTGTTTATATTGGCACCGATCTGGCTCGATGCGCAGACCCCGCTCGCAGGACCGCTCCAGATCACGATACTGATCCAGGTTGCAGCACCACTCCCCAGCCTCGTGGCACTGCTCCCCAGCACAGCTGCGCTTGGCACCGCCGTGGCCACTGCGGTCTTGGTCTCCATCTTCAGGCTCGGAGACGGGGTCCAAGCATTCTCAGCAGCCCCGGCACAAGTCGGTGCAGGACAGACTGGACATGAGTGCAGTGGCATGGACCGGCACAGTGACCATTTGGACCCCATGGGCATACCACCAGGCCCAGGGCGCACAGTCCCAGGCTTCACATAAGGTGGTGTCCGAACCTAGGCGGCTGGAGGCAGCAGCCAGTCGTACCATCCCTAAGGGTGCAGAGGAGTCAGAGTTTGCACCACCTCCCCTGGAACCCACCCCTGTTCCTGAGCCAGACCCTGGAGTGGCTGGCATGGAACTAGAGGTGGGGCAGGAGGTCCATGAAGACCAAGGGGGTCAGGAGGACCTAGTTCCTGCCCTAGCATCCTGGACGAGGTGGTGGTGAGCACCTCTGTCTTGGGGCTGCCCCCTATAGATAGCCGTGCCCACCAGGAACTCCTGCACAGGGTGGCATGGAATATGAACCTGCAGGCCGAGAAGGTGGTAGAGTCAGAGGACCCTATAGTGGACATCCTGGCACCAGAAGGGCAATCCAGGGTCGCTCTACCCCACATCAAAACTATACAAGCCAATGCAAAGACCATTTGGCAGACCCCGGCCTCCATCCCTCCCACTGCAAAGGGTGTGAAGAGGAAGTACTTTGTACCCTCCAAGGGGTTCGACTGCCTGTTCACACACCCGCAGCGTTGCTCATTGGTAGTGGCAGCGATGAATGAAAAGGAAAGGCAGGGACAGCAAGCTCCACTGTCTAAGTCAAAGGACGCCAAGCGACTGGATTTATTTGGACACAAAGTATACTCCATGTGGGGCTTGCGACTCAGTATTGCCAACCAGCAGGCAATCTTGAGCAGATACAGTTTTAACTCCTGGAACTCAAAGCTGAAGTTTAGGGAGCTGGTACCAGCAGAGTCCAGGGAGGAGTTTGGGGCAATTGTCGAAGAGGGCAAGGCGGTGGCACGGACCTCATTTCAGGCCTCACTAGATGCTGTGGACTCTGCAGCATGCACCTTGTCTTCAGGGCGTAACTCATGGCTGCAGGCCTCGGGGCTCCTGCCATAGGTTCCGCAAACTGTGCAAGACCTACCCTTTGACGGGGTGGGTTTGTTTGCTGAACAGACGGAGTCCAGACTGCATAGCCTCAAGGACTCCAGGGCAACAATTAAATCTTTGGGTATGCACACCCTGGCAACCCAATGAAAGCCCTTTAAGCCCCATCCACCACAACAGCAGTCTTATCCTTCTCAGCTGAGGCAGGATTTCTACAGGTGCAGGGTAGGAATGGCAGGTGCAAGCCCTCCCACCCCCTGGTCTGGACAGGGCTAGAGCCCAACATTGGGCTCAAAACAGACATTTTGAAGGTGCGCTCTAGGATGGAGCACCCGTCTCAACATTGGATCCTTCCCCATGTTTTTTCAGTTGTCTGTCCCACTTCTGCCATGCATGGTCCCAAATAACATTGGACCACTGGGTCCTTCGCACCCTAAATACTCGTTCCTTCTGCAATGCCCACAAGAAATGAATTAAGTAAATTCCAAGTCTCTGAAGCCTTGTTAGTCACCTTCTTGTTACTGTTGTTCTTCGAGATGTGTTGCTCATATCCATTCCAATTAGATGTGTGTGCGCCACATACACAGTCGTCAGGTGTATGTGGTCTGTTGACCACATCGGGTGGTCTGTTGAGCCCCCTGGAGTGGCGCCTCCATGGCGCTCAATATATGACCCTTCCGATCCTGTGCCTCCTCAGTTGCTTCTTGCTGGTTACTCCGACAGAGGGGAAGGCGGGTGAGTTTGGAACGGATATGAGCAACACATCTCAAAGAACAACAGTTATGAGAAGGTGAGTAACCGTTTTTTCTTCGAGTGATTGCTCATATCAATTCCAATTAGGTGACTCCCAAGCATTTCCTGCCATTACTAACACCGTTAGGGTTTCCAGCAATGATGATAGATGGAGTGTTGCCTTTCTGATTCAGTGGCCAAAATTTTCAAGAGCTCAGCACCCACAAGCATGTTCGGTGCTGAGCATTTCTGAAAATCTGGCTCCAACTGTGGGTGCTGAGCACTTTAAAATTCTGTTCTTGAGCTCTTTGAAAATTTAACCCTGTATCATTTAGACCTACCCTGAGCAGGGTTAGATGATGTGGTGCTTGAAAGGCTGGCTGCAGTCCCTCTATACCAGGGCTCCCAGTAATGCTAACACTAATGGAACTAAGCCACTGTTGGCAATGATGGGAAATTTTTGCAAAACCTCCCTGCTGTGAACAAGTCTGAAGTTGTTTCCTAATACATCCTGTCTTCTATGCATCTGCCTTTTAGCTTGTGAGCTCTTTGGTCCAGAGATGGGCTCTGTTTTTGCGTTTTGTACTGTACAAGCATATTGTTAGTATTGTACTTATAATAATTCCACAGCTGAATGGTTCTGCTAGATTCATCACAAAAATATGCTGATTGCTCTGTGTTGGATTCAGTGGGAGATATTCAGGTTGTGAGCCATGGGCAGCTGGTTGCTGATGTTGGAAATTAGAAGCTGGATTGTCTCTCTCAACCTTTGTCTTCCCCATTCCCAAAGATATATATATATATATATAGATATAGATATAGATATAGATATAGATATATATATAGATATATAGATATCTTCCCCTCCGCCCGCCCTTTGAGTTGCAGGGGAGAGACAGTTGTCACTTTGCACTAACCAATTCCCCCGGTGCTGTCTCCTTGTCTCTGTGGAGTGTGGTCTGTAGGTCTACGGTCTATACAGAGAATTGAGAAGGGATGGGCTGGGGGCAAGTTGGGGGAAGCTGAGGGGACATCTCCTCTGCAGTAATTCTCTAGAAGACACAATGCAACCTTGGGCTGTGTTGCCATTTCCACTGAGTCCTGCTCACATCCAACAGTCCCAGGGAAGGAGATGTCCCTGGCTTCAGTGGAGTTGCCCTACTAGGGATAGGAGCCCACTGGAGGCCAGAGCAGCTGTTTAAACACCCCAAAAATGTCAGTTCATCTTTGCCCTGCCCAGAAGAAGGAGGGAAAGAGGGATGGGGTGGAGTGCGGTAGTTCAGGAGAGATGGAACAGATGGTGTTCTCTGGGAGATAGGCTGTAGAGAAAGAGGCAGAAGGAAGGAGTTGCAGCCTATTTAAATTGGCTGCCACCATGTTATTGTGGCCATTTTAAGCAAGTTATCTGACTTGCTTCTAAGGATGTAATTTGAATAAATATGAATCCAGCAAAAATGTTAGTTACATGTACAAATCTGTTCTGATTTGGAGATTCAACTCATTCCTAATAATGTGTAAAGTGCTGTGGGATGAGAGGTGATACACTGTAGAAGTGTAATATTTGAATTTTATATTTATTACTGACTTGGCAGGGTGCTTTTCATATCACCAGTGGGGTACAATTTTGATTAGATTTTTATGCTGAGTATCAGAGAAACATTGCTTGTCCGTGTTTGTTTCTCTTCCCTTCCTGCACCTTCTTTCTCTGATAAAGACTTAGTGCCACTGAAAGATGCTGGGTTGATAATCCCTGGAGACTGAAATGGTACAGTCTGGGCAGTGCCAGTGAAAGCTTCCATACCAGTGTGCCTACACCTTGACATGGAGTGGGCCACCTTTAGAGGCAAGAGGGCAAGTGGAGTTCTATGGCCAATCCAATTATTGGCCTCTGCTGTGAACGTTAAAAAGGATGCTAATCAGCACCATTTGTGGTTTGCCGTCACTTGTCCATGAGGAACTGGGCTGAGAACCACTAGACTCGTTTTACATGACCCTCCAAACTGTGAGGAGTGATAGTAACAACTCTTGCTCGCTCCCAGCTGGGGCTGGATTTGCAGTAGTGACCTATAAGTGAGAGTCTCTGCAGTCCATCAACAATCCTGTGCCATCCATTCTAACAGTGGTGACAGCCTCTTCAAATGAATGGGCATCAGGGAGGAACGCCACTCTAGAGGTGTCTTGTCAGGTTAGAGTTGAGGTGCATTGGCAAGGGGTGTGTGTCTAGGTCAGGGGTCGGCAACCTTTCAGAAGTGGTGTGCCGGGTCTTCATTTATTCACTCTAATTTAAGGTTTTGCGTGCCAGTAATACATTTTAACGTGTTTAGAAGGTCTCTTTCTATAAGTCTATAATATATAACTAAACTACTGTTGTATGTAAAGTAAATAAGGTTTTTAAAATGTTTAAGAAGCTTCTATTACAATTAAATTAAAATGCAGAGTCCCCCAGACCGGTGGCCAGGACCCGGGCAGTGTGAGTGCCACTGAAAGTCAGCTTGTCTGCCGCCTTTGGCACACGTGCCATAGGTTGCCTACCCCTGGTGTAGGTGCTTATATGACCCTCACCTCTGTGCCAGGACTGGAATAGCTGGGGTGCTGTTGGTTGGGTTTGATGAACACTGGCAGAGGTGGTAAGGTGGGATTTCCAGGACTGTGTAGCTGGGGTGGTGCAGATTAGGTATAGTGTGAACTGGCAGAACTGGGGAAGGGGGATCTCCAGGACTGGAATAGGTAATCAGTAACTAATATGGAGAGGCCCTGGGGAAAATGAGGGTAGTGTCTCAGAGGAGGCAGTGAGGTGGCCCTGTGAAGCTTGTTGGTTTCTTAGGCCTTGTCTACACTACAAGACTATTTCGAATCAACTTAGTTCGAATTTGTGGATTCGACCTTATGAAGTTGAATTTGTGTATCCATACTAAATACACTAATTCGAATTTCTGAGTCCACATTCACGGGGCCAACGTCGACTTTGGAAGCGGTGCACTGTGGGAAGCTATCCCACAGTTCCCGCAGTCCCCGCTGCCCATTGGAATGCTGGGTAGAGCCCCCAATGCCTGCTGGGGGGAGAAATGTGTCGAGGGTGGTTTTGGGTAAGTGTCGTCATTGAACCGTCAATCACAACCTCCCTCCCTCCCTCCTTCAAAGCGCCTGCGGGCAATCTGTTCGTGCACTTTTCTGGTCAGTGACAGCGCGGACGCCACAGCACTGCAAGCATGGAGCCCGCTGCGATCATCGCCGTTTTCTCCTCCTCGCACTTTATCGTCCACCTCTTCCACAGTCAGCTGCTGAGAAATTCGGCTACTTTTCAATGGTGCTGCAAGCACTGGGGACCATAGGGACGCTTTACAAACATCAACGTCGGGTGGCCGGGCAAGGTTCATGATGCGTGTGTTTTCAGGAACTGTGGGCTGCTCAGACGCCTGCAGGAAGGTAGTTTCTTCCCGGACTACGAAATAACTGTTGTGGATGTGCAGATGCCTATAGTCATCCTCGGGGACCCAGCCTGCCCGCTAATGCACTTGCTCATGAAGCCCTATACAGGCACCTGGGACAGCGACAAGGAACTCTTCAAATACCAGCGAGCAGCGAGCAGCGTGACCTGTGACTGTTCAGTTTCTTTACAGAGAAGCTGAACCTGCCCCTGTTTCTTTACCCAGTTACTGTTGACTCTCCTCTTCGGTTACATACCCGTTCACCCGTTACCCCCACGTCCAGCACACGTGTAAAAATAAAATACATGTCCCATTATTACTTAACAAAGGTTTCTTTATTCATGACTTTTCGTGAAAGGGTTGAAACTGGGACGCAGGCTGTGCTGGGTAGGGTGTGCGGTGATGTAAAGACCGCCTCTAAACTCAAGGAATGACAGGCTCCTGCTCCTAGAGCGGTCCGCAGTGCCGGAATGCTTCTTTCAACGGAGCCTGCCATCCTCTTTATGGAATTCTGTGTGCGGGCGGATATGTGACCTTGTGGTGGAGGAGGACGGATACAGATTCCTCAGCTGCGTGACTCAGCGGTCCAGGACAAGGACCGCTGTATAAGATCTGTAACCGCTCCCCCGCTGCAAAGTCACATCTCCCCGCCCACACAGATCCTGGAAACCACCTCCAAAACTGACCAGGGTGCCTACTGACTGCACCGTGTGTGACCCGCTGCTGATCCTGCCCCGTGTCTGTACCCTGGGAAAGGTGACTGTCCTATGCAATTAACCACCCCCTTCCCACGCCCCCATTCAAACACAGTCTTCTTTGAAAAACATAACGGAAACAGTAATTAACAGCAAAGCATTTTAATTAATTAAGTAGACAGTTAGGGGATGGGACTGGGATTGGGACTACTGTGAGTCTGGAAGTGAAGGACTTCGGCAAATGTAGGGTATGAGAGATTTTGGGTACTTGAGCACTGTGCTGTGGTGCAGTGACAGTATTCACGTCCCCGGCCGCCCCTCCTCCTGATTATTTTCGGTGAGGGGGGTATGGGACTTTGTGGCAGGGGAGTGCGGTTGCAGATACACTGCAGGGTGTCTCTGTCCTCCTGCGGTCCTGCAGAACATCCACAAGGCGCCTGAGCGTGTCCGTTTGCTCCCTCAGTAGTCCAAGCAGCGTTTCAGTCGCCTGCTTGTCTTCCTCACGCCACCTCTCCTCCCGTTCGCTGTGTGAGCGCTGGCACAGAGAGAAGGTCTCCCTCCACTGGCTCTGCTGGTCCGCCTCTGCTAGGTAGCAGCCCATACGTTCCTCGAACATCTTGTCCCTTGTCTTTTTCTTTCGCCGCCTAATCTTTGCCAGCCTCTGCGAGGGGGATGCTGTGGCAGGTCTGGAGACAGTGGAAGCTGTGAGATGGGAAACAGGGAGTGAATTCCTTGCAAAGATACATTTTGGCGAACAATTAACTGAGTCTAGGCTGTCTCTGTGAATTCTGGGTTGAGACCCCTGTGCCTGCTGGGGCACAAATCATTTTCGCGGTGGATTCTGGGTAAATGTCGCCAGTCATTCCTTCCTCCGGGAAAGCAACGGCAGACAATCATTTCAAGCCCGTTTTCCCAGAATTGCCGTCTGTCCGTAGATTTTTAAAAAATACTTTGGACCAGGCGTAAAATTACAGTAATTACCCTAATTAGATGCAGGAGTCTCGGCGAGATCACCCTGAGGAGGGTCACTGAAGGAGATAGAGAGCGCATGCTGCGTGAAAGCTAGCACGAACCAGGGCCCGATGCAGCCGTGCTCGGGGAGGCAGTGCTCCCTGAGTACCTCATGAAAGCCTTGCGCGGAAAACTGTGCTACCACGGAGCACCCAATAAGGCAGCTCTCCCCAGGAACCTCCTGCTGATGCTTTTCGATTAACGCAAGGAGAGCTTCGGAGATCTCAAGGATGATTTCTGTTCTATCCCCATATCTAGAGAGACCTCCTTTTCACACAGTTAAGATTCCTGTTATATTAAGAATAAAAGTTAACATGGTTAAAGCACTTACCGACTGCTCCTTCCCCTGATTCAGGGTCCGGGTTAATGGCCGGGGAGGGTTGTTGGGGGATCTCCGTGACGGTGATGAATAGATCCTGGCTGTCGGGGAAACCAGCGTTGTAAGCGCTCTCGCCTGCCTCGTCCTCCACAAACCCTTCCTCATCTTCCCCGTCCGCGAACATCACCGAGGAACTGGCCGTCGACACTGTCCCATCGTCAGAGTCCACGGTCACTGGTGGGGCAGTGGTGGCAGGCTCCGTAGCGTCCGTTTGCCGCTTTGATTTTTTGGTAGCCTTGTCTGGGGTCCTTGATTTTCACGCGGCGCTGCGTTGCATCCCGGCTGTATCCTCTGTCTCTCATGGCTTTGGAGACCTTCTCGTAGGTCTTCGCATTCCCTGTTTTGGAGCGCAGCTCCGAAAGCACAGACTCCTCGCCCCACACACCGATCAGATCGAAGAGTTCCCAGTCAGTCTATGCTGGGTCCCTCTTTCTATTCACAGATAACATGAACTCCTCTGCTGGAGAGCTCTGCATCGTTGCAGGTGCTGCGGAGCTCGCCCCGATGTCCAGCCAGGACGTCAGATTCAAAGTGCCCAGACAGGAAAATGAATTCAAATTTTCCCGGGTCATTTCCTGTGTGGCTGGTCAGAGAATCCAAGCTCGGACTGCTGTCCAGAGCGTCAACAGAGTGGTGCACTGTGGGATAGCTCCCGGAGCTACTAAGTTCGATTTGCATCCACACCTAGCCTAATTCGAGCTAGCCATGTCGAATTTAGCGTTACTCCACCTGCCGGGGTGGAGTACCAAATTCGAACTAAAGAGCCTTCTAGTTCGAATTAAATGGCTTCCTGGTGTGGACGGTTGAGCGGTTAGTTCGAATTAACGCTGCTAAATTCGAATTAAAGTCCTAGTGTAGACCAGGCCTTATAGTACTCCCAGATTTCCACCTTTCATGTTTCTGTGACCGACCTCTGCCTTCCCACAATCATACGTGTGCTGTTCAGATGGAGCGGTCAGAGCTCCCTGCTGTTAAACTTGAAGTGGGCAGCAGGGCATTCTCACCTCTGCCCATGGCAGTTCCACTCTGTGTTCCACACGGAATCGTTCTTGGCAATGCTCCATGTCTCCCAGCTCCTATTTTGGTTATCACCCCCCCCCCTCCTGGCCTGGCAGGCATTTTATTCCATTTTGTGATTGGGGGAGTGACGTGAAAGAAGGGGATATTGGAAAGAGGAGAGGTGACTGTAGAGGATTTGCTTGGACAGCAAATTGGTTCATTCAACGAGATCTGCTTCTCATCTCCTGTGTCAAGCGCATGTTTAAGCTTGTGCTAGTCTTCTGGACACCTTCCCAGTGAGTTTTCCAGAGAATGAGTACAGATGAAATCCAATTAAACAGAGATGGATGCGGGCGGGGGTGGGTTGGGAGTAGAGTTGAATTTGAAAGTGGGAGGAGGGATATAGATTAATTGAAAGAAATGAGACAGGCTGGTGTGTGTGTAATGGGGAAGAGATTCATTCTAGGATCAGAAGCCTCAGCTGGGACACACTCCCTAGGCCAGGGCCAGGAACCTTTAGGAGGTTTCTTTGCTCTTTGCTGCTGCTGTTGTGGTGGTTTGAGAGCCAGAGGGGAGCAGCAGGCATGTCTCAGAAGTGATTAATCATGTATGGCAGGGCTAGGAGAGAAGAATACAGCGTGTGCACACACAGAGACCTTCCCCGGCCCCTGAGCCCCTCCGTCTGAGCTCTGATGAGGTTTTTCCTTCTGTTCTGAAATCCAGCCCTGGAAGAGAGCAGGATGAAGTAGCCAGGTTTAGACAACACTAATTCTGTTATTTTCCTTTTCATGCTCAGGCTTTGAGGTTTTTAAATTTTAGAAACTTAGGCCTGGGAAGGAAAACATGTGAAAGAGATGCGTTGGAATAGTCCATGTGAGGGGAGAAGAACCACCTGGTTGAAGATTTCAGCAGAGGGGGCAGAGAAAAATATTGAAGAGCAGGTTCTGAGAGTTTCCCTGTGCAAGGTGTAGACAGGGCACAGCACAGCCAAGATCGCTACAGGTCTCCCACCACTTCCGTATTGCAAACCCTAAGCATCCAAACATAAAATCATGAGATTTAAAATAATAATACTTTTTAGTTCTTTTTATTTGCCTTCTAAGTTGTTAAGACTCGAGGCTTCACATTTTCAAGATTTCCTCTACAACCATGAAAGCTAGAAACTTACTTTTTAAATGAAAGCTGAGATTCTTGCATAATCACAGGGCTTCAGGAGCTGGGGCTATAAGAAACACCAAATATCCAGAGACTTGTGATAAAATCCTGAGAGATGGCAATGCTGCAACATTTAACCAGCTTCTGCTATCCCTTATCTTGTCCCCATGGCTTTCAAATGCCTGCATACAACTTTCCCCTCAGAATTCCCCCTTCAAATGTCTGCAGGGCTTCCCCTGCATCCTACCTTAAGGTGAAGGCAACATTTTCATCAACTCTTAGTCATTTACAAGGGATGCTGTTAAAGTGTGCTGAAAACGAAAAAAATCCAGCCATGTCCCTTTTGTTGTTTATGACAATTTGCTTAAGAGCTTCAAACTGAAAGAAATCTGTGTCATTGAATTTTTTTTACTCAGTTACATACACTGATCTGTAAAGTTGTTCATGAGCCCTTAACTGTGCACATTGTCTCTTGTGTGTTGGCAGAGCTGTTTGGGGCTCCCAGAATTAAAAACGCAGGGTGTACTTCCAGACAGGATTGAAATGTGTTAGTGAAATTAGAATTTGATGAGGCTGAGAAGTGGAATAAACACTCTCCCCTTCACTTTACACTCCTCCCTTTGAGGCCTTCCACTCAGCAGTCATGGAAGACAGCACAAAACAGGATTGGACTCCTGAGCTAGTCAACAGTGTTTCTTTATCAGCTGCTGTTGTGTGAGGGGGCAGTTCTGGAAATGAGCAAACTTCTTCCAGTGTTGCAAGCCTGGGGGAGCCAGGTCGGTGCTGGAAACCCAAATAATGTTGGCCCAGTCCTTGTAGCGTGTTAGCTATGTGGTGCAACACCTGCTGGTGACAATATGTCATCCGAAAGGTCTAGCTCTTCCTTTGCTTAGTTTAGAGTAGTATTTGGTGAGATGTGGTGCCATCAGCAAGGTAGGAGAAGGGAGCTTTTTATTTCTCCATCTCCCATCTGAAAACAGCTGACCATTTTAATGTTTGATGCAGTCAGGACTTGGGTGAGCTGAGCAGCAGCTCCTCTGAGGCTATGTGGAGGGGTTTCTCTGCACTGCATGAAGGGGCCCTCTGTCTATTCCAAGTGAGAGGCTGTGCGGCGTGCAGTAGCAGAGGAGTGGGGCCTGCACACCCGAGTAGGGTTGCCAACTTTCTTATCGCACAAAACTGAACACCCTTGCCTTGCCCCTTCTACGAGGCCCCGCCCTTGCTCACTCCATCCCCCTTCCTTCCGTTGCTCACTCTCCCCACCCTCACTTACTTTCACTGGGCTGGGGCAGGGGGTGAGGACTCCGGTTGGGGGTGCGGGCTCTGGGGTGGGGCCAGAAATGAGGGGTTCAGGATGTGGGAGGGGGTTCCGGGCTGGGGCAGGAGGTTGAGGTGCAGGAGGGGGTGTGGGGGGCGGGCTCTGGGAGGGAGTTTGGGTGTGGGGGGGCTCAGGGCTGGGGCAGGGGGTTGGGGTGCAGGAGGAAAGTGTTGCGTGGGGGTGGGGAATGTGAGTGTTCTATGGCTGTACTGTTGTCACTATGAGGAACAACTGCTCCACCTCTGACACTCTGGAACAAAACTGGCTTTTCTGTAGTGCCTATTACAATCGTAGGGTCCCCAAGTGATGCTCAGATACGATGAGGAGGAGTGCAGGGTAAGTGTGAAGCTAGACAAAAGCACATTTTTGCAGCTGTGGGTTGGAGGTAGTGGCTGCACAAAGCAAACATGGTGGCTGTTTTCTGCGCTTAGTGATCACTCATGTGCAGCCTCTATTATTAGAACTCTGTTTGCTGAGAGATGGAGACTTGACCGGGCATTGGTATCCCCACGTGTAAGGAAAAAAGCCTCTGGGATGTTTAATTTCCTCTGGGGGTGACAGCCTGCCAACAGCAGAGTGGAGGGGAGCTCTATTTAACATAATTTCTCCTTTGAAAGGTGGCACCTCTGAGGCTGTCCTGACCTGCCTAGGATGCTCTCTGGTGTAATGTGAGCTTTCAAATATAACAGAGTGGGGGCTGGCTGCCAGGCTGCCTCTAATTCCCCCAGCTGGCGAGCAGGAGGTCTGTGGCGGTTGCCGAGGCGATGGCGAGAAGCTGTGTTAGTTTAATGAAGCGATGGGAAGGCCGCTGTTTATTTCAGTGGAGTAGGGGGTGCTCTCAACTGCCAGTGCATTCATCGGTGGGGGTGGGTGGCTGCCAAAGGGTTGACAGGCTGTGTGTACCTCATTTCCCCATCCCGACTTCTCTGAAACACCCTCCCAAAGGGTTTGGGAGTTTGTATCGGAACACTCTGTGATTGATGCCTGCCATGGTTTCCCCTCTCCCCAGTGCATGTGTCTGTTTTTTCTCCTCTCCCCAACTCCCAACAGAAAGTCTGTTTTTATCCGTCTTGTTTTTATACCAACTCCCCAGCCCCCGCAGGCATGCTCTTCTCCTAATCAATAGTCTCCTTTCCTGAACAGTGATTCCTCTACCTCTGCCCCATCATAATTTTGGAGATAAGCCCTCTGGCAAGACACAGTCAGTCCTTGCCATATGTGCAGAGAGTACATTTCCCCCTGGAGCTAGAAGGGCCCTTTCCGTTCTTAGCCCATATGTGGGCATCGATTACCAGCTTGGATTTTGAACTTACCCTCTGGTTTAAGAAGATGAAGACTTGGAGCATCAATGTCTTCATATTAAGAGTGATCCACAAAGGAGGGGAAAAATGCTTTGCAATTGTGGCTTTTAATGGATCTTCTGGGGTTTTTGTTTTAGTTTTTCCCTCCCCGTGTGTTATTTGCAATGCAAAAGAAATTTCAGGTTTTGTTTACCCACTTGTTTGGAAAATTTAATGGACGGCCTGAGAACTGGTAGGTTCTGACATCAGGGAAATAATACAATGAAACTTCATTAACTGACATGTGAAGTAACTTTTATTTAGACCCTATAAAACTCTGGGGAGTTTAAATAATTAACAAACAACAAAACAAGCATTTGGGAGAGTGAGTGCTTTTCTTTTGTTTGTTTTTAAGATTCAACACTCGTTGCCCATTCAGTTTAGGGCTGAGAAAACGCCCAATCCACATCTCTGAATCTTCCAAGAAGTCCTACAGCAAAAACAGGGAAGAAGAGACTTGTCTCCTGCAAGCAGGAAAAAAAGATTCATCCAGATCTTATTTTTACATATCATAAAGAAGCAAAAAAGAAACACGATTTATTTGCCTCCCTCCTCTTCCCCCCTTTTCTAGTCACCATGAAAGATACTATGTAAATATCACCTGAATTGGGACTGTATTGCATGTCAACCTTGCATGCTATCACGTCACACCTCCCGTTCTCTGTTGGACAGTAGCTTTTGGGCCCAAAGTGCACAGGCCTCCTTTCCCTGTGTTTGCCAGATATCTGTAACACCAAAGTGCCTTCTGGTTCCATGGGCACCGCTGTCCTGTGGGAATGTTCAGGCACCCTGTGCCGGGGCTACTGTGTGGGGAAAATGAGTCTCTTCCTCCGCATAAAAGCTGCATCAATCCAATCTATGCTTACCCCCTGTTGCTAGCCTCTCCTCTGTCCCCTTTCTCACTTTGTATGTGTGAGTCTTCAGCACTGTGCACTGTCTGGTAATTAAAAACATTTGAGGGGGGATTTTATTGAGTTAGCATTAGTTATTTTGTCAGGCGAGGAGGTGGGGGGAGAGAGAGAGATGGATCTGCCCCCAGAGAAAGCTGCACTGATGAGGGGTGGGGGAAGCGAGAGGAGGAGGAGGAGGAAGTGGGGGCGAGATTGGCAGGTGACTGCCAGCTACAAAGAGATGACAGCAGCCGCAGCTCCTGCAGTCTCAGTTGAACACTGCACTGCAGGTACTGGGTTAATGGGTGGGAAGAGGAATATCAAGGTGAGTGGGTGGAGGGAGGGTGCTTATGTAGGGGAGTTGAATTCTGCTGAGTGCTAAGATAAAGAGATGATTCTCGTATATAATATATATAATTAAATATATTTAATGATTAGACTTTTGGTTCTCCAGAATATCTTCCTTCATACAAACAAAAAAGGAAAAACAGCTTCATCAAACATGACCGTATTCTACCTACGATCATTACCCCCAACAGTACTATGGTATTCTATAGAAATGGCCTGAAACGCGATACTGTTTTTGACCATTGCTTAAGAATACTGTAGTGTAGCTTTCCTTTTTAAGGGGGGAGAACAGGACCCTCAGTTACTGTTCCCTTCACTCCAATGTTACAAGGCCTCATTGCTGAAAATGGAGGTAATGTTATAATCTAAGTCTTGCCATATTCTTGCTTATGTCCATGGTGATTATCCTACTACAAAATTCAGGGACCCTTTCTGTGGGGTTCAGCAAAGATCAGAAGGTAAGACTAGACAGAAATCCTGGCTAGCATCTGCAGAATTCAGCCTTGCCACTATCTTTTGCTTGGTAAGGCATCTGTTTTCAAAGAGAGTTGAGGATATGAGCTGCATCCAAAGATAAAGAAGTGTCTCATCTCATGTTACAGTGGATAGGCCTGTAAAGTGATGGATTAGATTAGGTTGTGGACAGAGGATAGCCCTCACCTGTCTGGGTTAAAACAAAAAATCTTGGAAAAAGTTTTTAAGAGCTTGTCCTATATCACAGAGTGCCACCCTTTCCAAAATGTGCAGTATATTCCTCTCTCCTCCCTGCCAGGAATCTCCTGAGAGCCCTATCCAGCAGTTACAGCATTTTGAATTTATCATCACAACACAGCATCAGGGCTTGGTGGTGCATGCCCATACACTGTAATGGTGCCTCTCTGGATCTGCTATCTTGTTTCCCAGAATATCAGCTTTCATTTAAATAAAAAAAAATCTCTCTAGCTGTTACGGTTGTGAAGAAAACCTCAAAAAAGTGAATAAAGTGTAACCAGTACATAGATGTCTATGACGGTCTGCAGAGAGCAATAGCTCTGAGAGGTGTGAACTGCCTCATTCATCTTGGTGAGTGGTTAAGTCAAACATCCAGTGATGATTTAAATGTTAGCATTAATAACTTTAATTCTTCCTGTAAGAGAGGAGAGTGAGTGATGGCTCATTGTGGTGGCACAAGCGGGTGACATTTGGGAGATGGTACCTTTTCTTTCCCTCCTCTCCCCACTCCCATTCAAGAAGGCACCATGCCCAAGGGACCTAGCAGAGCCAATGGGCATATTGAAGCTCCACAAAGCAGGAGTCAAACTCAAGGAACCCAGTAAAGATCAGAGAGCGCGCAATCATATTTTGAACACCATATTTGCACACAATCTACAGTGAGCAGTGTCTCTCATTTTGGTGACTCACATGGTCAGAACTTATTTTGCTGGTGAAGTTTAGGAGAGTACTACTCTCTCTCTCCCCCCCCCCTTCTTATTGCTCTGGCATTAATAATCTGAGATAAAGTATGGTGCTGGGAGCCAGGAGATTTGGGTTCTGTTCCTAAAAGTGCTTCTGACCCTCTCTGTGACAAAGTCAAGGACAAGACTACTCGCTGAACCTATCCATCTCCCTATCCGTAAAATGAGGACAAGGATGCTTACTCACCCTTGTAAAGTGCTTTGAGGTCTCTAGATGAAATGCAGTATAAATGCTTAATATCAGTATTATTAATGTATGTCAGTTGACTTAAAAGATGTGCCCCTGTCAAATCTCACAACTGATATTTGAAATTTTGGCAAGTTTGAGGGCAGGGGGTAGCACAAAGCAGTGTTGTCTAAGGGATAGGACGCTGGGCATCAGAAGACTTAGGTTCTATTCCAGGCTGTGCAACTAATCTGTTGTGTGACCTTGGGTAAGTTTATTTACCTCTCTGTGCCTCTGTTAGAGGACTGGAGTTATAGAAATGGAATGAAATTTAATAGTACAAAATTCAAGGTCATTTACTTAAGAACTAATAATAAGAATTTCAGCTATAAGCTGGGGGCTCATCAGTTGGAAATGACAGGAAGAGAAAGACCTGGTGAGATTTTGTTAGTTGACAGCAGGATGACTGTTAGTCACCAATGTGATGTGGCTATGAATCCCAGGATGTATCAGGTGAGGTATTTCCAGCTGAAGTATTAACACCATTGTACAAAGCATTGGTAAAACCTCATCTGGAATACCGTGTTCAGTTTTGGTCACCCATGTTCAAAGAAAGATTAATTCAAACTAGAACCAATGCTGAGAAGAGCTACTAGGATGATCAGGGGAACTAGTGAGCCTATTCTATGAGAGGAGACTAAAACAGTTTGGCTTGGTTAGCTTAGCGAACGAAGGCTGAGAAGGGGATATGATTGCTCTCTCTAAATACATAGGGAGGGTGAAGAGCTGTCCAAGCTAAAGAACAGCGTTGGGCACAAGAACAAATTGATGTAAACTGGGCATGAGTAAATTTAGGCTGGAAATTAGAAGATGGTTTCTAACCAGCAGAGTGAAGTTCTGGAACAGCCTTCCAACAGGAGTAATGGGCCAAGAAACCTAACTAGTTTTAAGATAGAGCTTGATCAATTTAGGAACAGGATAATGATAGGGTTGCCTCCAATAGCAGTAGACTGGACTTGATGATCCAGGCTGTCTCTTACTGTACTGTGCTCCTAAAGCTAGGAATAAGAAGTCTTCCTCTGCAGTTGGCTACTTTTTGTTTAAATGATTGGGCATCAAGTGGCTTTATTTGATTGTTTGTGCTGCTGGCATTACTGAGGAACATTCATTGGCTGTCTAGGGTGACTTTCAGCAAGTTCCTTTGCTCCCCCTCCCCCTTCCAGCAATATTTTCTCTTTCCCTCTTCTCATCCTATTCATAATCTCCTGAAGCCCAACAACAAGCCTTCAGGGTACATGTGCCAGTGAGAGAATCTTGAGCTGTGGAATTAATATTCCTGGAACATAACACCAGCAGCATGCACATGCTGAGGAGAATATTAGAGCTATTAGCGGTGGGAGTTTAGAGTGCGTGCAACATCTAGATGGAGAATTCAGTGTGATTAATCTGCCTCTAAGCAGCAGCCTTCGGGCTCTGGGAATTCTGGGGCTCATTCAGAATTGGAACTTTTTTTTTTAATTACCTTTCCACATCAACAAAACAATCACAGTGTGAGAAAATAAACCCATTGATTCCTTGCTCTCTCTTTTTTTTTTTTTGTGGATGAGACATACCCTGAATACTCACAATCCCACTAGCTCCCATGGCACTTTGTACAAGTGTAGAGGGGCTTTAGCCCCAGTATCCTGGTCAAATTCCAAGTCCGCTCATTACATTTTGGGCCAGCCTAAAGCACCGATGCTCTAATTTCTGTTTGTTTGTTTTTTTATTTCCTCTTCATTTTCCCCTGCTTAATGTTATTGGGTAGCATGATTGGCACAGAAGGGCTGCCATGTTGCCACCCTAACATTGGCTGCATATCTGTGGTGGATGGGCTGACAGTGAACCTCAGGAGGGAAAGGGCTGGAAGAATGTTAAGGCTTCTCCTATGCTGTTAGAACAAAAGTGATAGTGTTTACAAGGGGAATACAGACAATATAAAAAGTATAACATATCTATGGGACTGGACAGTTGTCTCTATAAGAAAGGCCATACTGGGTCAGACCAATGGTCCATCTAGCCCAGTATTCTGTCTTATGATAGTGGCCAATGCCAGTTGCATCAGAAGGAATTAACAGAACAGGGCAATTATTGAGGGATCCTTCATCTGTTGTCTATTCCCAGCTTCCAGCAGTTAGTGGCTTAAGACACCCAGAGCATCCCTGACCATCTTGGCTAATAAACCATTGATGAACCTATCCTCCATGCAGGGGCGGCTCTAGAAAGTAGGCTGCCCCAAGCAGCGCGGAGCGCTGCGCCGCCCTTCCCCGGTCCCGCGGCGGGTCCCCTCTTCCCGCGGCTCCGGTTGAGCTCCTGCCGGCATGCCTGCGGCAGGTCCACTGGAGCCCGGACGGCGGCGGACCTGCCGCAGTCGCCTGCGGGAGCTCAACCGGAGCCGCGGGAAGAGGGGACCCGCTGCAGTCTTGCCTGCGGCAGTTCCGCTCGTCCCGGGCTCCGGTGGACCTGCCGCAGGCATGCCGGCGGGAGCTCCACCGGAGCCAAATGCCGCCCCCTGGGAAACGGCCGCCCCACGCGCCTGCTTGGCGCGCTGGGGTCTAGAGCCGCCCCTGCCTCCATGAACATAGCTAATTCTTTTTTGAACCCAGTTATACTTTTGGCCTTTACAACATTCCATGGCAATGAGTTCCACAGTTGGACTGTGCCTTATGTGAAGTAGTACTTCCTTTTTTTTTTTTTTTAAACCTGCTGACTATTAATTTCATTGGGTGACCCCTGGTTCTTGTGTTATGTGAAAGGGGTAAATAACACTTCTTTATTCACTTTCTCCACACTATTAATTATTTTATAGACCTCTATCATAACCCTTAGTCATCTCCTTTCCGAGATGAAAAGTCAGTCTTTTTAATCTCGCCTCATATGGAAACTGTTCCATATCCCTAAATCATTTTTGGTGCCCTTATTTATACCTTTTCCATTTCTAATATATCTTTTTTTAGATGGGGCAACCAGAACTACACACAGTATTCAAGGTGTGGGTGTACCATGGATTTATTTAATGGCATTATATTTGCTGTTTATTTGCTATTTCCTAGTGATTCGTAAAATTCTCTTAGCTTTTTTGACTGCCGCTGCACATTGAGCAGATGTTTTCAGAGAACTACCCACAATAACTCCAATATCTCTTTCTTGAGTGGTAACAGCTAATTTAGACTCCATCATTTTGTATGTATAGTTTGGATTATGTTTTTCCAAGATGCATTACTTTTCATTTATCAACACTGAATTTCATGTGCCACATTGCTGTCTTTGTAACTCTTCACAGTTAGCTTTGGACTTAACTATTTTGAGTAATTTTGTATTGCCTCTAAATTTTTCCACATCACTGTTTCTCCCGTTTTCCAGATCATTTATGAATATATTATTGTGTAGCACATGTCCCAGTACAGATTCTTGGGGGACTCCGCTATTTACTTCTCTCCATTTTGAAAACTGACCTTTCCTACTCTTCCCCCCCCACACACACCTTTAATTAGCTACTGATCCATGAGAGGACCTTCCCTCTTATCCCATGACTGTTTACTTTGCTTAAGAGCCTTTAGTAAGGGACCTTTTCAAATGCTTTCTGAAAATCCAAGTGTACTATATCAGCTGGCTCACTCTTGTCCACATGCTTGTTGACACCCTCAAAGAATTCTAATACAGTGGTTCTCAAACTGTGGATCCGGACCCCAAAGTGGGTCAGGACCTCATTTTAATGGGGTTGCCAGAGCTGGTGTTAGATTTGCTGGGGCCTGAGGCCAAAGCCCAAGGGCTTCAGCCTTGGGTGGCAAGGCACAGGTTACAGGCCCCCACCTGGGGTTGAAGCCCTTGGGCTTTGTCTTTGGCCCTCCCGCCCAGGGCAGTGGGGCTTTGGCTCTGATTGGTCCCCCGTCCTGGTGTTGTGTAGTAACTTTTTTTTGTTGGAAGGGGGTCGTGGTGCAATGAAGTTTGAGAACCCTGCTCTAATAGATTAGAGAGGCATGATTTCCCTTTACAAAAGCCATGTTGATTCTTCTCCAACATATTGTGTTTGTTTGATTATTCTGTTGTTCTTTACTGTAGTTTCAACAATTTGCCTGGTATTGAAGTTAGGCTTATTAGCCTATAATTGTCGTGATCTCCTCTGGAGCCTTTTTAAAAAATCAGCCTCACATTAGCTATCCTCCAGTCATCTGGTACAGAGGGTGTTTTAAGTGATTGGTTACGTACCACAGTTAGTAGTTCTGCAATTTCCTATTTGAGTTCTGAAGGAACTTGGGTGAATACCATGTGGTCCTGGTGACTTATTACTGTTTAATTTATCGATTTGTTCCAAAACTTCCACTGCTGACAACTCAGTCTTGGAGAGTTCTCAGATTTGTCACCTAAGAAGAATGGTTTAGGTGTGGGGATCTCTCCTGTATCCATGCAAAATTCATTTATAGCGCTCTGCAAATCTGCGGATATCCACTTTATATCTGCGGATCATGATTGCGGATTGTAGATTGGATATGGATACAAATTTTGTATCCACACAGGGCTCTGTTCATTTAGCTTCTCTACAATGGCCTTGTTTTCCTTGCGTGCTCCTTGAGCACCTTGATTGTCCAGTGGCCCCACTGATTGTTTGGCAGGCTTTCTGCTTCTATTGTATGTTAAAAATATATATATTGTTTTTGCTGTTAGTTTTTGTGTCCTTAGCTAGTTGCTTTTTAGATTCTTTTTTGGCCTGACTTATTTTACTTTTATACTTGATAACCAAGTTTATGCTCCTTTCTATTTTCCTCACTAGGATTTGACATCCACTTTTTTAAAATGCCTTTTTGCCTTTAACCATCTCTTTTTTGCCCTGCTGTTTAGCCATGGTGACATTTATTTGTCTTCCTACTGTTTTTGTGGGTATCTATTTAGTTTGAGTCGCTATTATGGTGTTTTTAAATAGTCTCCATGCAGTTTGCGTGCATTTCACCCTTGTGTCTGTTCCTTCTAATTTCTGTTTAACTAGCTTCTGAATTTTTGTGTAGTTCCCTTGTTCTGAAGTTAAATGCTGCTGTGGTAGGGTTTTTTGGCATTTCCCCCCGACGCAGATGTTAATTCTAATTACATTATGGTTGCTATCACCAAGTGGTTCAGTTATATTCACCTCTTGGACCAGAATCTTCATTCCATTTAGGACAAAATCAAGAATTGCCTTTCTCCTTGTGGGTTCCAGGAGAACTGCTCCAAGAATCAGCCATTTAATGTGCCTAGAAATGTTATCTCTGCATCCTTTCTTTAGGTTATATATGCAGAGTCAATATGAGGATAGTTGAAATCCCCCATTATTATTGCATTTTCTGCCTTTTGCAGCTTCTCTAATCTTCCTGAGCATTTCACAATCACTGTTAGCAGCCAGTCAACTGATCAGTAGTATATTCCAACTGCTGTACTCTTATTGTTCAAGCATGGAATTTCTATCCATAGACATTCTCTGGTACAGATTGATTCGGTTAAGATTTTTACTTTATTTGACTCTATGCTTTCTTTCCCATATAGTGCCACTCCTCCACCAGTGTGGGCTACTCTGTTATTAATATATATATTGCACCCTGGTATTACTGCATCCCATTGGTTATCCTCATTACACCAAGTTTTCATGATGCCTAGTATGTCAATATTCTCATTTAATGTCAGGCACTCTAATTCACCCATTTTAGTATATAAACTTCTAGCATTTGTGCATAAGCAAATTGACATTTTGTCAAAATTCACGTGCTTGCCTTCATGTGTTATATTTAAATGGGACTGCTTTTACGTTTGACTGTTCCTCACTAGCTCCTGTACTTCTCCAATTTCTTTCCTATCCTCTTTGCTAGAATCTGGAGTTCCCCCTTTAATAAATTCATCCCTAAGAGATGTCTCCATCCGAACCCTGTGCTCCTCTGCACCAGTCGGCTTTCCCCTGAAAGGCCATTTAGAACAGCATAGTAATGGTAGGGATATACTGCAGATCATCCTATTCCTAAATCATAGCCCCCACTACTAGAGATAGGAGGGGTTCTCTCCCCCCCCCCATTGCAGCCCATTTAACATTGCACTGGCATACAGGGGTCATAAGAGACCCACTGCCAGCAGGGGAAGAATTTCCCCATGGTAAAGACCATGCCTGGAATGGGAGTTGAGAGTTCCTGCAGTAATCCCTGTAGCAGAGTTTCTGGGTTGTTGCAAGATGTGGAGCAGCCTACAAGCTCCCATAAGTGAGAGCAGCTTCTGGTTGGAAGGGGCCACACCAGTCTCCATGACAGCCTAGAATTCGAGGGGTGTACAAGTTACCCTATAGCTACCTTTATGCCACCTTCTCCTGGGCTACACCTTTCTGTGCTGTTAGCAGTACAAGTCCTAATGAGATAGTTGAGTAGTTTACATTCCATTCCATATTGGTCAGTGGTGAATATACCCACTACTCGGGGATTGTTTTTCTTCCACTTCCCATTCCATGCGCTGCTCTTCCTCCTCCCCACTGAAGCGTGGCAGGGATTTGTTATACTTTTTATATTGTCTGTGTATTCCCCTTGTAAACACTGTCACTTTTGTTCTAACAGCACAGGAGAAACTTTAACATTCTTCCAGGGAGGGTCAGACAATTCTACAGCAGTATCTTCTCTCCCTCCCCACCCTTTCCCCTCCATACCTTGTGGAATGTGCTCTGGAGGGCTGAGCTGGAGAAGGGGTGGAGACTGTAGGCTGGGCAAATAAATGGGCAGGTCAAGAGGCGCATATATGTTGTCCCTTCTCTGGCCCTGCAGAGATGCTCCAAAAGAAGATAATACAGCCTGGAAGTATATTATTTTTTCCACAAGGACCCCAGGGGCATCTGCAGCCAAAGGGAATCCCTGGTTGCGTGGCTCTAGAGTCAAGAAGCAGGGGAGGGCTGCTAGGGTCCAGATATGGTACTGAGGGACATGGCCTCTGTATGGTGCCCCTGACTGGGATGTACTCCACAGCCTGTTCCATGAGAGACAATCTTCCGCTCCTCTGCAAAATGGAAGAGGGGACACTGAGACTCACCCTGGACTGTTGAGGGCAACATTTTTTTTTAAATGTCCTTACCTGTTTACAAACCCACTTTTATCATTTAAAGTCAAAGATCTGAAGAAGAGCTCTGTGGAGCTCAAAAACTTCTCTTTCACCAACAGAAGGTGGTCCATTAAAGGATCTTACCTCACCCACCTTGTCCTTCTCTAAGAATTTTATAAAGTGATTTTATACAGTGATTGTTGTTTAATTTTTGCATTTCACGTGGCTCCAACAGTGACCCCAAACGAGTCTCTTTAATCTCTTGATGCTCATGCACTAGCCCATTGTGGGTGAGATTGGGTTTCCTATGCTGGAGGAGAAGGCTTAAATTTAAAACACAAATAAAGCAAAACAACTTATGCATATTTTTTTGGTTCCTGAAAATATCAGAAATCATACTAAGTTTTGACCTTTTATTACTGACTTGGTAAGCAACTCTTGAAAACTTCCATGCTCCTACCTCTGTTTTACAGCTAGTTTTGGTGCCACTTGGTCCTGGATAGTTCATGAATGTGAATTTATAAAAGTGTATATGTTTGCCCTTTCTAATCTCAGTTGCATCCCCTCCACCTACCCCTCAAGCAGGGAACAAGAGCCTCTTGTGGCACTACCACTAGCTTCTCCCAGGCCTAACCCCACATACAGCTGTGTGGATGCATCTCAGTCTGAGCTGCAGCACCCCCTGTATTCCAGTTAATAAGAGTAAAGTGAGTCAGCTCTTCAGATGGAAGAAGCTAAACATGCTAATTAATATTATTCCAGCCTGGACCTATAGCCCACTCCTACAACATCTTTGCTATTACACTTTCAATCCTAACCTGCAGCAGCCTCTGTTAGACCATTGCTAGGATCCTCCCTGCTCTGCCAATGCACCTCAGTCCTGACCTGCAGTATCCCCTGCCATTCCAATCTTACGCTTTTCCCCAGAATTCCTCCCTCTGAATTCCAGCCCTGAGCTTTCACTACCCCCTAGTGCACCTTGATCTTGACCTATAGGATTTTCCTCCTAATCCAGACTTGGTACCCCACAAGCAGGTCTGTCAATTTACTTCAGTCCTAAGAGGGTTTCCAGAGTGGGTACATGGCACAGGAAGATCACCTTTGGTCCAAGCACCTACTACTTCCAGTTTTTCTCCCCCTCCCACTCAAACCACCTTGAAAATATATTTTTCATTTTGAAGCAAACTTTATTTAAAAAACAAAAAAAGAGCACATTTGATACAAGTGATTTCCATGGCCAGCCATTTCGTCTGTTCCCTTTGTTACTATAGCAGATATGTGTAATGAATAAGAGTCTTTTCCCCTCCCCTCTCA
Source organism: Mauremys reevesii (assembly GCF_016161935.1). NCBI lineage: Eukaryota > Metazoa > Chordata > Testudines > Geoemydidae > Mauremys > Mauremys reevesii. Next base: position 271,604,045 of record NC_052623.1, on the reverse strand, counting down.
TATTCCTCCCTGTTCTAGCCTGCAGTGAAGTCACAATCCAGTGTTTGTGGACTCCATGTGATGTCACAGACTCAGCCTTGTGACTTCACTTGCAGGCTCAGGCAGAAGGTGCAGACGGGGCTGAGAGAAGAGAAAAAAGCCCCCTCCTCTTTACTCCCACCCTCTTGGTTTATAAAACCAGTAGCTGAGATAAATCGGAAGGGGGTGGGGAGAAGCAGCAGGGAAAGCTGAGAATCATGCCAGCAAGGTACAGTAAATTGGCTTTATTTCTCTTCTTCTTGAAAGTTTAGAGTGTAAAATTGCCCTGCAGAGGCCAGATCTTGCAGACCACACGCGTGTGTGTGCCACCCAGTGACGCTCTGGCTGTACGGTGCATTCTCTGATAGCGTGTGTGGGGAGGGAGGCAGTGAGGGATGCAGGGTAGGGGCAGGGAAACCGCTTAATACCATTTCTCAGAGGAACGCAGCTGGAGTCCTATTTGGCTGGTCACAGTGAGCCTCTTTCTTGTCCATTTCAAAGGCCCCAGCTGCTGGCTGTTCCTTGCATTCTGTCTCTAGCTTTGAAACCGACATAAATGGGTTATTGGGTTTGTGGCTGTGGTGGGGGTTTTTTTTTGGTTGTTGTGTGCGTGTGCTTTGCAGGTTCAGAGTGGTACCGGAGAAGAAGGGGGGGGGGCTGGTATTTGAATGTGGTGGGTGTATACATAAGGAGGGAGAAGGGCAGGGCCTCAGGGTCACATTCTCAAGAGCTGAGATACATGATTCCTTCTTTTTAATATCTCCATCTTTTTAACTGATGACAGCAAAATAGCATGTAGGTGCATCAGCAAAGAACTGCCTCAAAATGACAAGGGGTGGGGGGGCTGGTTAACTTGCAGTTCCCTTTAGCAGTTTTTTCTGTGTCCAATTTGCCATTCATTTGAGATTTTGGACAAAGGAGGGGCAGTGAGTGGGCTGCTTTGAGTTTTGTGATATAATATGACTGGAGTGAGGGAGTAGAATGCAGACAATTAAGAAAGGAGCGAGGTCTTTGCTCATTCAGTCTGTTCAGGAAACCGTCATTTTGTGTTAGTCTATGTGTCTGGAGGAGGAAGGATGGGGAGAGAGTGACAGTGAAAAGCTGTATGACACTGCGTTGTTTCTGTATTTATTAAACACACACTCAAGGGAAAAGGGACTTCCAAGGAAGTCAGCAGAGAAGGGTGTCTGGCTAAAAATGACCCTGCACTGACTCACATTCAACTGGACTCTTATTGACAGTGATGTAGTGTTTTTGTTCTATTTTTAAAACGAAGCGCTGGAGACAGAAGGTGCATGAAGGTGCTGTGCAAGCGCCTCTCTACCACAGTGCTGCCAATGCACCTCATTCTGATGACCAGCAGCATTTCTGCTATTCCATTCCTAGACCCTGATTGGCAGAGCTGTATTCATCTTGTCCTGACAGCCTGCAGCATCCCTGCTGTTCCGTTTTCTGGTCCCTAGTGTGCTTCAGTCCTGATGACCTACAGCACCCCATGCTTTTTTACAGCTAGACCCTCATGCACCTCTGCCAATACATCTCAGTCTTGATGAACAGCACCCCCTTGCACTTACAGACTTGGTCTTTTGTAGCAGAGATGTATAATTAATTGTGCAGCATTCTTGCAGTCTAAGCAGACAGCTGGATTATCAGAAGAGATGCACCTACTGCATGGTTCTGAAAATATTGAATTCTGCAGATGTCTAGGAAAGGCTCTGCAGACCAGTTTGAGAACCTCTGTGCTAATGTAACTTCAGTGGTTATCGGAGACAGGATTTGAATCCAGGTCTTCAGTGATGAAAAGCTATTGCACTGACCCCTCTGCATAACTAAATTTCATCTTCTCTTCCCCTGCCCCGGGATGCTGATATAACCCCTCATATTTCTTTTCATCTCTGCTCCTTCCCCTGGCATTCAAAGGGTGTTAACTGGCCTCTCAAGGGAGTTGTAAAGATTTGTTAGTTTGTAAAAACACTTTTGCTATCTAAGTGTTGTGTTGGTTCCTCTGAGACATGACCAGTTATTAGCTCCGAAGTGGAGCTTGGAATCCTACCTCACCCCTCCGAGAATGATGTCAAATGACCCGTCACTCCCCCAGGAAATCTGCAGCTCCCTCATTTCTGCTGTTTCCCCTAAACGACAGAAGACAGATGTGACAGAAGACCGATGCGTGGCAAAATCTAGGTGGGGCTGAGTAGTGGATCTGCTGTAATCTGAGTGTGGAGCCACAATGTAATTTGAGGGAAGAGAATATTTGAGGATGTGATCTAGCAGAGATTAGATATGGAAAAGAGCTTAGACCTTGTCCCTGTCCCCCCGTATATTCCTCTAGGCATTGTCCAAACCTGTTTCAAATGACTGAAGTCATGAGGCTTCCACCACTCTTTTTTGCTTTTCTCTGAATTCCCTTCAGTATGCTGACAGACATTCCTTGATATTGTACCCAGGGGTTATCCCCATCCCATATTGGAAAATCAGGGGATTCGATCCCTTTCCTAAGCAAAAGAGGGTTGCCAGGTGTCTTCTCGCACATGTATACACTGCTGTGAGCAAAGGAGGCAGGCTCCAGCTTGGCAGCAGATCTCAGTAAGCGGCTAAAAGCATTTGAGGTAAGGGAGTTTCCCTCTTTCTGAGGAGGGGAAGTAATCAGGGAGCACTGCTATGCAAGGAGCCCTCTGAGAGCAAGAGAGAGCCCTGGGCAGGAGATGCCTGAATCCCCTGGAGAGCCTCCAGTGGCCTGTAAAGGAAAACTGAGCAGATTTTTCCCCCCTTATTATGAGAGGCCCTCTTGCTGCTGCTGCTGCCACCACCATCACCCATTCCCCTGCCCCGTCAATCCTGAAGAAAAAGACTTAGGCATTAAAGAAACCCCATTTTCTCGAGATACAATGCTAGCTAATTCCTGAGGTGGTGAGAAATGTTAGCAGAGCAAGACAGAACCTTGATCACCTGAATAAATGAATGAATTTTATCGTAAGTTGTGAAGCAGAGCCATCATCTGGAAAGAGCAATTCCCCCCTCTCTCAGTTCTTTTTCCCCACTGGTGGACTGGATGGCTGCATCATGGGCTAGAATTCTGTGTTATAAGCATTGTCCTTGGGGAATATGCCTCCTCATAAGAACATAAGAATGGCCATACTGGGTCAGACCAAAGGCCCATCTAGCCCAGTATCCTGTCTTCCAACAGTGACCAATGCCAGGTGCCCCAGAGGGAGTGAACAGAACAGGTAATCATCAAGTGATCCATTCCCTGTCACACATTCCCAGACTCTGGCAAACAGAAGCTAGGGACACCACCCCTGCCCATCCTGGCTAATAGCCATTGATGGACCTATCCTCCATGAATTTATCTAGTTCTTTTTTTGTACCCTATTATAGTCTTGGCCTTCACAACATCCTCTGGCAAGGAGTTCCACAGATTGACTGTGCACTGTGTGAAAAAATACTTCCTTTTATTTGTTTTAAACCTGCTGTCTATTAATTTCATTTGGTGACCCCCTAGTTCTTATGTTATGAGAAGGAGTAAATAACACGTCCATATATATATAATTAGTGTGAGTGCTGGGTTCACATCAGTGGTGCTGGTGGTTGTTCCTAGGACTGAATGTTTATTATTTCTGATCACTGGTCATGAAATAATTTGTGCTGCAGTGTTTTTTTCTACCGTGGCAAATATGGAATTCTGGACCTTAAACTTGGCTAAGATGTGCAAACTCACTGAGAGTTTAATTTGAACTATAGTACCGCTTTTACTGGTGAAGATGCATGAGATGGAAAGACCCCCCTCCCCCCCCAACATTCAGAACCTTGACAAAGACTGCTGGCAATTTTAAACAGAACAAGAAACCCAACATTTTTCTTGTAGACAAAGTCTAATTGTTTCATAAACCTTTAAAGAAAAGTTAAATATTGGTCCCTCAGCTGTGACTACCTCTTCTGTCAAACTTTGCTGGGTCATTAGAGTCTCATGCACCTAGAAAAATAATTAGTTCCTATTTTCATCTCCAAGAGAAACAGTAATGACTACAGAAGCAAAGATTTATTATCTTAAAAATTAAGTCCAGTTAACTTAATTGGACTGTTTGTAGATCCTCTTGAATCTGGAAGTAGGAACTGCCCATGATGTTACTAACAGCATGGGACTCTGATCTATGTGTAGGTAATGCTCCTAGGATCAGGGCCGTCTTTATGAAGGGCGGGGCCCGATTTGAATACCCAGCAGCGGTCCGGGGCTTCAACAGCATTTCAGCGGTGGAGGATCCGCTCTGGGTCTTCCGTGGCACTGAAGGACCCCCTGCCACTGAAATGCCACCGAAGCCCCGGAGTGGACACCCCTCCCCATCCCACCCCCACCGCTGGGTGAGTGAAAAAAAAATTATAAAGATGCTTAAGGTATGGGGTCCAATTACTGTTTTGCTCCATGTTCCTACTTCAGTTCCAGCATGATTTTAGAAGACTTTGCTGCTAAACTCTTAAGAGTCAGGGATTAATGTTTTTTGCAAATTGAGATTAGTGGTTTCAATACTGAATTGTTTCTAGCTCTTGATGTAGCAGATATTAAAATCAGTTGAATTTGAAGTTGTTGGGTTGGGGTTTCTTGTGAAGGGTGGGGAAGGTAAGGCATAAGGGAAATCAGAATATGATTTTTTTTTTTTTTGGTCCAGTGTTTCATGAGTTACCGGAGCTACAAAATACTGCTATAGGTCATAACAAAACTGAAATTCATTGGAGCGTAACATTAGTTTCTGTCCCTGGAGGTTCCTGAGATTTATTGTATATCTAAAATGGTCCTTCAGACCAGACATAAGTACGGGCCACTTACCAGACAAGCCAAGGATACCTTCAGCATCCAACAATCCTGGTCCAGTCCCATCCACCTTGCTTACCCTGCACCTCCTGCCAGAAGCCTATCTCAAATGCTTTGTAATGTACCTAAACTTCTCTAATTACATAGAAGTGGGGAGTCTGTTATATACTAAGAGATCAGTGATGTGGAGAACCAACTCTACCCCTTCTTATAGAAAAAATACCCCCAAGGAAGTTTTTGATCATCTGATATTAAAAACAACTCTTGCATACATGTGGGAAGAGACCAGTGAGGGAGTAGAACTAAGAATCTAATCTCAACTGTCTCTAAAATTTGAGATCATATGTTATGGAGATTTAAAAATGAGGAGAGCCTGTCAAGTCTGGAAATTCCCACTCCCCTGTGGGCAGAAAAAAAAACAACAAAGAAAACCCCTGTTAAAGGCAAACACATTTAAAAATCCCCTTCTATAAAACATGCTCTGGCAAGGCAGAGTTGGTTTTCATAAGACTGTTTTAAGAGGCGGGTGGTTCTTCTAATATTTTCTTCTTTTACTATTTTGATATGTTTAGTGATTCAGATAATGAGGATTTATTGATATAATGGTCTCTTCTGCCTCGCTGGAGAATGTCTTGCCAGTGAGCCATATATTTTATATGGCTTACTATTTTAAATTCACACACTTAAAACATCTTCATGGACATGGGATCATTTTCCCTCAAAAGTTCAGCTCCTCTTGCTGGAGTCAGATTCCTTTGTCTGCAACATCAAAAACACTTCCACAGCAACCAAATTCTGATATTGCAAATGGAGGTTTCTGACAAGTGAAGGGAATAAGCAGCAGAAGCTGAACAGATCTGAAGGGGGAAAAATCTTATTTTCATATGCTAGTTCCTTGTAAAAGAGAAGACGGGAAGAGAGGAGTATTGAAATATAAAGCGATAGAAGCAGAATTGCCTTCTATATTTCAGTTTTTGACTTTTTTTCCTCCCATGACACCCACATTCAGCCACTTGTATCAGCTTCTCCTTAGGTATGCCCCAGAATTCTTCACTCTGCCTGATTTGATGTTGCAGCGATTGGATTGCAGGCCTCAGCACTGTGGCTTATGGAGGTGCCCCTGAAGGAGAGCCATTTCCAAGTGATGGACCAAGTCATGACCACCAGGTTGAGACTCTCTGCTCTACATAAAATATTTCCACAAAGAAGCTAGACTTTCTGACTAGTATCTTACGGGGAGTCTAATGCCAGTGAATTAATGAGGGAGGAGCCCTCCAGGCTCTTACCAGACTCCTGAGAGAGACTGAATACTGGTCCTCCCTCCAGTGGGTCTGATATAAGACTTTTTAGCTGAATCACTATGAAGGGAGTAGAAAGAAGGAATGGGAATAGTGCCAGAAAATACTAATGAATGCAGCCATACTGATGTCTGTCTCACTTCAAAACAGATGAACTGCTGTTGCTTTGAACTTGCTTAAAGCATTAGCTGTCCCACAACTAGTGTAAGTTTCAGTCCATGGTAGTGTGGTCTATGTGACTAATCTTGCTGGCCTCTCTTGTATTATATATCTAGCTTTTTCTCTGGTGCCCATCCTCATAGCATCTAAGTGGTATAGATAAAAGTTGTACCAGTGACAGAGAGAGTGTGTATAGTGTATGAAATAGAGTGAAAGGAGAAATAATTTGATGTGATAAGGATGCTATTTTGGGGAGGGAATGCAGTTTATGTGCCTGGGAGAAATCTGTATGTTCCTGTCTCTGTGTGTAATAATCTCAGCCTGCCAGGTGCTGCTAGTTCAGCACTTTTCAGCATAAAACTTTTTTTCTCTAAAAACTCTGCCTCAAAGAATCCCACTAAACACCTCCAGAAATCCTCTCCCCCTTAGAAACACCTGTGTGCTCTGATTTCTTCTAGTCCACAGGTAGAGGGAGTTGCTGAAAGTAGTTAGTGATATTTTAATAAAATAAGTAATTTAAGAGGTTGATTTTGATGCTGAATTGGCAGCACCTGAAAGCTGATGTCCTCTAGCCACAGAAAAGACAATATCACCATTCTGTGCACCTCAACAAGGACCTGGCAAAGACACCTTTAAGATAGAAGTGTGTTAAACACCATTGTTTCAATCTTTTTTTCTCCCCATAGATCGATACCCATGACTTTTGCGTATGGTTGTGACACCCTCCGCCTTATGTTACTGGAGTGTGGTCATGACTAACTACTAACCCATGGCTAGATCAGAATTGGTGACCTCAATGTCTAAGGGAGCCTATCCCATCTGCAGTTATCAGTCCTCTCAGGGTAAGAAGGAATTTTTCAAATCCCCATGGGAACTTGTGTCCTGTGAGAGACAGGATTTGCAAGGTAAACCTGATACTAAAATAGCAGATGGAGCCTGAGTATGCTAAAGCTGACCAGTGCTATTTACCCTGTGAACTTTGATGGCTGCAGTAGTAGGAGCAGGGAGAAATTTACTTGAGCGTTCAATGACTACTTAAATGCCTTTACTTTTCCCAGGATTCTTTGAGTCTCCATGCTAAAGGGCTCAAATGTTAGCTGTCATTTTGCCTCTCATCGCACCCTCATTTATATACAAGTATTCTCACACTGAGACTTCTTGATGGGGATGAGGAAAAAGGAATGTATGGGGAAAGAGGCAGGATTTGGAGGGTAATAAATGGAGGGAAAGGGAGATGCCATTGTGTGTCTATAGTTGATGTTGTGTAGACATTTGCACTAAAAGCAGGGACTTATGTCTTTCTTATGTATGTATAATATGGTATATCCTCTCTGTGTACAGCACTTATTGTTGGAGTACAGAATAAATTTTCTGAGAATTTACAAGCAAATCTGTTGATTAGTTTGTTATATTAATTTTAAGAGGCCCCTTCCAGAATTTCTTTTTGGTGAGTAATAATGTTTTGGCTCCAATGTTTTTGTTTTTGTTTTTAAACTTTGAAAAGTGACTTGCTTCAAGTATAGATGGTTACTTATGGCCTTGATCCTGCAGTTAGATCTGCGCAGGTGTAGGGTTTCAGCCACATGGATATGATTACAGGACTCGGACCTAAGTGTCTTAATGGGTTTAATTTTTAATTATCTGTTAGTCATAATTATTCCTATATTGAAATGATTGTAGTCAAATGGTTGTCATTCAGTAGATTCTGCAGAATCTAAGATTTCTTTCCCCTAAAGAAAAAAGATTGCAGCCCTCAATTGTGAAGAAAAACTTTATACACATCAATCAAATGTAAACTGATGCATGGTTGTCTTCCTGAGTGGGCAGGTAGCCTAAAACAATATCACTGAGGAGTGAACTGCCCCATTCAGCTCACTAGGATTGTTAACTCTGAAACCTAAAGAGAACCATTTAGAAGTCAATGTTGTTAACTACTTAATTGCTGATTATTTTAGCAGAAACAACCTGCTGATGTGATAAATGAGGCTTTGACACTTGTTATGAAATCTCTCATGGATGAGCAGCATAGTGCAAGTAGTTCTTGGACTTGGCATACCACATCTAAAACTCAAAAGTACTTGTCATATTACCTTGGTAACTTTAGTTAGCATAATTATAATGGATACTTATTCTAATACTTTACTATAAACCAACCCAGGTATCACCAGTGGTACATGTACCTTAGTTTGAGTACTGCTGACACAGTGTATCATCCCCAAATTTACAGCACATACTCTTTCTAAGCACAAAATGAATTTTATAAGAATAAGTAAATGTGTTGATTAGTTTGAGTTGCAAACATTTTAAAAATTACTCCTCCTTGTTTCTTTTGAAGCATCTGGCAATGGCCATTGCTGGAGAAAGGAATTCCCATATCATAGAATCATAGAATCATAGAATTCAAGATCAGAAGGGACCATTATGATCATCTAGTCTGACCTCCTGCAAGATGCAGGCCACATAAGCCGATCCACCCACTCCTTAGCAAGCGACCCCTGCCCCATGCTTCGGAGGAAGGCGAAAAACCTCCAGGGCCATTGCCAATCTTCCCTGGAGGAAAATTCCTTCCCGACCCCAAATATGGCGGTCAGCTGAACCCCGAGCATGCGGGCAAGACTCTCCAGCCAAACCCTCTGGAAAAGGTTATATCATACCATTGACCCATTGTACTATTTACCAGTGTGGCACTTAATTGACCTATTGACTAAGCCCGTTATCCTATCATACCATCCCCTCCATAAACTTATCTAGCTTAATCTTAAAGTCATGGAGGTCCTTCGCCCACTGTTTCCTCGGTAGGCTGTTCCAGTATTGCACTCCCCTGATGGTTAGAAACCTTCGTCTAATTTCAAGCCTGAATTTCCTGACTGACAGTTTATATCCGTTTGTCCTCGTGTCCACATTAGCACTGAGCTGAAATAATTCTTCTCCTTCCCTGGTATTTATCCCTCTGATATATTTAAAGAGTGTAATCATATCTCCTCTTATCCTTCTTTTGGTTAAGGAAAACAAACCGAGCTCCTCAAGTCTCCTTTCATACGAAAGGCCTTCCATTCCTCGGATCATTCTAGTGGCCCTTCTTTGTACCCGTTCTAGTTTGAATTCATCCTTCTTAAACATGGGAGACCAAAACTGCACACAATACTCCATATGGAATAAGACCAGTGGTCCTCTAGTGCAGTATCACATGTTCCTAATTTATTTTTTTCAGTGTAACTTTTCTTGCATCTTTACCAAAGAAATTCCTGATTTTTAGAAGATGACTCATAGATTGTTCATAAATCAAACATAACTTTCTATTGAGGCTGATTTCTTGTAAAATTAATATATCAAACATCATGGCCTATAAATGGCTTTGTATTTTATGTATTTTAATATTTATAAAAAAAAATCCATCCTGTACTCTAAACTTTCAATCCAATTAATACTCCTCCCTCAAGATAACAGCCATTATCATGGTCTTCCATCTCTAACAGCTTTTTAGCATCCTCAGAAGGTCAACAAAATTTGGGCTATATCATACCAGGGAAAGGTAGGTTCTAAAGTGGAGGGTTCCTCATGGTGAACACACTGCCAGAAGCTGTATCACAGGAGCTCCAGCTTGAGCACCTCCACTAACCCCCTTGTGGCAGTATCACTGGGAGAGAGGCCTTTCTCATGGCATTTTTTCCCAAACCATTCGGGGATTTATAGGTGAAGTCATTAAACTTTACCTAGAAACCAATGCAGATCAGAGCACTGGTGTAATGTGCTTCTGGAGAGATCCTGTTTCATAAAATGGCTCCTGCCTTCTGAACAAACTGCAGTTTCCAGGTAGTTCATGTAGAGAGCATTGCAGTAATTTAATCTGAGGGAGATAAGGCATATATATCACAGTAGAAGGTTTGCATCAGAAAGAAACAGTTGCATGCTCCTGGCAAGTCAAAGATTGTGGGGGGAGACACTTTACCAGAAACTTTTGCTATTTGATTAGGCGTGGGAGAATTAATTTTTATTTTTTATATAATTTTGATGATAATATCAGTGTTGTTTTTAAGCATTTCTTATTATTTCCCCCTCTATTTAAATTTTCACTGTTGCAGGAAATTTTGGGGCAGGGAGGCAGACAATTATTTAATGACAGTACATGTTGAGCTTCAAAAAGTTAAAGATTTATAACTGTTAAATTACAAATTGTCAACATCACATGTCAAAACATACAAAGTAAATATCCTTAAATCCAATTCCAATAAGTTCTCAAGCCACATTTTTTTCTTTGCCTACCTGTAAATTTTTTTTATTAATGGAGATATTTTTCCATCAGTTTGTGTATGTGTACAGTTAAATTTACTTTGCTGACTTTTACCAATAAAAAGCTAATTCTTCCAACCCTATACATGGTGGTCTAACAGCAGCTGTGGATTCAGTAATACCCCTCAAATTGCTAACTCAAGTGACAAATGGTAGGCACTTATAATCAGTAAAGTGGAGTAGATATTATATTTCCTGGTTGCCTCCCCCAATCTATTGCCACGACTTCAGTCTTACTCAGACTGCACTTGTGCCAGTCCCATCTATGCCCCAGTCTCACCCATAATCACTTTTGACAAGAGAATGCATTGTACAGTGTAATTTTGAAATTTGTACTGGCTGAGCTATAAGCAAGGGCCTACTTCCAGAGTAAGGCCTACAAGGGATGAAGATGGGCTGAGGTTCTTGGGAGCAGAGATTGGGGAAATTTAACTGAAACCATCATATTTGCTCTGTTAAACTCCTCCTAGAGAGATTTAAATGACTGCATTTTCTCTGCTTAGCACTTAAAGATTTTTCAGCCTGCCACTACCCTGCATTTTCACATGAAAAGCTATGAGTGGCAGATGGAGGAAGCTAGAGTGTCTCATAAAGCTTCCTTCACTGACATGCAAATTCTAAATGGAGAAGATGATTATCTGACAGGCTTTGCATCCCTGCTTCCCAGCTGGCCCCTCCAACTCCATGTTTCAGTCCCCTACACTAGCATGCTAATTTTTTGTAAACTAGGAAATACCTGCACAAAACCTTCAACTTACTGCTCAAGGGGGGAAGTGCACTTAAGGACCCTTAAAGATTTGTGTATGATATTACAAGAGCATTTAAAAATTGTTTATTTCAAATTGGTTCTGAAAATAGTATAGCACTTGTGAAAGGGAAGAGCTGATACTACAGGCTGAAGTCATGTATAAAGCAGATAGGTTTTATGTAAGTTTTCCTCCTCTCCTTTCAGGTCTGGTGTTCATTAGATCTGAATTACACCCTCCTTGCTGCTTCTTTGGCTCTCTACAGCGCTACCACTGTACCCGCAATGTTGCTCTGCAGTACCTTACTCATTAAAAAAGCACTGTACTTTAGGCCAAAATGTAGGGGTTAATGTATAATGCCCTAACTAGAAAATGTTATTGACCACTTTTGATTCCAATGAAAATGCACAGAAGTGAGCAATCTAGCTTTCATGTTACAGCTGAGGGAGGTACAAAAAGTGATCAAACAGCATCAGTTAGATTCTAAAGTAACTCAGAAATATCAGAGCTTTAACAATTCCGTAGTAATGTCACCTTAGCACAACTTACAAATGGAAAATGGAAGTTATTTTTGTCAGGTAAAGGGGCAGCAGCATGGCTGAAGGGCCCAGACCTGGGTCCTGCCCTACTGCATCCTCTTTTCCTTTGGGGTTAGGGCTGGGAGCGGTGCTTAAGGAGGAATTTGCAGCAGCCTTCAGTCCTGAGTTTTACTGCGGACCTGTAAGGTAGGCAAGATCCACTGCTCCTACGAGTAAAGGCGGCTTAAAAGGTTCCCCAGGCTCTGTGCGGCCTCGGGAGCCCTGAGTGTTAGCGAAGGGGCAGAGCCTTGGGAATACAGAGACGTGGTACCTGCTTGAAGGGCGCTGAAATGGGAGGGCCCGGGCTTCCTCCTAGCCCCGATTTCCTTTGCTAGGGCCCTGTACTAGTAACACTGTGCAGCCCTGCCCGGCCCCAGCACACCCCCTTTCCCCAGCAGCTCCCAGCGATTAGCGCCGCTGCTGCTTCTGCCGCCGGGCAACGTGGGTCTCGTTTTCCACCTGCCCCGTCCAGGGCAGGGCTAGAGTCCAGGATCCCACTGGGGGCCGCTGCACCTAGCGTGACAGGCACCAGCCGCCTCCGCCCCGGGGCCACCTAGGCGGGGCAAGGGGGCGGAGAGAGGAATCTGGCGCCGAGCTGCGCTACAGCCGCCGTTTGCTGGAGCCCCTCACCCGCGGGGGACGGGCACCAGCTGCCCCGAGCCAGTGGTGCGCCCGCCGTGTACCGGGTGGTGGCGCGGCCCCTTTAAACGAGCGTGTGGTGGGGAAGGAGGTGGCTGCAGCCGCCACGCCCAGCACACACCTCGAGAGCGCGCGCGCGCACGCACGCGCCGTCCTCGCCTTGCCTCCCTGCCCGGGACCTGCCGCCGCCTCGCGCTGCTCCCGCTGGCGCGCGCTGTCCCACCACCTCCCCATTGGCTGGGCAGGATCAGCTGACCTGTGTTATTTCCTGTGTGTGAGGGGAGAATGGAGCGAGAAACCCCCGAACCGCCGCCGCCGCGGAGCCCCCCCCGGCCTGCAGCGGGGCCCCGCCGCCTGCGCCACTGAGAGACCCCGCCCCGCGCTCCCCCCTCCGCGCGGGGGAGGGAGGGTCGCAGGTAACGGATCCCCTAGTTGCTCCGAGGGGACCCTGCCCCGGCGGTGGGGGAGGGGGCGTGTGCGCGCGGGGGAGGGCGGTGGCGGGGCCCGGGGGGGATGATTCACAGCGTGCGGCCCAGTGGCTGTTAGCAGGGCCCGCCCCGCCCCCAGCTCCCCTGGCTGACGATAAAAACCCTGTTATAAATAGTGGTGCCCAGGGACTCGGATAGGGGGTGGGGGTAGGTTGGGGGGAAGGGGAGAGTGAGATGAGGGGGGATGGGAGGGGTTAGGAAGGTGGTTCTGGTCTCACCCTCTTCAATTTTCTTTTTGAACGAAGAAGCCATTCTACTCCGTCTGAAGTGCCCCACACCTCTTTACCTTCCGGCCCCACAATCATGTTTTTTTTTTTTTAAGACCAGTGAAGTTTTGAAGTGAGGGGTGAATGTGGTGGTGTGCCGGGGTGGGGTGTTAATGATTAAAAAAAAAAAAAGAGAGAGATGCACACCATGTGCAAAGCAGAGGAGATGGGCTGTATTATGAGTGCATTAAGCATGTAGTTAGCAGCACCTTGTTGCCTTCTGGATGGGCAATCTAGAACTGAACACTCTCACCAGGTCTCATCAAAACAATGGGAAGGGGCTTTTATGAGAAATGGAGAAAAATACTTCCCGCGTGTGTTGTGTTGATGCCTCTCCTTTTAGCTAGAAGTTGTATTTATGATATTTTTTCACAGAAAGTGCCTTATTCTCTACCCACCATGGGAAAGAGAAAGTTATAATGTATTAAATATGCAAGAGAGAAGGTAGGTGAAGATATATCTTTTATTGGACCAACTTTGTTACTGGACGTTACAAGGATTTGAACTACACCAAGCTCTTTCTCAAGTCTGGGGAAGATCTGCTTCCTTTCCCAGACCTTAAGAAGAACTTGGTGTAGCTCAAAACCATGTAGCTTCCATCAACAAAGTTGGTCCAATAAAAGAGATTTCATCACCAATCAACACTGTCTTTTTCATATCCTGGGATCATTGTGGCTACAACACTGCAAACATTAACTATGCTAGGTAGGTAGGTAGGTTGTATGGGGATTCTGTTATTAAAAGGGTGGGGTGTGAATCAACAAGTGATCCATTGTGGCAGGGTTAGGGGAAACTTCTCATCCAGGCAGCTTTCCCCCATGCCCTCCTGGTCATTCTCCATCCTTTTCCATACTCAGCACAACACTGGTGTCATGCCATGTTTAAGTGTAAATTGGCAGTGGCTTCCTATAGGCCTTGGGGGGCTGCTCAACCCTCTGCTCTGCCTCAGGCCCTGCCCCCTTCCCTCAAGCCCCCACCTCTTCCCAGCCCTGCCCCACCCTGCCTCTTCCCACCCAGTCCCTCCCCCAAGTGCACCCTGTCTCCGCTCCTTCCCCTCCATTCCAGTGCCTCCTGCATGCTGTGGAGGTGCTGGAAGGGAGGAGGGGGAGTTGATCAGCGGGACTGGCAGGAGGTGCTGGAGGGGAGCTTTGCTGCCTGTCATTGCTAAGCACCCTCTAATGTTTTATGAACTGGTCTCATCTTTAGTCCCTGACGTGACATCCCTTCCAGTAGTGGGGGGGGGGGGCAGTTTCACTAGGCCACACCTTTCCTCCTTTTCTGATGTATCCTTACTTGCTCTTTTATTTAAAAAGAGGTTGGGAGGCTTAGAGATTTGGGAATGGTATGCTCATATCCTTAGCAATTGAAACATGTTACAATCTGCTGACTCATCAGTGGATAACTGTAATGAGTTGTTGGTTCTTAGTACGGTTCCTAGTGGGCAGGTGCCCACACCACAGTCAGTTCTTTTGGCCAGTCCCAGTCAAAACTGAATGGGATAATGGAGGCTGAACTCCTTTCAAGTTAGGGTTCTGATGCGTTAGCTGGGCCTTGAGTGAGAGAAGTTGTCTTCTTTTTGGGACTTTCAATATGGCACCTTTCACCATCCCTTTTTTTTAGGGTGGTTTTGAATTTTTCCTTTTATTAAAGAGCTTATTGTACCAACCTTCTTTTTGGTTGAAGAATTCTCTGAAGCCAGCACCTTAAATGGGATTTCATATTTTTCTAACACAACTTGGATTATATGTATCTGTATTTTTGTCTACTGTATCTCCTCAGTAAGGTCACTTGGCATGACAAAAGAGGAGCAGTGACAGCCCTGTTTCTCTGTAGAGGGGACTATGGTGAGAAGAGGTGTTTGGTTGGCAGGCTAGTCATGTATTCCTTGATTGATAAACTTTTGTTAAAGGTCTAAGGAAAGCAGAATAGCATTCAACCATTTCAGCAAACTCCAGGCCTTCAGAAAATGGATCACTTGTTTACCCATGACAGTGATTTGCAAATCTGATGTTACTTCTGAATAGTATTCTGACACCACCACTTAGATCAGTGTGTGTTACTCGGCAGCACATATACTAAAATTGGAACGATACAGAGAAGATTAGCGTGGCCCCTGCGCAAGGATGGCACGCAAATTCGTATCATCCCAGTTGGTGAGGATCACATTTGCGTGCCAGCCCTTTTCCACATGATCTTGGAGAATCTGGTAGCCTTGTGTACCTGCTGTACTCTCAACCTCGTGTATCTGTGAGAAACCTTTGGATATTCTGGCAAGTTGGGTTCTCCCCAAACTGCCTGCTTATACATCCTGATGGTGCCCCATTGCATTTATTTCTCTGGTAGGAAGAGTTAAGTCTCCGTTTGACAAAATGTAAATTTGGACTTTGATCTTTAAATCAGGTTCCAGGGGCTTTAGGAATGATGGGACCTTTGTTTGTGCTAAAACCTGCACTTAAATGAACCTTTATGGTCCCTAGGCAGATCATAAAGGAAAGTCCCCAATGTGAAAAGACCAATCTCCTGCACTGGAGCATCTGAAGAAAGATTCTTTTTAAGGCGACCTAAAAAACAAAAATAATTAGGTTTGTGCTTTTCTTGGTGCTCTGATACATAAAGAAAGCCTGCAGGGTGTTTGTAAGCAGGGTTTAAAATAAATTTTAGCTAAGGATTATTAGTAACGTCAAGTCTTACCTCTAATGGCGTACTCATTGGAGGTCTTATGTGTGTGGGGAGCTTTCTCAGCCCTTCATTGGCTAGGTGAAGTTACCCAATTTTTCTTCCAGCTCTTTGAAAAGATGTTCATGTTTGTTTAATCTATTTAAAAGTAACTTTATCAGTTAATTCAATTTCACCCATGATGTCTTGGTTCTGTTAGTTCTCCAGATATCTAGTCTTCAAGAAAAACGGATGGAGGAGACCTGTTTTTTTTCCCCTAAAGCAAAAACAAATCCTTTCATGCCTTTATACATTATTAAAAAGAAAAGCCGTGCATGGTCCTATTATTTTTTCCCTTTGTAGGTCATCTTTAACTAAAGCCCTTGCAGAACTAAACGACAATGGGTGCTCTTCTTGGAGGGCCCCTTCGTAGAATTTATACTACACAATTCTTATTGCTACTATTACTATCTGAAATGAGGGTATAATATGTAATCACCTCAAACAGTTTTCATAACTGCTTGCTTGACTTCCCTATATTGTGAGACTGTTGGCTGGGGTATATCTAGGCATTTATAGCTGGCTTATGCATATCTCTAGGGTGGCTATTTAATTAGAATGTATATTTTAGAAAAAAAATCGCTAAAACTAGTTCAAGTAAACTTGATATTTATGAAAGGCACTGGACTAAGAGTTTTAGAGCCTGAAGGCTTTTAGATAAACACAACAACCCTCCCTTTCCACCACCACCATCACAGAACAGAGTTGGCAGTGCTAGTTTCTCCAGCACTATTGTGCTTCTGACCTGGTAATGAGAGGATTTATTTTTATGCTGTTTAGTCCTATGTTTGGCCTTTCCAGACATTGAAATGTTAGATAGGGGTCATGCAAGGATCTAAATAGACTACTGACTACTGCCAGTTGCAGTAGTGGCTTTTGTGATTTAGCCTTTATCCACAAGTAGTTACTGAATTGAGATCAACCAGTTCTTCTTGTTCAAGTCAATTATCAGTGGTGGTATTTTAATCACAATTATTCCATGTTGGATTTAACAGTCTTTTTGAAAATTTTACTGTTTTAGATGTGGACTTTTTTGGTAATACTTTGTTTTAAGCCATATTTAGCAATCTAAAATATTTTAGAACAGTTTCATTTTGGTATCCTTTTTCAAGAGAACTTTTATATAATGGTCTTATGAAGTAAAGAGTTAATAATATGGGGAGCTAAGCAGAATCTAAACAGTGGGCTGTGCACATATCCCTCTTAAACAGTGTTGCTACTGTGAAGAACAAGCACAATGTTCCCTACTTTTGACATCTTGAATGGCTGTGTACAACTTAGCTAACTTTTCTCAACCCTAAACTGCAGTACCCCTTACTCTCCTAGTCCTGGGTTCCCTTGCAGCTCTCCTCTTGGACCACAGTCTTGACCTATAGCATCCTGTGCAGTTCTGATCCTAAACTTCCATGGGCAATTTGCCAGTACATCTCCATGCTACTTTGCAGAGCCTGGCTGTTCCACTCCTTGCTCTCTTGAGCTGATCCTGTCAATTATATTAATTTGCTGTAGTTTTGTAAAATCCAGGGTTGGCTATTAAGTTGAAACTTGCCAAGTTGCCATGAGTGATCTAAACACAAACCCAATATGTACTTGAGCCTCATCCTCAACTCCCTTCACTCCTATCGCCAACTCCCTTTGCAAACCAAAATGTCTTTACCTTTTAAAATCACAATGTGAAACATCAGCCACACAAGGGTAAAGCAAGATATTCAGAACAACTTACGTTGATATATCAGTGCACTTGTGGAAACTGTCCAATCTTAAGGTGCGTGAATTAGGTGCCTTGGTTAGGAAATTGGTTACACAGGAGGTCCTGAAGCATTTTTCAGGAGTTATTGCCATCTGTGGTTTCAACCAGATGCTTCTGTGGGAATGTTTTTCTACACCGAAAACCCTTTATCCCAGCCCTCTCATAGTTTGGAGATCTGCCTGAATAGTTTGGCTTTGAATTAGGAAGGTGGAACATAGACTCAGTGACTCTTTCAAGAATTTTTCCCCCTGCACTCGAAAAAATAGAGGAGTGCTGCAGGGACAGTATGCTAAACTCTGAGGATGCAGTGTTCCTTGTGTCTGCTTGGAGAGTGTAGGTATAGAAAGTAGAAAAGCTTGCGGTCTCAGAGAACCTTTTCCAGGAAGAATAGTGTCTGCAATTCAGACTTTAGAGTTGGGTGGTGCTCACTGGGGATGTGTGGGAGAGTGAATGGAATGTGAACAATTTATTATTAATCTAAATCTAGAAATACTTTAGCATGAGAGAATTACATTACCATATTATTTTATGTAGTCTTGTCTTGGTATAGTTGCAAATGCATTGTTTCCTATGTAAGTTGATTTTCTTATTGTTTTCCTCTTTGTGTAGTGTGTTTTTACAGTTACCAAAATAACTTAAAAAAATCAGTGTAAATAAAGCTATGAAGTTTTAAGGCTAAGGCTGACTTCTCATCCTAAATTCATTCTGTTTTTCTTGATTCTATGGGGCAAAAATTCTGTGATTCTATGGGGGAAAAATACCACTGCCCATCTTAACTTGCTCTCCCTCAAACC
Organism: Mauremys reevesii; assembly: GCF_016161935.1. Taxonomy (NCBI): domain Eukaryota; kingdom Metazoa; phylum Chordata; order Testudines; family Geoemydidae; genus Mauremys; species Mauremys reevesii. The sequence continues at coordinate 271,585,497 of NC_052623.1, read as the reverse complement.
AGAGTATGAAATGCTACAGGGATTGGCAAGCACCTGCTTATGAGATTGTTTAATGGCAGTAAATATGGGACACTTTCCCTTCGCTTTTGTTCCACTAGGTTAGTGGGGAGGGTGAGGAAAGAGTTGCAAGGTTCTTCTCCGTAAGGGCTTGGTTTGAAATCTGTTGAGATTCACTCTGTCCTGGAATAGTTGTTCCATTTGAAAAACTGTGATGTTTTACTTGGATGTGTTTCGAATACAGCAAGTGGAAAGAAAGAAGTAAGGTGACTCTTTTCCTCTGTCCATTCTGTCCACATGGGGGGTGTGTGTGTTGTGTGTATTGACATGATTCTTGTCAGTTTCATTTAGCAACCTGTGGATATCTATGAAACTGACAAGAATCTGCTCAGTCTTACTCTGCTGCACTTTGGGTTTACAGACTCCAATTTTGTTTTGTTGGCCTTGCTGAGGAAGTAAAACTTCTTTTTTTGATAGGGGAGGGTTTGGTGGAAAAGCAAAGATATATAACATGAACAGGTGTATGTATCCAACACTAAAATAGACAGTGAAGAGATTAACTAGAAGCTCCTCAGAGCAGGAATATGAGGCCTAATTGAAAGCCTATTTAAGTCAGTGAAAAGATACCCATTGACTTAAGTGGGCATTGAATCAGGCTCACAAAGAGGAGGCAGGGGGAAAAAGCTCACCCTCTCTGCAGTTCAGTGAGAAAGGAGGATCCGGAAGCTCTTAAGCTATGGCTGTACTAGTGAGAGTACAGCGGTGCAGCTGCATGGATGCTGCTATGCCGCTGTAAATTCTCTTGTGTAGCCGGTCTAAGCTGACTGGAGAGAGATTTCTCCTGTTGACTTAATTAATCTACCCCCAACGAGCAGCTGTGGCTACGTCAGCAGGAGAAGCTCTCCTGACGACATAGCACTGTCCACACCAGTGCTTAGGTCAGTGCAATTTGTCACTTGATGGCTTATTCATACCTCTGAGCGGCATAAGTTATACCATCGTAAGTGGTAGTGTATACATACATACCCCTAGTCAGAAAGGAGGAATTGGGAAATTAATTATCTTGCTTAGACACAAGGAATATTTATGCTAACCAAGATACTTTGTTAGGGCTTGTCTACACATAGTTATTCCCAATTCTGTGGATGGACACCCTTATTCCAGAATTAGTCCACACATGGAGTTAATTAGGAATAGCTAATCAGGAATAACTCCATGTTTAGACCAGCTTTAGCTAAGGGCTGGTTATCTTTGTTTTTATCTTCTTGCCGCCACCTCTCACTTTAATTTAGGCTTTTAGATAAGAGATTGAAGTGCATGACGTCCATGGTAGCATTCTTTGAAATGCTTCCCCTTCCACATGCAGGGTCAGTTAGACAGAACTGCAGGGTATCAATGCATGGACTTGAGCTCTGAGAGTCATTCATTTAATACATTGGGGGAAAAAAGTAGAGGGACCATTCGTAAGGACCAGGGCTTTTTTCAGCCTAGTCCAAAAAGCAAATATGAAGAGCGTGGATAAGGAGTATATCATCATATCCTCATTATGATGTAGGCTAGTGTTTCCCAACTGGTGCCCCCTCAGGCCCGAACAGGTGTGCTGCAGAATTTTTTTAAAAAACTAAAATGAGGGAGAAAGCTACCTTCTGATTGGATGCCTCACTGGCCCGCCTTCTCCATGGATGGAGCAACCAATCAGAACTCAGTCTCCCTCTCTTCCCCCATCCCTTCCTGTGAGAGCAAGCTGTTGGCTCCCTTCCCCCTGCCCTGCCCTTCTGCAGCTGCTGGCCAGGAGGTGGTGGGGAAGAGCCCCTGGAGCTCCAGGCAGGCTACAGCAGAGAAAAGGTTGGGAACCAGTGATGTAGGCACAGTGGAAGATCCTAGGGGCTTGTTAGAGTAGGGAACATGAAGAGGTAGCAGTGCTTCTCCCCACTTTCTTCTACAGCCCCAGGCATCAAGGAAGAATTGATAAACTACCTACCTTGCCTCAGCACAAGAAAATAAGTGGCTCCTGTTGATTTCATGTAAAGTCTTAAGTATCTGGCACGTCTGAAAATTATGCCCGATGAGCACAGTCTCTCCCATTCTCATTTCCTTTCCACTTACTTATCCAATTTATCATTCTTCTCCATTGACTGAGGCTTGGAATATACTTACACCTAATATTGGTGTAGCTGTGTTGGTAAGAGGTGTGAAAAATCCACATCCCTGACTCGCATAGCTATGCTGACAGAACCCCCAGTGTAGATGCAGCTCTGCCAACAGAAGAGTGCTTCTTTCAGCATAGCTAATGTTTTTTGGTGAGATGGTGTTGCTACACTCACAGAAAAAAGTCTTCTATCCGTGTATGCTCGTCTATACTAGGAGGCTATGCTGATGTAGGGTTTATTGTGTAGAGAGAGCTTGTCTCATTCTCCCTCCTCTTGTTTTTCATACTTCTGATTATTACCTCCCCTCTACCACTAACACTCTTTCACGGTCTTCCTTGACAGGTCTTCTGTCTGAGTGAGACAAAATGGGTATACTGCTCATGGGAAACCTGCAGCATGAGTTTGGGATGGTCAAATTACTGTTGTCACTCCTTGTACATTGGACCAGGGCAAAGAAACCTCTGTGCAGGGGTGTGTGTGTTTTTTAAAGTGGGCAGGGTACAGTGTTTTGTTTCTTGATGCCCTTGTTTTTTCCCTCTCATTCTTGTTACCTGAAGCCACAGCCTGGGTTACACTATTATGGAGCTTCTTTAGGGTGTAAGTTGTGGAGTATTTAAAATGTGTATAAATAGACCTTCTCTAGCTTCTGACTGAGCAATGGACTTGGATAGTGGAGTGAGATAGGAAGCCAGAAGAAGGATGGCATGTGGGAGAGCACAGAGAACTGGAGGATGCATATGTAAAGCAGGGGTGCAGAGGAAAAACAGAGGGAAACGTGGCTGGCAGAGAAAGATGGAGTCTTTTTTATTAATGTTTAAAATATTTAATTTTTGAGATAAAACTTTTAATCAGGTATTTTTCCATGTATTAAAACCCTCCATCCTTTGTTCTCCAAATATTCTTTTCCCCATCATCCTTTCCATGTGCCTCCTATGGGTGTGCTAAAGTTGCCTATTAAGATCTGTCAGGACCAGGATATCCTCCTGTTGACTTTATATGCCAGGGGTAGGCAACCTATGGCACGCGTGCTGATGGCGGCACGCGAGCTGATTTTCAGTGGCACTCTCGCTGGTCTGGGGGGCTCTGCATTTTAATTTAATTTTAAACGAAGCTTTTTAAACATTATTTACTTTACATACAACAATAGTTTAGTTATATATTATAGACTAATAGAAAGAGACCGTCTAAAAACACTAAAGTGTATTACTGGCACACGAAACATTAGAGTGAATAAATGAAGACTCAGCACACCACTTCTGAAAGGTTGCCGACCCCTGTTATATGCCAACCAGCTTTTAAACTTTTAGTGCTGTTTGGGTGAGATGAGAGAGAAGAATGCCAAATGTAGCTAGAGACATTTGAAAGCTTTCACTGGTGTATAGTTAACTAACACCTCTTACATTTTCTTTATTTTTAACGATGGATACTTAAAAGGGGGGGGGGGGAATGAACAGTTTGTCCTGCCAGTTTCCCATTGATGTATAAGTCTTCAACACTCATTATCACCTCACTCAACTTTTAATTCTGTCCCCTGTAACTCTCAACCAAATTAGGTAATAAAATCCTATTTCCCATTCAAGGGATCCAATTCTAATATACAACACCTAACCTATACTGCAACATTAATATAGAAGAACTGTATTAGTTACTGCATAACTTAGTTTAGTAGTTCTCAACTTTATTTGTATTATAGTGGCTAGAAGAGGCTGCAGTATTGTGGCAGCATGTGGGACTCCTAGTCATGGACCAGGCTAGGCACTATATACACAGAGAACAAAGACTTGATGCCACAGACCACTCTTGAAAAGAAAAATAAAAGGTGGACCACTGATCATATACTAATATGTAACTTTATATCAGTTTATTCCATTAACAATTAAATTTAAAGTGGTTATGCATTTAGATTTTAAAATACAGTGGCAACAACGTAATGTGATCAATATGGTACATGAGATAACTGATCGTACAAGTTCTTCAAGTATGTATCAGTGTGGATTGCACTGTGTGCATGATCAGATTTTACCTATCAGTGTCTGTCAGTGGTACCTATGCGCATTGTGCTGCTCTATGAGGATATAAACAGTTTCCTCTGATGGCCTGTGGCAGAGAGACAAAACCTGGCTAGTGTCTGACCTGTTAGTTATTAGTGCAGGTTAGAATCCTCAAAACCACTTTTGATCTTCTGTGAACTAATTGACTATTGTACTGAACTTCCCTTGTCAGACTGCTCTGTACACTCCTTGGTGTACACACCCTTTTACAGGGTTTCTATAATGACACATTCAAAATCTGCAGGCTTCAAGCCCTGTCCATTCTGCAATGGACTACTTCCCCTTAAAAATGAACACAGTAGGTCTTCTTCTGTCTGGGAGAATTCCATGTTCAGAGCAGATGTTTGGTATGCTTATTCTCTGCGAGGAATCGTAAGTTGCAAGATGTGAGGCTGAAGCTCCAATTTCTGGAACAGTCCATGAAAATCTCATCAGACCCAGAGAAAAAGAGCTCCAAAGTCATCCTAATGAACAAGGTCCATGTCCTCTCATATCCCATTGAGCAGACAGGTGACTGTCCACCATGGAGAAGTGGGTACCAAGGAAAAACTAGCACTGACATTAGCATTGGGATCTGCATCAGCACAGTCCAAATCCTGATAGACAGCACATTGGTGATGCACTATATAAATAGCCTTGCAGGCTTTCTATTATACCCTTCTATCATGTTCTGGGAATGGTGTCATCAATGTGGGCAGACTCCAATAGTCTGTACACCTTCCAGGAGTCAGCAACAACTGAACAGACTTTCTAAGCAGAAATGTGGGAGACTCCCACCATAGACTTGTTTGCTAACACCAAGTGCCAGAACTTAGGTTCCAGAGGAGGAGTGAGCCCAAGTTCCCTGTCAGATGCCTTCCTCCTTTGATGGTCTTGAGGCCTCCTGTGTGCTTTACCATTTGTTCCTCTGAGTGTTGAGATACTAGTCAAAATCAGATGGGACAAGACCTCAGTCAGCATGATAGCCAAAACTGGCTTGGCCAGTATGGGGCTATTTGATCCGCTGCAGATGTCTGAGTGGCCTGCCATACATCTTCCAGCTTACTGGAAATAACATCCCAGAACCACGGTAAAATACTTCACCTGGACCCACAGTTATTGCATCTGACAGCCTTGAAGTTGGCTGGTTGAGCAACAGCAACAGACTGCTCCCTCTAGGTTCAGGAAGTTCTTATACAGAGCAGAAAACCTTCCAGCAGGAAAACATACTCCTCAAAACTGAAAAGATTCTTGATTTAGGGAACTTGGAGTATTAATCCAGTGGAGGCCCCAATACCAAAGTTCCTGGACTATATCCTCGTCCTGCAACATGCAGGACTAGCGTTTACCTCTTTTAGAGTCCTCACTGCAATATTATGTCACACTAGCACAGTTGCACTCTATTCTCATACTTCACAGTATCAGAATTCTTCAAGAGCCTTCTTCACACTTACCTTCCAGTCAGAGACCCAACTCTCATGGTACCTCCGTGTCCTTCTCAAGCTTATGGAGCCTCTTCTAAAATTGTTGTCTGAGTGCTCAATACATTACCTTACCATCGGCTCAGCATGGAGGGTCACTTCACTCCAAGCTCTTCTGGCTGGGCTGCCTTATACATATTTTCACTGAGACAAAGTAGTGATGAAACCACACCTTAAATTCCACCCTAAGGTGGTCTCAGAATTCCACCTGAACCAGTCTATTACCTTGATAGTATTTGTCTCAAAGCTGCACTCAATGCTGGGAGAAGACAAGCTCCATACTCTGGAGCCTTCCTTAGGCCTGTTAAGAGCTTTTTAGGCTCTCTTCCCACCTATTTGTGGTCATATTAGGCATATTAAAAGGTCAAATTACCTCATTGTAGAGAATCTCTTGCTGAGTGGAAATATAGTGGATTACCGCTATCAGCTGGCTGTTGAGACTCTCCCTCCGAATGTCAAGGCACACTTCCCCAGGGCACAGGCCTAATCTTCGGCCTGCTTCAGAAATGTGCCAGTCTTTGAAATATTCAAGGCAAGTACATGAAGCAACCTGCTAACTATGCACTTGACAGGGTAGCCAGGATAGATGCTAAGCTTAGGAGAGTGGTAGTTCAATCCTTTGATATAGCTATAACTCTTATTGCTTGCCAGTCATCTACAGTGGGATCCACACTGACACCTAAGGACAGAGAACAGTTTACTTTCTCGTAAACTGGTTCTTTGAGATGTTGTCATTCGTGTGAATCCCACAAGGCACCCTATATTTCAGCTTTTTGGAGGTCTCAGCAATATGGACTTAGAGTTGCGAGGGAACTGAGACTGGTTGACTTGCACACATTCTTTTAATAAAGTAGCAGTGACCATCATATTTTAAAGATTAGTGTAAATGATTTTCAGCCAACCAATTGGGTGGACCACCATAAACTTGACTATGGACTGCTAGTAGTCTTCATCTCATGGATTGAGAGTCACTGACAAGTAATATGGTTACAGGTATAAATTTGCAAAATCTACATAGGCTTACATAAACCCACAATCAATAGACACATTACAGGTCAATCATTGCAGTTAATGTACTTTTTTCTCTCTAACATATCACTGTGTGAGAACTGATAGAATTCTGTCCCTAATGTATGCTTGTACTCGGTTCCTTTCATTGGGATAAGAGACAAGGTTCTCTCATGGATTGGTAACTGGCTAAAAGATAGGTAACAAAGGGTAGGAATAAATGGGGGGCAGTTTTCAGAATGGAGAGAGGTAAATAGTGGTGTTCCCCAGGGATCTGTACTGGGCCCAGTCTTATTCGACATATTCATAAACAATCTGGAAAAAGGGATAAACAATGAGGTGGCAAAATTTGCAGATGATACAAAACTACTCAAGATAGTTAAGTCCCAAGCAGACTGTGAAGAGCTACAAAAGGATCTCACAAAACTGGGTGACTGGGCAACAAAATGGTAGATGAAATTTCATGTTGATAAATGCAGAGTAATACACATTGGAAAACATAATCCTAACTATACATATACAGTGATAGGTTTTAAATTAGCTGTTACCACTCAAGAAAGAGATCTTGGAGTCATTGTGGATAGTTCTCTGAATACATCCACTCAATGTGCAGCAGTCAAAAAAGCAAACAATGTTGGGAATCATTAGCAAAGGGATGGATAGATAAGACAGAAAATATCATATTGCCTCTATATATATCCATGGCATGCCCGCATCTTGAATACTGCGTGCAGATGTGATCGCTCCATCTCAAAAAAGCTATGTTGGAATTGGAAAAGGTTCAGAAGAGGGCAACAAAAATGATTAGGGGTATAGAATGGCTTCCATATGAGGAGAGATTAAGACGACTGGGACTTTTCAGTTTGGAAAAGAGGTGACTAAGGGGGGGATACAATCTTGAGTGGTATAGAGAAAGTAAATAAGGAAGTGATATTTACTCCCTCTCATGATACAAGAACAAGGGGCCACCAAATGAAATTAATAGGTAGCACGTTTAAAACAAACACAAGAAAGTATTTTTTCATGCAATGCACTGTCAGCCTCTGGAGCTCCTTGCCAGAGGGTGTTGTGAAGGCCAGTACTATAACAGGGTTCAAAAGGGACCTAGATAGATTCATGGAAGATAGGTCCATCAATGGCTATTAGCCAGGATGGGCAGGAATGGTATCCCTAGCCTCTGTTTGCCAGAAGCTGGGATTGGGTGACAGGGCGTGGATCACTTGATGATAACCTGTTCTGTTCAGTCCCTTTGGGGCACCTGCCATTGGCCACTGTCAGAGGACAGGATACTGTGCTTGATGGACCTTTGGTCTGACCCAGTATGGCCGTTATTATGTTCTTATTGCAATTAATATGCAAAATCAACAGTATACATTGAACAATACACTTCCTTTGCAGAATAAAACAAGGGGGAAATCTAAGGTTGGGTATAATTCGCTCAGGGTGACAGTGGAACATGTAGCAATAGAGTACTGGTTGGATCCTTTAATTCATTGTTACCCTAATTTTTGAAAGCTGAGGCCCACCCCCAGAGGAAAATGAAACTAGTTATCACCTTGCCCACCTCATTGTGTTCTTAAAGGCCTACTAATATTTTAGAAAATAAATTGTATTTTAAGATGTATTCTTACTTTAAGGAATTGTGTTTTCAGTATTGAATGTTAAGAAATAGTTGAATACAAGTCATTTTTTTAAAATTAAGTGTTATATTTCAAGCTTACAACAATATTACTTTACTAAACAATTACCATTCAAAATGTTACGTTCTTTCTAACAAAACCTCTCACGCAGGTGGGCTCTATTGTGGTCCTTTGTCTTGTCTTCTCTTCAGTGGGGCTCAGATGCCATGCTGGGATTCCTGAGCTGGAGCTGCTTCTTGACTTGAGTGCAAAAAATAAGTGGTCGTGTTTCCCAAACTCACCTACTGGTGGTACCAAAATGAGCAGTCACAGAGTAAACTGTGTAGAATTTCATTCATATTTTGAGCAGTGAAACAATTAACAAGGTTGACATGAATGGGGCAGTTCACACTTCAGCTATTGTTTCAAATTCTGCAAACCTAGCGAGACAGAACGGTGCATCTTGTCTCCATGAGTGCAAATATTCTGTATCAGTAGCAGTTAGCCGTGAACTATGCCATTTATTCAAAGGAGATGTTAATTCTAAGGATGATAATTGAAGTCAACATTAACTGAAAAGTCACCATAAATAATATATTTTTCACTTGCTGCCTACTGTGTTCTTGTACAAATGAGTCACAACAGTCATAGAGTCCATAGTTTAAAGAAAAGTTGAATAATGCAAAAAAAGTCTTCCTTACATTACACATACCGCTGTGTTAAGTGTAACCAGACTGATATGCTCCCTCTTAAATTCTCCTTTGACATATTTACAGCTAATGCAAGTCAGAGCATCCCCATACCACCATTTTTAGCACAGCTGTTTTGGGCTGTGCTTACATCAACATATTCTGGGAAAATCTGGGCAACTACCCTATACTAGTGCAGTCATTGATAAATAGAGCAGAGAAGTGTGTGGCTGTGTGTGTCGTTTTTTTGGGTTCTTAAATACAGTACCTTTTGGGATATCCTTTCACATACTGACCTTGGCAGTAAAAGGGCTGACTAACTTAGGTAATGAGAGATGGTTGGCCAGTCTCATCTACACAGCAGAATTGTTAGAACATGGTTAAATCCTGTATATTACAGCCATGATCATAGGCAAGGTCAAAACATGGTACTTCCATGTATCTGAGCTCATATGTAAGGCTATGATTTAGTCATGGGTATTTTTAATAAAAGTCACGGACAGGTCATGGGCAATTATCAAAAATTCACAGCCCGTGAAGTGACTTGTCCTTGACTTTTACTAAAAATACTCGTGATTAAATCAGAAGGTGGGTGGGAGGGGGGAGCGCGTCCGGGACCAGCGGCACCAGTTGCTGGGGGTTTCTGGCCACCCCACGACCGTTGCCGGGGAAGCCTCTGGGGAGAAAGGGCATCCAGGGCCGGTGGCACTAGCTTCCGGGGACCGCTGGAGCAGCAGCTGGCCCCTGCAGAAGTCACGGAGGTTGCAGAAAGTCAGAGAATCCGTGACTTCTGTGACCTCCATGACAGACATGGAGCCCTACTTGGGTTAATATGTTGTATGTAGGATAAGTATTACCATTTGTTTATAAACTTCAGTAAACCAAATCAGACCCATAGGGTAGATGAGCTCTAAGATACATTTTGGATCTTATATCCCATACTCCCCCTGGGCTACCTTTTGGAGCAGGTTCAAATCGTAGCTTAGGTCACTCTACATCTTACAGCAAATAATTTAGTAGTATTGATAATGGGGCAACTTGCTTCTCTGCACACAAATAATGAGAACAAAGACCATATGCTTTCATAAATTATTCACTGATCACCCACCACAGTTAGTGGTTTTCTTTTCTTTTCCTTTGTTCCTACCACTCTGAATTTTGGCTACTGGATATTGGGGGAGTGTATTGAGGAGAGGAGGGAAGTGAGGTTAACTCGTTGAAGGTAGTCTGTCATGTCACTTTTAATTTCCCTGGATGAGTGTGATGCTGGGGACTATAAATACATATGGCAAATGGTGAGCCTGTACTGACAGGGCTGGATGCACCTGTGGATGAAGGTGTATGTCTAACAGTGGCTAGAGAGCTGTACTGAGGATTGGTTTCTCACTGTGAATAAAGATAAATGGGCAGGGTAGGTATATAACACTACAGATGTAGATATGTATGTGTGCTGGCAGTCAGAATGCGAGTAAGGGTGGATTTGGTGGGAAGGGGCATGTGTGGCTGCTGGTAGAGGTGTTCATATCAAAAAGGGGTGTAGCTTGTTTGCGTGGGATGGATGGCTGAGAGCCCCTGCTGGATACAGATTGGGGCAGGAGTGCAGATCTGGGGCAATGGATGTGCAGATGGATGTAAGCTGTGTGGGAGTGTATTTGATTGTGTGGGAGTCTGCAGTCAGAAACTGGTATGTCATCCTTTTTGACTTCCTGCAGATAGAGAAGGAAGTGGTAGCTGAGACTCATGTAATAAGTAAAGCTGGATCTGCTGAACAGATGTAATTATATGAGTATAGATTATTATACCAGGTGTATGTTTTGGCTTTTTAAAATGGTTCCAGTTAAGTTTTATCCAAGCCAGTATAACCCAGCCTGTAGCAGGAAAAAAAATACGGCATTTATAAGCCTCTACTTATGTAGAGGTGGATAGCTGCAGTCTACCTGGACATGTCTTCTCTAAAAGATTCACCTGTGAAATAATCCTTTGGCCTATACTCTGTCAGCACAGCATTTAGTCTAAGAACAGTGATGGTATATTACTACCTGTTCCTGTTATTCTTGTATGTTTCAATTAAAGTATTGTTATGTAGTAATTATTATTTATTTGTATTACCATAGCACAGAGGTAGTCAGTAGGCAGACCGCAGGCCAAATCCGAACTGCCAGATGATTTTGACTGGACTACTTGATTTATTTACTACTACTTATTGTTATTGTGGTGTGAAAAATGTTTCTGCAGTCTGGGCCTTGACCAGGAAATTTGGAACTTGACAAAAATAATAGATGCTACATCAGGGGTAATCAAAGGAACTCTAGCCCTGGACAGGACCAGTTGTGCTCTGCGCTGAACAATCACAAAACAAAAAGATGGTCCCTGCTCCAAATTCATGGGATTAAGACTTCTCCCACATATCCTTACCCATTCCTAAATAAAAACCATTATAGTGCTGTTCAATTTCATAATTCTGCTAATTGTATGGATCAGTCAAATAATCCTGTGAGAAATGCAGGATGGTTTTATGCAGAGGCACAGAGGATTCTGTTTAAAAGGACACCAGACTCTTTAGTCTGATTTTTTTTATGTCCTGTTGTTGGTAAGATCCAACTTCTGTTTGCTTTGTTCATTTGGCATTACCTTGTTTATAGTTTTTTCACTGTTTCTCTCCTGTAGTCTGTTTACTGACAAAACTTGCCTGGTGGCATTGTGTGCCCTTCTAGAATAAACTTAAAAAACTTGTGAAAACCTGGAAATGAAGAGTTAAGGTACACTCGCAAACAACCTTAACTGGGGCTGCCAATAGCCACTAGGAATTATCTGCATGCACTCCAGCAGGATTCACTGTGTTTGATGTAATTGTACTGAATGGCAGAGCGGTTAATTGGAGCAGCTTGGCAAAGCTGTGATTGTGATATGAGGCAATCTGTGGGGTTGATGCCTCTTTGTGGGGTATGAGCCCCTCTGTCTGATCCCCACATGTGTGATCAAAGGAAAGAGGTGCATGTGTATCATGAGATCCATTGTGTTTCATTTCAGTATTGCGGATTGTGTCAGCAGGGCACCTGGTGGTGGTCTTGCCAGGAAGTGTGTCAGCAGTTACGGGGGATATGAGGTATGGACTCTGAGTTTAGTGATGGGTAGGTGACTTGTTTGTTAGATGGCATAGTGTGCATAAGAGTGAAGGGGTTGTAAAGTTTGTTAGATATGGTGATTTTTCTGTGGAGTAGAGTGTCAGGCTGATATAAGTAGCTCCTGTTCAGTATAGTGCAAAGGCAGAGTGCAAGCGTGTGTGTTAGGGTCATATTGGGCATCACTCAGAGGGCAGAGGTACAGTTGCATGGGTGTGTACACCTTTATTCTATATTTCCTAGTTTTCAGACATTTTAGTTTTGTGAAATTTGTTTGAAAGGGTGGGAGGTACCACCGGGCAATCTTAATTCTGAGTTAACAAGATTTTTTTGATGAATTTCCTGGAGTTTTTTAATAACATGCTCTTGGAGTTAGTGGTCATTAAAGTAGTGGTTATTGTGTAGGGTTGCAGTTAAGAGATCTTCATCTGGCCACAGAGGTTGGTATTTACATAGCATGTTTCATCAGTAGATCTTAGAGCACTTTGCCAAGGAGGGAAACATTCTTCCCATTGTACAAATGTGGAAATTGAAGCACAGAAGTGAAGTGACTTAGTAGAGGCTCGATATATCCATCTGGAGCAGTGGTTTTCAAACTTTTTAGGCTGTGTATCTCTTTCCAAATAATGTAGTCTTCCACGTACCCCCATCTGAGATGGGCAGAAGTGACAAGTGCAGATTTCTGCCTTCCATTTTGCAACAGCTTCTAGAGGTTTTCAAACTGTGGGTCATGCCCCCCTAAGGAGTCATGGAGGAGTATTCAGGAGGGTGAATGGTGACACCAGGTGGCTTGGGCCATCCCAGCACAGCATCTCCACTCACTGACTCACCTCAGTGGGCCACCCAGCCTGTCCGGGTTGGTGGGGTGCAACCAAAAACTGTAACTCAAAGGGGGACTCAGCTAAGAAGTTTGAAAATTGGAGGTGGCATTCTCTCCTTGAGCTGAGCCCCACCTTGCATTGCCAGCATGAGCCCCCCTGAACATTCCTGCACGCTCCCTTTGTGGCGTGTGCCCCCCAGTTTGAAAACCTCTGATTCTGAGTCGCACAGCAGAAAGGAAACATACACCAATGCGGTTGCAGTTTTAATTGAAAGGATGATAAACATTGATTAGATTGCCCAAGTCTTATTAAGTAAAATATGTTGTCTGTCATTACAGGATTTTTCTTGTGTATCCCCAGACAAGAGTGGGTATAAGGGGGGGAAGGATAGCTCAGTGGTTTGAGCGTTGGCCTGCTAAACCCAGGGTTGTGAGTTCAATCCTTGAGGGGGCCACTTAGGAATCTGGGGCAAAATCAGTACTTGGTCCTGCTAGTGAAGGCAGGGGGCTGGACTCAATGACCTTTCGGGTCCCTTCCAGTTCGATGAGATAGATAGGTACCCCAGTTTGAAAAACCACTGATCTGGAGCATAGGAGGCTCAATGAGGTGTGAAGTGATAATTCATCTCAATGGGATGTTCTTAGCTGAATGAGAACACCCCATGAAGATAGCTTTGAGATGTGTGAACTGCTCCATTTATCACAGTAGGTGTCAATATATCCCAGCCAGCCTGCCTCCCCCCGCCCCACTCCAGTGCTTGAGAATCTGATATGCATCAATCATGCCTGTATCAACTCTCATCCTAGTCTCAGCAGTGGGATCTTGGTGCATGCTGTTCACAGCTTCCAACCCTGAGGAGCAGGGATTCTCCAGATGGGATCTCACAAATGGGGGCAGGAAGATGGACTCAAAGCCATTCAGAGGAGCAGTGCTTCCCCAGATGCCAGCTCACATGGGGGAGTTGTAAGGGAGAGGAGATCAGACCTCTCCAGAGTGGTCTCTCAGATCCCAGGTCATATGATGGCCAGAGAGGGGCATGGGGTCCCTCCAGGTTCTGGCACATGCACATGGGGTAAGGAGAGGAGCTCAGACCTTCTCTAGAAAGGCGAGGTCCCCTCAGATCCCAGCAAATATCTAGGAATGCAGGAAGAGGTTTTCAGACACCCACAGATCTTTCAGATGCACGGGGACAGGGGCTTTGATTTCTTCTCCCACCCTGACCAATGGGCAAGAGCTAGGGTTGCCAGGAGTCTGGTTTTTGACTGGAATGCCTGGTTGAAAATGGACCCTGGTGGTGCCGGTCAGCACTGCTGACTGGGCTGTTAAAAGTCCATCTGGTGGCGCAGCCGGCCTAAGGCAGGCTCTCTGCCTGCCCTGGTGCTGCATGGCTCCCTAAGCGGCCAATATGTCCCTCTGGCTTCTAGGTTCAGGGGTGGCCAAGGAGGCTCCACGCACTGCCCCCGCCCTGAGCACTGGGAACCGTGGCCAGTGGGAGCTGCGGGGGCAGCGCCTGCAGGGACATGCCGGCTGCTTCCGGGAGCTGCGTGAGGTAAGCGCTGCCCAGAGCCTGCACCCTGAACTCCGTCCTGCACCCCAATCCCCTGCCCCAGCCTGGTGAAAGTGAGTGAGGGTGTGGGAGAGTGAATGATGGGGGCAGGGGGTGGAGTGAGCTGGGGTGGGGCCTCAGGGCAGGGGCGGGGCAAGGGTGTTTGGTTTTCTGCAGTCAAATCCTGGCTCCCTCTTGGGGGACAGGAAGAGGAGCTCAGATGCCCCTTGAGGGACAGGGCTCCCCAGATCCCTGCTCACATGAGAGTAGTGGCAAGGAGAGGGGCTAAAACTTCCTTCCATAAGCAGGGCTCTCATGGATCCTGGTGCATACACAAGAGGGGAGAATGTGGGACTGACAGGTCTCCCCTGACCTGAGTGCTACCTCTCCTCCCCTTAAATCTCCTAATTCTTCAAGTGTTTGCTCATATCGATTCCAATTAGATGTGTGCGCACCACGTGCACAGTTGTCGGAAAGTTTTTCCCCTAGCAGCACCCGTTGGGTGGGCTGTGGAGCCTCCTGGAGTGGCACCTTCATGGTGCTCAATATATGACCCTGCTGACCTGGCGCCTCCTCAGTTCCTTCTTACCGCCAGTGATGGTGGTTGGAAGTGTGGCATCTTGCTTTGCAAGCTCTCCATGTTTCCCTAGCTTCCATTCGGACTGTTTGTATTTTGTAGTTGTTTATGGTTCTTGGTTAGTTAGTAGTTAGCTAGCTGTTGGGCCGGGGGGGTTACCCTCTACCCCAACTGAATTCTCCTTGCGGGACTTACATGCCTAAGTCCCAGTGGTTCAAGTTCTGCAACAAGCCCATCCCAATGTGTGACCCCCACAACGCCTGCTTAAAGTGTCTGGGGAAAGTACAGCAAGCAGACAAGTCCAGGATTTGTAAAGGGTTTTGCCCCAGAACAAAAAAGAGCAAGACTTTCGCCTCAACAGCGCCTTATGGAGGCGGCACTCAGACCGCAACCTACGTTGGCGCTGCAAAGCCAGGCACCGAGCTCATTGGTGCACAGTGCCCCAGCAGCAGTGGTAGAAGCGGCACCACAGAAGGACTCTGGGAAATACCCATGGCACTGCTGCTCCCCGGCGCCAAAGCCGGCGGGATCAACCTGGAATCAGTGCCATTTCCCAACGCAGAAGTGGCATAAGCTGGGGAGGAGTGGATCTCAGACTCAGAGACCCACCCCTTTGGAGCTGGCCAGTGGGGCATGTCCCCGAGAGGTGCACCCAGTGCCGAAGTCTTTGGAGCCGGCACCATTGACTTGGGCTCCACAAGGAGTCGAGTCCGGTGCTGTTGGACTCCCCTGAACCAGGTCATCAAGGAGGTGGAATTGCCATCCACCCTGGACACCTTTGAGGCTGCGAGGCACCGAGGTCTCTGGTCCTTTGCACCAAGCCTCTGGTACCGCAACGTGTGGCACCGTCTCGGGACAAACTGGTGATGCTTTGTCTCAGCACTGCTGCTCCCAATTGTGATGCTGATCCTTGCATTGATCCCCGTTGCGAAGCAGGTCCCACTCCTTTCACCGGTCATCCCGGCACCGGTCAGTGTCCCCGCACAGATCCCAATCTCGACACTGCTGCCCCAGCCTCGCAACACTTCTCACCAGTCCAGGTCCACTCGGCACTGCCCTGGCCGTCCCGATCCCGGTCCCTGTCTTCGGACTCAGAGACGGGGTCTAGATACTCAGAGTGGGGCCAGCACCGGTCAGGCTGGGGAAGGCTTGAGGTGGGGGCAGTGCCATGGCCTGCGCAGTGGCAGGAACCAGCTCAGTGTCCACTTTGGACCCCATGGGCGTACCACGAGGCCCAGGGCACCCAATCCAAAGATTCCTGTTCGGCACCCTCTGAACCATGGGTGCCAGAGGCATCAGCCAGTCGCCCCACCTCTGGGGGTGCCGAGGAGGTACCGGTCGCTTGACCTCCCCTGGAACCAACCCAAGTTCCTGACCCTGATCCATGTGTGGTTGGCCCCGACAGAGAGGCGGGACAGGAGGCCCCTGAAGACCAAGAGGGTCAGGAACCCTGTTCCCCCATTAGCCTCCTCGTCATCCTCCCCGGATGAGGCAGTTGCAGGCACCTCCATCTCTGGACCGCCCACCATACAGAGCTGTGCCCACCAGGACCTCCTTCGCAGGGTGGCATGAAATATGGGCTTGCAGGCTGAGGAAGTGATGGAGTCAGAGGACCCAGTGGTCGACATCCTGGCCCCGGAAGGCCTGTCGAGTGTGGCTCTACCTCTCATCAAGACTATACAGGCCAATACTAAGACCGCAAAGGGTGTGGAAAGGAAGTATTTTATCTCATCAGAGGGATAACAATACCTCTTCACACACCCGCAGCCTTGCTCATTGGTGGTGGCCGCAGTAAACAAGATGGAGAGGCAGGAACAACAAGCCTCAGCGCCTAAGTCAAAGGACGCCAAGCACCTAGACTTATTTGGGCATAAAGTGTATTCTACAGGGGGTTTGCAACTCAGGATTGCCAACCAGCACACAATTCTGAGTAGATGAGCATCGAGTTCAAGGAGTTGAAGCTATAAGTTTAAGGAGCTGTTCCAAGGAGTCCTTTTGAAGGTGTGCCCGAGGACAGCACACCAACCTCAATTCCGGATCATTCCCCATCTTTCTTGAATCATCTGTCCCACTTCTACCATGCTTGGTCCCAAATAACTTCAGACCGCTGGGTTCTCCGTATGGTAGAAGTGGGATATTATCTCCGGTTCTGCTCCTGCCCTCTGTCCCACCCCCCTTTCCCATCCTTTTTCAGGGACTCTTCTCACAAGCAACTCCTTATCCAGGAGGTGCAGGCACTCCTTGCCATGGAAGTGGTGGAGGAGGTTCCTCAGGGGCAAGGGATTCTATTCCAGATACTTCCTAATCCCCAAAACCAAGGGGGGTGGGGAAGGGTCTTGGACCCATTCTAGATCTGTGAGGACTCAACAAGTTCATGGTAAAATTGAAGTTCCACATGGTCTCCCTGGGCACAATTATCCCTTCTCTGGATCTGAGAGACTGGTACACTGCCCTCAACATGAAAAGCACGGACTTCCATGGAGCTATTCAACCTACACACAAACGATTCCTACTCCTCATGGTCAACCACAAACATTATCAATTCACAGTCTTCCCATTTGGCCTCTCAACAGCCCCCCAAGTGTTCACCAAGTACATGTCATTTGTGGCCGCTTTCCTCCATTGGAGGCAGGTGTAGGTATACCCCTACCTCAACGACTGGCTGCTCAGGGGCCACACCAGGGGGCAGGTGGAGTCTCAAATTCAATTGGTCAGGTCCACATTTGAGAGACTAGATCTTCTCCTCAAGTCGAGGAAGTCAACCTTGGAACCGACCCAAAGAATAGAATTAATCGGGTCCGTGTTGGACTTGACTCAGGCAAGGGCACTTTTGCCAGAGCCCCGATTCCAAGCCATCACAGATATTGTTCAAGGCCTCCAGCAATATCTGACCACTTCAGCATGGGTATGCCTGAGTCCTTGGCCACATGGCAGCCTGCCCTTACGTGATCCAGACTGAGGCTCAGGCCTCTACAGGCTTGGCTCGCTTCAGCCTACTGCCTGGGACACAACAGCCTGAATTCAGTGGTCACAGTGCCAGGACAGGTGCTCAAGTCCCTTCAATGGTGGCTCAACCCTCGGACTGTATGTGAAAGAGTCCCCTTCAACAGCCCTCAGCCCTCCTTGTCCCTGGTAACGGATGCGTCAGCTCTGGGATGAGGTGCACATTTGGGAGACCTCCAGACGCTGGGCCTTTGGTCACAGGATGAGCTCTCCTTTCATATCAACATCCAGGAACTGAGGGCAGTGCGACTAGCATGTCAGATCTTTCAGGCCTGACTACAAGGTCAGTGGATAGCAGTTCTGACGGACAACACCACTGCCATGTTTTACATCAACAAGCAGGGTGGAGCCCGGTCCTCTCCCCTATGTTGGGAAGCCCTCCAGCTGTGGGAGTTCTGCATAGCCCATTCCATTCACTTGAAAGCATCCTATCTACCAGGAGTTCAGAATGCACTGGCGGAATCATAGAATTCAAGATCAGAAGGGACCATTATGATCATCTAGTCTGACCTCCTGCAAGATGCAGGCCACATAAGCCGATCCACCCACTCCTTAGCAAGTGAACCCTGCCCCATGCTTCGGAGGAAGGCGAAAAACCTCCAGGGCCATAGCCAATCTTCCCTGGAGGAAAATTCCTTCCCGACCCCAAATATGGCGGTCAGCTGAACCCCGAGCATGCGGGCAAGACTCTCCAGCCAAACCCTCTGGAAAAGGTTATATCATACCAGGCACATAATTGACCTATTGACTAAGCCCGTTATCCTATCATACCATCCCCTCCATAAACTTATCTAGCTTAATCTTAAAGTCATGGAGGTCCTTCGCCCCCACCGTTTCCCTTCTGCAATCACGAATGGTCCATCCAGCCAGATGTGTCACACCTTGTCTTCCAAAGGTGGGGGTTTCCCCAGGTTGATCTGGTTGCCACCCAGAGCAACAGGAAGTGCCCAATGTTCTGCTCCTTCCAGAGACACAGCCCAGGAACAATCATGGATGCATTGCTGCTACCCTGGGGAGGCCATCTACCCTACGCCTTTTTCCCCATTCCTTCTTGTGCACAAGGTCCTACTCAAAGTCCACAGGAATGGGGCAGAGATAATTCTGGTGGCGCTAGCATGGCCTCGACAACACTGGTACACCACACTCCTAGAACTGTCAGTGGATGCCCTGGTCACGTTGCCTCTCCTCCCTGACCTCCTCGCTCAGGACCATCGCCGCTTTCATCGTCCCAGTCTGCAGTCCCTCCACCTCACGGCTTGGAAGCTTCATGGCTGAACTCCAGTAGAGCCATATATCTGGCAAAGTGGAAAAGATTTACTTGTTGGTATGACCAGTGTTGTACACCCCCTCTTCAGGCACCTGTACCTCTCATCTTGGAGTACCTTCTGCACCTGAAACAGCAAGGCCTGGCAGTGTCCTCCATAAAGGTGTACACCTTGCTACTATCTTGGCTTTCCACCTGGGAGCGTCTGGTCACTCCGTCTTCGCCAACCCTATGGTTGGTCGCTTCCTCAAGGGTCTGGAATGGCTGCATCCCCGGATCAGACAGCCTGTCCCTGCATGGGACCTTAACCTTGTCCTTCCAGGCTAATGGGGCCCCCATTTGAACTGCTGACGACTTGCTCCCTTCTGTATCTGTCGTGGAAGGTAGCCTTTCTGGTTTCCATTACATTTGCGAGGAGGGTGTCTGTGTTAAAGGCCCTGTAGAGGTGCGGATTCACCCCTGCGGCACCTTCTGGGAATTAGCTCGTTCTAGCTCCGGAGCGCCCTCTTCAGGCCGGTGATCTGCTTGTCCTCTGGCCCCCGTGTCCCTCCCTGGACCCCGGTGCCCTTTTAGCTGGGGTGCTGCCCCCTGGCAGTAACCCCTCAGTCTTAGGGTCTCCCCTCCCCGGGGAACCCCCCCCCCCACTATCCCCACCTCGCCTCAGTATACGGCTACTGCCAGTCATTGTCTAGCCCCCGCGCCCTGGGGCAGACTGCAGTATCAGCCTACTCATCACTGGCAAGGTTGGGTTTGGATCTGCTCCCTTTGCCCACCCCTGGGCTGCCCTCTGCAACCCCCAGTACCTATTAGCCCGATGCTAGGCCGCAGCCTGGGGCTTTCTAGGCTGGAGCTCCCCAGCTCCTCTGCCTTTCCCCAGCCCTGCTCCACTCAGGTACCCTGTCTCTAGCTCCCCACAGCCAGGCCCATCTCGCTCTACAGCTAGAGAGAGACTTCTGAGCTGGTTCACAGCCTCTTTATACAGGCCAGCTGTGGCTTGACTGGGACATGGCCCAGCTGCAGCCACTTCCCAATCAGCCCAGCTTAGCAGCTCCAGCCTGCCAGCCCTCTCCCAGGGCTGATTCCAACCCTGTCAGGGCTGGAGCAGGTCATCACTCTGCAACAGGCCCTTATCTCAGACCCTCCTTATATGGTTTTTTCGCAGTGATAAGGTGCAACTCAGACCTCTCCCGGCCTTTCTTCCTAAGGTTGTGTCACACTTCCACACTAGTCAGGACATTTTCCTGCCCATTTTTACCCTAAGCCTCATGCCAGTAGCCGTAAGTAGAGGCTGCACTCCCTCGATGTTCGTCGACCACTAGCTTTTTACATCGAGCGCACTAAGCTGTTCAGGAATTCGAACCAGTTGTTCATAGCGGTAGCAGACTGGATGAAAGGACTCCTGGTCTAATCTCAAGGAATATCTTCCTGGATCATGTCACGTGCTACGAGCTGGCCAAAATACCAACCCTGGCTCTTAGGGCACACTCCATGAGGGCTCTGGCCTCATCATCAGCATTTCTCATCCAGGACCCGATACAAGAAATCTGCAGGGCAGCAACTTGGTCCTCAGTACATATGTTCACCTCTCATAACAACATCATCCAGCAGGCCACAGATGATGCAGCTTTCGGCAGAGCGGTGCTCCAGTCAGCGATTCCATATCTCCAACTTCACTGCCTAGGTAAGGCTTGGGAGTCACCTAATTGGAATCAATATGAGCAATCACTCAAAGAAGAAAACAGTTACTCATCTTCTCGTAACTGTTGTTCTTCAAGATGTGTTATTCTTCCAAACTCGCCCACCTTCCCCTCTGTCGGAGTAACTGGCAAGAAGGAACTGAGGCGGCGCCAGGCCGGCAGGGTCATATATTGAGTGCCATGGAGGTGCCACTCTAGGGGGTTCTACAGCTGACCCATAGGGTGCTGCTAGGGGAAAAACTTTCAGATGGCTTAAGAGCTCCTGACGCTCCCAGTACCGCCCACGCTGGCTCCCGCGGTACCGCGGTCTCGGGGAAACCTGTGTTGGGACTTATGCATGTGTCCCCACCTCAGCGTTACCGATCCCCATCGAGAGGGACGTCCCGCCAGCATTCGCCCGCCTGCAGCTCCCACGCCTCAGGACTGGAGAGGGAGGCTAAGCAGAGCCCTCTTCGGTCCCCACACCGGGGGCACCAATCAAGGGACTTGGGGTGTACCTCGCCAGTAGATTGACATAGACCCTCTGAGGCACATGCCACTGGCCCCAATAGTCTCCAAGGGCCTGGTACCTATCAGACACCAGAGACCGCCGATCGCTGGGCCGTCATCACCTGTCTCCAGGAAGGAGGTCACCATACTCAGGACAAGCCTCTCAGCAGCTGCCCCATAGTAGCTCCCAGACCAGTTGAGTAGCGTGAGGTGTGGATCACCAGGTATCCGACGCAGATCCGCCAAATGCCCTTGGTCCCCAAGAGCCCGACCAAGACAGTCACGCTTGGACAGGTCAATTTTGGGATGCAGTGACCGGCACCGGTTGGACAAGAGCCACCGCTTAACCCAATCCTAGTCTCCCAGTACTGACCGCTCTGCTGGTAGCTCTGGCTTGGAGCGAGGTTCCCTGCCTGCGGGACAAGCCTCGGTACTGGTGGCACCAACTACATTATCAGCACCGAAACCTGTCCCATGGCCCCAAGTGCAGTGACCGACACCATGGTATCCATGGAACCCTTGGGGGTTCACCCAACCTTCCCAGGCTGCCTGATTGATGTTGGGAGCCTCAGAGAGGCCAGCGGCCTTGGTATCCCGTCCCCCTCCGCTGCTTGAGGCTTTCGGGGGTAAGACCCCACAGGTACAAGAGCTCCTACGGGAGCAAGCTGCAGGACCACCAAAGGACGTGGAGGTTCCCGCATCATTGTTCTTGTTGTCGCCAGACGAGGCTGTCACAGGGCCCCCTCACCCAGTTCCTTAGGATGATGCCAAAGCGCACCAGGAACTTTTTTGAAGTGGGTTGTTTCTAACCTAGGGCTTCAGGCAGAGGGATTGGAAGAGCCCTCGGACTCTGTTTGAAGTCCTCTGCTCCTTGGCTCATGCCAGGGTGGCTCTACCCCTTCATAAAGGGGTTTCCAAAATCACCAATGCCTTGTGGCAGACCCCCTCTTCTCTGGCTCCTATCTTTAAAAGGGCTGAATGCAAGTACTTCCTGCTGACCAATGGGCACAAGTACTTATATTCCCACCCAGCCCCTAATTCCCTTGTGGTTGAGGCAGTTAACCACAAGGAGAGGAAAGGACAACCTGGGACCACCACCAAAAATAAAGACTCAAGGAGGCTGGATCTCTTTGGATGTAAGGTTTATTCGTCTTCCAGCCTTCAGCTGAGAGTGGCCAGCCGCCAAGCCCTACTTAGCCGATATGACTTCAATATGTGGCAAGCCATGGCCAAGTTCGAAGGCTTCCAAAAAGGCTTTGGAAGTAGGAAGCCCTGAGGCTTCCAAAAAGAAGTTCTGAGCGATCCTCGATGAGGGCACGACTGCAGTGAGGGCAGCCCTCCAGGCATTGTCGGATGCTGCTGCCTGCACCATGGCTTCCGCTATCTCCATGAGGCAAGTCTCCTGGCTGCTCTTCTCTGTGTTGTCCATCGAGGCCCAGCAGTCATTGCAGGACCTGCCCTTCGGCGAGGCCCTATTTGCGGAGCAAACAGAGAGCAAGTTGCATGGCCTCAAGGATTCCCGCACCACCCTGAAAATCCTGGGTCTCTACGTCCCAGCCCCGGCGCGTAAGCGATTCATACCGCAGTAGCCTCAGGGCCAGGGAAGCCAGCCTCAGCAGGACCGGCCCCATAAAGGAGCCAAGGGTTACAAGTGCCGCCTCAGCCATGTCTACCTTCAGCCCAGTCGGGCTTGACCCGTAATAAGCAGGGGGCCAAACAGTTGTTTTGAGGATGTGCCCGAGGGCGACCTACCGGGATCCATCTTTCCTAGTGTTCTCTGACTGCCTTTCCCCTTTCCTCCCAGCGTGGACCGCTATAACTTTGGATCACGGGTCATCAGCACAGTGGAATGGGGCTATATCCTCCAGTTCCTTTCTACCCCTCCCCCCCTTCCCACCTGCCTTCCCTGTCCCTCTTCAGGGATCCCTCTCACGAGAATCTCCTCGTGCAGAAGTTAAAGGGATTACTACAGCTGGGTGTGGTGGAAGAAGTTCCTCTCAAGTACAACAACAAGGGGTTCTGTTCCCAGTACTTTTTAATCCCAAAGGCCAAGGGCGGTCTACGGTCTATCCTGGACCTGCGAGACCTCCATAGGCGCCGACTTCCCCTCTGCCCTGTGTGTGCTCGGCCCTCCCGCCCCTGCACCACTCCAGCCCTGCAGCACCCACAGAATCCACGCTTATGGAGACCTCAACAAGTACCTATAGAAGCTAAAGTTCCACGTGGTCTCTCTGGCTTCTATTATCCCCTCTCTGGATCCGGGAGACTGGTATGCTGCGCTCGACTTGAAGGACGCATACTTCCACATAGCAATCTTTCAAGGACACAGACGCTTCCTCTGGTTTATGGTGAGGCCCCACCACTACCAATTTACCATTTTCCTGTTCGGCCTGACGACATCACTGAGGATGTTTACCAAGTGCATGTCGGTGGTGGTGGCTTACCTCAGGCACTGAGGTATCCAGATCTACCTGTACCTGGATGACTGGCTCGTCAAGAGTGGCTCCAGGTCTCAAGTTTGAAGGGATGTCGCGGTACTTCAAGCCACGTGCTGTCGTCTGGGCCTGCTGGGAATGACAAAAAGTTGACGTTCTTGCCAGTGCAGAGGATAGAATTCAATAGAGCGGTCCTCGTCTCTACCTGCGTCAGAGTGTTCCTGCAGCTGGAAATGTTCCACATGATAGCGAACATCATTGCGGAAGTCTCCTTGTTCCCTCTGACTACAACCAAGGTCTGCCTTTGTCTGCTGGGCCACATGGCAGCGTTTACTTACATGGTCCTCCATGCCAGGCTGTGGCCCCTGCAACAATGGCTGGCGATGGTCTATTCGTAGTCCCAAGACCCTTTGGAGAAGATCATTGCCATTCCCCTGGCGATACTTACCTCACTGCCATGGTAGATTGACCGCAGGACAGCTCTAGAAGGGATTCCATTTGACAACCCTCCTCACTCCATTGAGTTGGTGTCGGATTCCTGGGCTGAGGGGCACATCTCAGCAACCTTCAGACTTGGGATGTGGTCCCTGGAAGAGGCACGGTTACATATAAATGTCAGAGAGCTCTGAGCAGTCCAGCTGGCGTGTGGAGTCTTCTTGCCCCACCTGTCGGGCAAGGTGGTACGAGTGCTGATAGACAACACAGTGTCGATGTTCTACGTTAACAGGCAAGGGGGAATGCGCTCGTCGGCTCTCTATCAGGAGGTGCTCCGTCTGTGGGACTTTCTCGTGGTTGACGCAGTACACCTGGAAGCTGTCACCTTCCCGGCGTCAGGAATACACTGGCAGACCAGCTCAGCAGGAACTACTACTTTCACCACGAGTGATCGCTCTATACAGAGGGAACCTGCATGATCTTCCAAAGGTGGGAAATTCCCCAAATGATCTGTTCGCTACCAGACAGAACAGGAAATGCTACCAGTTTTGTCCTTGACAGGGTCTGAGCAAGGACTCTCTCTTGATGCCTTTCTCTTCTCGTGGTCAGGGAGCCTGATGTACGCCTTCCCTCTGATTCCAGTCATCAGCAGGGTCCTGGCAAAGGTTATCATGATCGCCCCGGTGTGGCCTCGCCAGCATTGGTTTGGCGCACTCATGAGCCTGTCAGCGGCCCCTCCCTTGCCCCCACCCAATCGACCAGACCTGCTGTCACAGGGTCACGGTTGGCTCTTACACCCCAATCTCGAGTCCCTCTACCTCTCAGCAGGGATGCTGTGTGGCTGAACCCGGCAGAGTGGACCTGTTTGGAAGGAGTCCAACAGGTCCTCCTGGAAAGTAGGAAGCCCTCAATTAGACTGACTTACCTGGCCAAGTGGACAAGGTTTTCCTGCTGGGCATCCGAACAGGGCATCTCCCCCTCACATCCCGACATACAGGCTGTCCTGGACTACCTGCTCCATTTGAGGAACGAGGGCCTGGCACACTTTTCCATTAGAGTGCATCTTGTGGCCATCTCTGCTTTTCATCTGCCAATCCAAGGACAGATGGTGTTCTCCCGTGACATGACGGTCAGATTCTTGAGAGGACTGGAGAGACTCTTCCCGCAGGTGCAGGCTTTCATCCCGCAGTGGGATCTTAACTTGGTCTTCTGTAGGCTCATGGGCCCGCCCTTTGAACTGCTGGGGTCCTGCTCCCTTTCCCATCTGTCATGGAAGGTCGCGTTCCTGGTGGCGGTGATGTCAGCAAAACAGGTCTTGGAAATTTAAAGCCTTGACCTCAGAACCACCGTACACAGTCATCTACAGAGATAAGGTTCAGTTGCGGCCCCACCCAGCCTTCCTGCCAAAGGTAAGTCTCCAACTTCCATATGAACCAGGACATCTTCCTCCCAGTGTTCTGTCCCAAACCGCACAAGACCAGTGAAGAGAGGGATCTTCATGCCCTGGATGTCCGGAGGGCCTTTGCTTTTTACTTAGAATGTACCAAGCCTTTCCGTAAATCATCTCAACTTTTCATCGCTACAGCGGATAGGATGAAGGGTCACCTGGTGTCCTCGCAGAAGATTTCCAGTTGGATCACCTCGTGAATAAGGACCTGTTAGGGCCTGGCGGGGGTTCCGCCACCACCAGTTGTCAGCGCCTATGCTCTCGTCGAGTGGACTTCTTTGGTGGCCTTCCTGGCGCACATGTCTATCCAGGACATCTGTAGAGCCACAATGTGGGCCTCTGTGCACATGTTTACCGCTCATTATGCCATCACTCAGCAGTCCAGGGACGATGCTGGGTTTGGCAGAGCTGTGTTGCAGTCTACACGTCTGTGAACTCCTACCCACCTCCAGGGATACTGCTTTGGAG
The DNA here is from genome assembly GCF_016161935.1 of Mauremys reevesii. Classification (NCBI taxonomy): domain Eukaryota; kingdom Metazoa; phylum Chordata; order Testudines; family Geoemydidae; genus Mauremys; species Mauremys reevesii. The sequence goes on along the minus strand of NC_052623.1, from coordinate 271,559,219 downwards.
TCACCTAATATAAAATGGACATGAGCAAGCACTCGAAGAAGAAAAGACCGTTACCTTTTCCGTAAGTGGTGGTGTTCTAGATGTGTTGCTTATACCCATTCCATGACCCGCCCTCCTTACCCACTGTTAGAATTTCCGGCAAGAAGGAACTGGGGGTGGGCGGGGGGCCAGTGGTGCCCTTTATACCGCGCTATGCAGGCACGATCCTAGGGGCGCCAGAGCTGGTCCCCTATGGATACTGCTGAGGGAAAAACTTCCGGCACTGGTACATGTGGCGAGCACACACACCTAATATGGAATGGACATGAGCAACACATCTCAAAGAACACCAGTTATGGAAAAGGTAACTGTCTTTTACATTTCCCCAAAACAAGAACGCCTTTGACAGAGGTTGTAGCAATATACTTGTTTCATTTTCAGCTTTCTGCCAAGGCTTGGGTTCCAGCCTACATGCCTGCCTGTTGCTCAGTTCAATGGCCCTTGAGCCACACAAATTCTATGAGTTGTAGCTGGGTAGTAACCTTCTTGGACACTTTGTCTGCATGTGTGCAGTGTAATTTGTTTGGCTCATGAACATTAGGCATGGGCATGTCTAGAGAGCAAAACTATTTTTCGAATACCGTTTTCAATTTTGGTCCCTCAAAGTGTTAGTGGGTATTATGCACAAATTGGGGTAAGTGTGAGCAATTGAGACCATTTTGGTCATGATTAGAGCTATGTTTTTATCCCTAGGTCTGTGCAAAAACCATTGGTAGAATCTGTCAATCTCAAGAGATGCTGGCGGTTTTCTTGGGGATGGGGAACCTGTATCTCGGGAAACCCTTGCTTAAATGCCCCAAAGTTGGCTCACTAACCCTACCCTGCACTCCTGAGAGGTGCACCAAATTTCAGAGCAATCTGAGTAACTGCTTTTTTGGAACGCTAAAAGTATGTCTATGCTACAGATACTGCAGTGGCACAGCTACAGCACTGCAGCTAGGCCTCTGTAGTGCTATAATGTAGACACTTGCTGCAGCGATGGAAGGGATTTTTCCATTGCTGTAGTAGATCCACCCCCTTAAGAGGCAGTAGCTAGGTTGACAGCAGAAATCTTCCATTGACCTAGCCGCAGCCACAAGTGGAGGTTAGGTCGACCTAACTATGTGCAAAATTTTTCATAGCCCTGAGCGACATAGCTAGATCAATCTAAATTTTAGGTGTAAACCAGCCTTAGAAGACTTGGCCTTTAAAAGAAGCAATAGATGAAATAAGGCTTAAAACGTCCTGACTACACTAGAGCTCCTAATGCTACTGATACTGTTGGAGTTGAACAGGTGTTAGGAATGGTGGAAAAGTTTTGCAAAACTTCTTTAGTGTAGAAAAGGCTTCTGAGACTTTTTTTTTTTAAATGTTTATGGGGTAAACCTGTTTTAAATGATGTTTTAGAATGAGTCTGGAAAAGTATGGTCTTGTGAGGAGTGTGAAGGTGGTCATCTTTTGAAAAGTGGATACAAAAGGAAACCCTTGAGGTAGAGTCAAAACCTGAAGTGTGGGAGTATTTCTGATTGTGGAGCCCAGAGGGTAGCTGCATAACAGCTATCTGTTACAATAGGTGTGTCTTTAATTTCTCCATCCATAGCCTGGAGACACACCACTTTATACTTGTGTTTTTCTTGTCCTGTTTCTCAGGCTTGGTCTACACTAAAGAGTTAGGTTGATGTAAGGTAGTCAACCTAATTGTGTAAGCGTCTACACTACAAAGTTCCTCCCGCTGATTTAACTTGCCAGCTACGCCAAGCTTCACCTTTGCGAGAGATGTAGCGCTTAGGTCGAGGTACACCTCTATCTCGATATAATGCTGTCCTCAGGTGCCAAAAAATCTTACTGCGTTATAGGTGAAACCGCATTATATTGAACTTGCTTTGATCTGCTGGAGTGCATAGCCGCCGTGCCACCCCCATCCCCCGAGCACTACATTACCGCGTTATATCCAAATTCGTGTTGTTATCAGGTCGCATTATATCGGGGTAGAGGTGTAATTAGTTGACGTAGTGTTCGTATAGACACTGCATTGCTTACATCACCTGTTGCTGCCTGATGGCCGGAGATCCAGGCTGATGGACAGAGCCCCACAATGCCCCACTCAACTCAGTACAAGTGCTCATGGGGAGGACATGCACCACTGACAGAAGGAGCATAATGTGGACACAAATAGCTGATTTAATTACTACAGTGCCTGTATGTTGACCCAACTTAAATCATTTAAATTTTGTAGTGTAGACATGCCCTTCATTTCCTTTGTGTCTGTGTGCCTTACTCTAAGCCTGAGGATGGGTTCGATAAGTTTGTCTCCATGTTGCCTCCCCCATTTGTGCACTGGTGGAGGGTAGCTGGGATGTCAGAAGCAATAGGCCCTTATGTAGATTGCACGTTCATTTTTAATTCTGAAAAGGACAATACACACAAGCTTGTTCAGCTAGCAACAAATGTCAGGCTTCTGCTGAAATATAAGGCTGAATTCCATACCAGTTCTGCAGTTAGATCTCATGCTCCTTCTCAAGGACTGAGACATGAATATTGAGATATATAGGGAAACTTCTTTGAAATGTAACTTCATGGGATGGTGATGTGAATATAGGTGGTTTATACCAGGTATTTAAGATGTATATTTTTGGCTTTTTAAAAAAATGGTCTCCGTTAACTTTATCCAAGCCAATATAAACCATCTTTTTCTTGGTATGGGGTGAAGCTGTAGGCTGCTGCTCAAGTAGAGGTGGATAGCTGTGGCAGTCTACCTGGACGTGACTTCTTTCCGTCTATTAGAACTAAGCAAGCTTTGGTTGGGAGTCTAGGTGGGGGAATACAGTTACTTTCTTGGAGTGCTGCTTCTCATCCATGTGTCGTCATAGGGATGCTTGGGTATAGTGAACAGAGATGTATTTGGGTGAGTTGTTAACTGTCCCTCTGCAGTTTCCCAGATAATTTTGATTTTAGGGCCCTCTTTGATCTTGTCTCATTTACATCTGGACTGACTTCTGATGGAGGATGTTTGGAGAGAGGCTTCTGGGTCTCTGGATATTTTTTCTTACTATAGGTCACGATAATTTATATAATTTTTGCCATTAGTTCAGACTTCCACAGTAGAGCATCTCCAGGCCTGTAGGGGATAATTTAGGGGTGGGAGTCAGTGTTACTGAAGTAGGAGTCGTTCTCCCACTTGAATTGGTTTAGTGAAATATTTAGTCCTTCTGGGGGACACAACCCAATTGCTGATAGTTGGGAGAAGCCTTTATAAAATGCATTAATGTTGGAATGCTGCTGTAACTGGGTAGGGAGTGATGAACACCTTTGACTTCTCAACACAAATGGGAATCCTATTTCCTCAGTTACCAGGGGTGGCTAAGGTGTTAAGCATTGATAGAGCTTCATGGTAGGAGAGGTGTTAAATTTGAATTACTGCTAAATACTGTAGTTTAATTTTACTGATGATATGACTGGGAGATGTGAATTTGCTAACTTTTTTTTCCTTTTTTCCCAGGAGGGCTATCGAGGGGTCACTCTGGTGCTGAACAGCATGCAGTCCTTTCGGGAGCAAAGCAGTTACCACGGAAACCAGCAGAGCTACCCACAGGAAGTGCACGGGTCATCCCGGCTAGAAGAATTTAGCCCCCGCCAGCAGGCCCAGATGTTCCAGAGCTTTGGAGGAGGTGCTGGCAGTGGGCGCCGGGGAGCAACAGCAGCATCTGCAGCAATGGCTGGTGAGAGCTCTGGGCACCAGAGCTACCAAGGTTTTAGAAAAGAAGCAGGAGAGTTTTACTACATGGCCTCCAACAAGGATGCAGTGGCAGCAGGCGGGCAGCAGCCACCTCAGCGCAGGCCGTCTGGACCAGTGCAGAGCTACGGTCCACCCCAAGGAAGCAACTTTGGGAGCCAGTACGGGAGCGAGGGACATGTGGGCCAGTTCCAAACACAGCATTCAGCCCTTGGGGGTGTATCTCACTATCAGCAGGATTATACTGGTCCTTTCTCTCCAGGGAGTGCCCAGTATCAGCAGCAGGCTTCCAGCCAGCAGCAGCAGGTGCAACAGCTGAGACAGCAGCTCTATCAATCCCATCAGCCTTTACCACAGGCATCCAGCCAGCCTGCATCTAGCGCCTCCCACTTGCAGTCAATGCAGCGTCCATCTGCCCTGCCTTCCTCTGCTTCTGGGTACCAGTTACGAGTGGGTCAATTCAGCCAGCACTATCAACCCCCTGCTTCTTCCTCTTCCTCTTTCCCTTCCCCACAGCGTTTTGGGCAGTCTGGGCAGAACTATGATGGCAGTTACAGTGTGAATTCTGGTTCACAGTATGAAAGCCATGCTGTAGGTTCTAATTCACAGGGATATGGGACTCAATCTAATTACAGCTTTCAGACTCAGCCAATAAAAAGTTTTGAGCAGTCTAAGATGCCCCAGGGTGGGCAGCAGGGGCAGCAGCAACAGCACCCCTCACAGCATGTAATGCAGTACTCAAATGCTGCCACCAAGCTATCTCTTCAAAGTCAAGTGGGACAGTACAGCCAAGCTGAAGTCCCTGTGAGATCACCCATGCAGTTCCATCAGAACTTCAGTCCTATATCCAACCCATCTCCAGCTGCCTCGGTGGTCCAGTCTCCAAGCTGCAGCTCTACCCCATCACCCCTCATGCCAAGTGGGGAAAACCTCCAGTGTGGGCAAGGCAATATGTCGATAGGCTCTAGAAATCGAATTTTACAGATGATGCCTCAGCTTAGCCCAACACCATCCATGATGCCGAGTCCCAATGCTCATGGTGGAGGATTCAAGGGATTTGGGCTGGAAGGACTTCAGGAGAAGAGACTTACAGATCCAGGGCTGAGCAGCCTAAGTGCTTTAAGCTCTCAAGTGGCCAACCTTCCTAACACAGTCCAGCACATGTTACTTTCAGATGCCTTGGCACCTCAGAAAAAAAGTTCCAAAAGGTCATCATCGTCTAAAAAAGCTGACAGTGGCACCAACTCAGAAGGCTCCTCCCAGGCAGAGGAGCAGCTTAAGTCTCCCATGGCAGAGTCCCTCGATGGCGGCTGCTCTAGCAGTTCAGAGGACCATGGAGAGAGAGTCAGACAGCTGAGTGGCCAGAGCACTAGTTCTGACACTACCTACAATCGGGGTAACTTAGAGAGATCCAACTCGTCACCAGCACAAGGCTCTCAGAATGAGCCAGCCAAACTCAGTTCCAGCCCTACAGTTAGGGAAGATGTAGGTTCCCCAGGTGAAAAGGAAGTCCTGATAGCAGTGGAGGCCACCCCAAAGGTGAACGAAAAGACAGTTGGGGTGATAGTCTCTCGGGAGGCCATGACAGGCCGAGTAGAAAAATCAGGCGGGCAGGATAAATCCTCACAAGATGATACTCCTCCAGCTACCCAAGCGCCTCCTGGTGCCAGTGGAATAAAAGAAACTGGTCAGGTGTTACCACAGTCAGAGCCTCAAGGAGGGAGCAAAGGGAGTAAGAGTGGGGATAACAATACTAACCACAATGGAGAGGGAAACAGCCAGCCTGGCCATGCAATCGTTGGCTCAACTTTTCCTGGCAGAACAGAATCTTCCAAATCGCCTGGCAGTTTGAGGTACAGCTATAAGGACAACCTTGGGGCTGGCATGCAGAGAAATATTGGTGGCTTTCCTCAGTATCCTTCAGGTCAAGAAAAAGGGGATTTTCCAGGGCATAGTGAGCGAAAGGGCAGGAATGAGAAGTTTCCCAGTCTTCTGCAGGAAGTCTTGCAGGGTTATCACCACCACCCAGACAGAAGATATGCTAGGAATGCACAAGAACATCCAGGCATGGCTGGAAGCCTGGAAGGAGCCATGAGACCCAACATTCTAATTAGTCAAGCCAATGAATTAACCAATAGGAGTCTCCTAAATAAAAGCATAGGGTCTCTCCTGGAAAGTCCTCACTGGGGCCCCTGGGATAGGAAATCAAGTGGCACCGCTCCTGAGATAAAACAGATCAATCTGGCTGACTATCCTATCCCTAGAAAGTTTGAGATAGAGTCACAGTCTTCAGCCCATGAAGGGGGAGCACTCTCAGAGAGAAGATCAGTCATCTGTGATATATCTCCATTAAGGCAGCTTGTCAGAGATCCTGGGCCTCACCCAATGGGTCACATAGGTGCTGAGGCCAGAAGTGGGAGGAGTGAACGTCTCAATCCTGGTTTAGGCCAGTCAGTCATCCTCCCTGGTGGCCTGGTGGCCATGGAAACAAAGTTGAAGTCTCATAGTGGGCAAATAAAAGAGGAAGATTTTGAGCAGGCCAAGACCTCAGTCAATCTCAACAGTAAAAAATCAGGAGACCATTGTCATCCTGCCAATGTTAAGCATGAGTCTTTCCGAGGCAATGCCAACCCTGGAGCTGCAGCCCCTGATTCTACTCCAGACTACATCTCCCAGCAGGACAGCAGATCAACACAACTAAGACGAGCACCTGGAAGAATGGGAAGCAGCAGAGAGGGCATGAGGGGTAAATCACCTTCTCAATATCAGGATCTGGCTGACAAACTGAAGATGTCACCAGGCAGGAGCAGAGGCCCAGGAACGGACCTCCACCACATGAATCCACACATGACACTGTCTGAGAGGGTCAGCAGGGGTTCTTTGCATTCTCCCTTTCCCCAGAACTCTGAAGGCCCATCTTTGGCTTCGGCATATCACACAAACACTAGGTCTCATGCTTTTGGTGACCCTAACCAAAGTTTGAATTCCCAGTATCATTACAAAAGGCAGATATACCACCAGCAGCAAGAAGAATACAAAGATTGGAGCAGCAGTTCTGCACAGGTTGTGATTGCTGCAGCTCAGCACAGGCAGGAAGGAGCAAGGAAGAGTCCAAGACAACAGCAGTTCCTTGAGAGAGTAAGGAGTCCCTTGAAAAATGACAAGGAAGCCATGATGTATATCCAGGCTAGCTCTTACCATGATACTGGAAGCCAAGAAGCTGGGCGCTGTCTCATAGGGAGTGATGGTACACAAAACAAATGCACCGAATTAAAACATGGTGGCCAGAAGATGCAGCAACAGGAATCTGGTTGGGATCTCTCCCGGCAGATCTCTCCTGCCAAGAACAGTGGGCCTCTAGGAGCAACCAATCAAAAAAGGTTTTGCTCTCAAGATAGTGATGGGCATAGGCGGGAGGAATCTGCGGATTTGCCCAAACCTAGTAGTGCGATGCTGAGGCTCCCTAGCCAGGAAGACCAGTCTCCTCAAAACCCCTTAATTATGAGAAGGAGGGTCCGTTCTTTCATTTCTCCTATTCCCAGCAAAAGACAGTCACAAGATATGAAGAACAGTGGCACAGAAGATAAAGGGCGACTGTTTCCCCCCTCAAAGGAAGGAGCTGACAAAGCATTCAACTCCTATGCACACTCATCTCTAAGCCAAGATGCTGGCAAGCCACTCCCAAAGGGAGACTCCTCCAAGGATCTCCAAAGTCCTGACAACAGGAATTGCCCTGCGGTTTCCCTCACAAGCCCGGCTAAGACCAAAATATTGCCCCCACGGAAGGGGCGGGGATTGAAACTGGAAGCTATTGTTCAAAAGATTACATCCCCCAACATCAGGAGAAGTGTTTCCTCCAACAGTGCTGAAACTGGCGCAGATGCAGTCACCCTTGACGATATCCTGTCCCTCAAATGTGGACCACCTGAAGGTGGGAGTTTGGTAAGTCATGGACCAGAGACAGAAAAAAGAAAAGGGGAGACTGTGTCAGATCCAGTGGGGCAAGTGAGCCAGGAATTGACTAGTGAAACATCTCTGCCAAGATCTTCAGAAGAGTGGCACAGTAGTGGGGATGACAAAGTGAAGAAGGAGACACCTGAAGTTGCTAGTGTCAGTAAAGAGGTGTCTGGGGCCAATGTTACCACATCACCGTCGCAGAAGTCTGGTAGTCAAGGACGATCAGATGGATCCTTAAGTGGAGCTGGAACTCTGATGTTTCCTGACTCAAAAACAGTTTCTCCTTCCAGTATGTTGATTTCTGAACCAAACCCAAAGTCTGAAGAAAAAGATGGAGATGTGACAAATATTTCACCTAAGCCAGATGGCTTCCCTCCAAAGGGATACTTCCCCTCTGGAAAGAAAAAGGGGAGGCCTATTGGTAGCGTAAACAAGCAGAAGAAGCAGCAGCAGCAGCCACCACCACCACCTCCTCCTCCTCCACCAGTGCCACTACCACCACAGCCATCAGAAGGAACAAGAGGTGGAGAACCAAAACCTAAGAGACAAAGGAGGGAGAGGAGGAAACCTGCAGCACAACCACGAAAGCGGAAAACTAGACGGGCCACTCCAATTGTGGAACCTCAAGAACCAGAGATCAAGCTGAAATACGCCACCCAGTCGCTGGATAAAACTGACACCAAGAACAAGTCCTTTTTCCCGTACATTCATGTGGTAAACAAATGTGAGATAGGTGCTGTGTGCACAATCATCAATGCAGAGGAAGAAGAGCAGAACAAGTTGGTGAGGGGCCGAAAGGGACAAAGGTCACTGACACCCCCTCCTAGCAACACTGAGAGCAAAGTTCTGCCCACCTCCACTTTCATGCTGCAGGGCCCGGTGATAACTGAGTCTTCTGTCTTGGGGCATCTGGTTTGCTGCCTGTGTGGAAAGTGGGCCAGTTACCGCAACATGGGAGACCTCTTTGGGCCTTTCTATCCCCAGGATTATGCAGCTACGCTGCCCAAAAACCCACCTCCCAAGAGGGCCTCAGAAATGCAAAGCAAGGTCAAGGTACGACACAAAAGTGCTTCTAATGGCTCCAAGACCGATACAGAAGAGGAAGAAGAACAGCAACAACAGAAAGAACAGAGAAGCCTGGCTGCCCACCCCCGCTTTAAGAGGCGGCATCGCTCTGAGGATTGTGGTGGGGCCCCTCGGTCACTTTCAAGGGGAGCTGCTTGTAAGAAAGCAACCACTGAGGGTGGCAGTGGCAGTGAAAAGACTCCCTTGGACTTAAAAGCCCCCATGCCCACTTCAGAAGGTGGCCCTGAGCTGGAGTTACAAATTCCTGAACTACCTCTTGACAGCAATGAATTTTGGGTCCACGAGGGTTGTATTCTCTGGGCCAATGGAATCTACCTGGTGTGTGGCAGGCTCTATGGGCTGCAGGAAGCTGTGGAAATAGCAAAAGAGATGGTGAGTACCAGAATTTACTATGTATTGATGGATGAAAGGTTTTTCTTTTTGCAACCATAGAATTTTTCCCTTCTTGTAATATGCTTTTTTATTTATGCTATACCTCAAGCATCTGTGTTTCCTCTCTATATAAATCTTCAGTAGTTCCCTTTTGATGGAGAGTAAAAATCCTACCTTAGGTCACCTACTGAAATTTACTTTGGGCTGAGATTTTTAAAGCCACCTGGAGGATTTGGATACTCTAGTACCTATTAATTTTAATGAGAATTCATTGTCTAAGGGATTTGTATATCCATAAAGATCTCAGCCTTGTTCTTTATCCAGTTTCTATTAAATACTGATTAATATCCTACAACCACAAAAGTGTAGGTGTGGCCTTTGTAGTAGGGATGCCATTTATACTAGCTAGTGGTGCTGCAAGCCTGGATCAGGGTGTATTGTGTGTATTGATGAGCTTTGAAAAGTACTGTCTAGTCCTTATTGGCCAGAAAGATAGTTGCCAGGATGTGAGGTCTTGGGGATGTCTATATAGATTCCCAGGCCAGAAAGAGCCATTGTGATCATCTTGCCTGACCTTCTGTGTAACACAGGCCATAGATCTTCCCTGAAATAATTCCGAAAGTATATCTTTTTTTAGAAAAACATCTAATCTTGATTTATAATCTGCCAGTGATGGAGAATCCACCAAGAACTTGGATAAACTGTTCCAATGGTTAATTACTCTCACTGTTAAAACTTATGCCTTATTGCCAGTCTGAATTTGTCTGTCTTCAACTTCCAGCCACTGGATTGTGTTATAGCTTTCTCTGCTCAATTGAAGAGCATGTTATTTAATAACTGTTCCCCAGGTAGGTACTTAAGGACTATAATCAAGTCCCCCCCCCCCATAACCTTTTCTTTCTTAAGCTAAACAGATTCAGCTCCTTATGTCTGTCTTTACAGGGCATGTTTTCTAATCCTTTAATCATTCTTGTGGTTCTTCTCTGAACCCTCTTCAGTTTATCAACATCCTTCTTGAATTATGAACACTAGAACTGGACACACTATTCCAGAAGCGGTCGTACCAGTGCCAAATACAGAGGCAAAATAATCTTTCTACTCCTACTCAAGATTCGTCTGTTTATGCATCCCAGGGTACGTCCACAGTACCTGTCTCGTCTAGACACGATAAATCGATCCCCGAACGCGCTCTCTGTCAACGCCGGAACTCCACCAGGGCGAGAGGCGGAAGCGGAGTTGACGGGGGAGCCGCGGCCATTGATCCCGCACCATGAGGACGGGGGAGGGAAGTCGAAATAAGATACGTCGACTTCAGCTACGCTATTCTTGTAGCTGAAGTTGCGTATCTTACACCAACCCCCCCCCCCCCCCCCCAAGTGTAGACCAGGCCCAAGGATTACAGTAGCCCTTTAAGCCACAGCGTCGCACTGGAAGCTCATGTTTAGCTGATTAGCCACCCCGACCCCCAGTTCTTTTTCCGAGTCACTGCTTCCCTCAGTATTCCCCCATCCTGTAAGTATGGCCTGCATTCTTTGCTCCTAGATGTATACATTTACATTTAGCTATATTAAAACATGCATTGTTTGCTAGCACCCAGTTTACCAAGAAGTGAAGATCACGCTGAATCAGTGACCTGTCCTCTTCATTATTTATCACTCCCCCAATTTTGCATCATCTGCAAACTATCATTGATTATTTTGTTTTCTTCCAAGTCATTGATACAAACGTTAAATAGCATAGGGCCAAGAACCAATCCTTGCAGGACTCCATTAGAAACATATCTGCTCGATGATGATTCCTCAATTACATTTAGAGAAGCATCAGCCAGTTTTTAATCTATTTAGTGCGTGTCATGTTAATTGTATATCATTCTAATTTTTAATTAAAATGTTATGTGGTACCAAGTTATACTTAGGCTTCTGTCAGGCATTTATTACATTAGTGCTATTACCTTTATCAACGAAACTTGTAATCTCATCTAAAAAGGGTACCAAGTTAGTTTGGCAGGATCTCTTTTCCATAAACCCTTGGTGAGTGACATTTAATTATATTACTCTCTTTTAATTCTTTATTAATCGAGTCCCATATTATCCACTCCATTATTTTTCCTGGAATAGATGTTAGACTGATAGTCCTATAATTACCTGGGGCATCCCATTTACCCTTTATAATATTGGCACAACATTCGCTTTCTTCCATTCTTCTGGACTTTCCTGGTGCTCTAAGATTTATTGAAAATCATGTTAACAGTCCAGGAGCTCCTCAGCCCATTCTTTTAAAACTCCTGGATACAAGTTATCAGGACATGCTGACTTCAAAAATGTCTAACTTTAGTAGCTGCTATTTCACATCCATCTGAGATACTGGTAGAACTGAAAGAGTGTTCTCATCTAATTATGAGACTATATCATCTGTTTTGTTTTCCAAATACAAACAGAAATACTTATTGAAGACATCTGCGTTTTCTGCATTATTATTAATAATTCTACCGTTTTCATATAGCAATGGACCAATGTCATTGTTAGGATTCTTTTTGTTCCTAATATACTTAAAAACTCCTCCTTATTGTCCTTAACTCTGCTGACTATAGATTTCTCTGTGTTCCTTTGCTTCCCTTAGCAATTGTCTTCAATTCCTAATTTGTGATTTATATTTATTACTCTCAACTTCCCTTTCTTCCATGTTATGGTTTGTTGTGTGTGTGTGTGTGTGTGTGTGTGTGTGTGTTTGTTTTTTTTAATAGCTGCCATCCCTTCCCCTCTAAACTAGGTCAGATTTTTAAACAGCATGGGCTTCCTCCATTGTGGCTTGTTGGACATCTAGTAAATTTTCAGTTATTCACTTCTTTTTCCTGAGCTGGTTCTTCCACCCAGCTGCTTTGGCTCATAATTGTTTTCAGCTTTGTGAAATTGGCCCTTTTAAAACACCCAAGAGTGTGCTTGTATATGTGTGCATATACGTGTGTGTATATATATTACTGGTTTGGACTTTATTCTGCTTGCACAATATAAATGTCAAATACCTAAACTGTCATTAATTTTTAGTTTTGCGATCAGTTCCTCTTGAGGAGGTCTTAATATAGAATTCCCCCATGTTGGTTGCAACACTTTTACAGTTAGGAAATTGTCATCTAGAATATTTAGAGTTCCAAGGATGTCTTAGTAGTGACAGCATGAGACCTCCAGCATGTCACTCAAATTGAAGTCCGTCATGATCATGCAGCTTTTTTCCTATGTATTTATAGGTAGGTGCATAAAGTGCTGGTCATTCTTTTCCCTAACATGATTCGGTGTTCCAAGTTCCCTGAAGTAATCTTTTATCTGTTGGCTATCCTGCGATGCTATGCCATTAGTGCAGATATGAACCATCGCAAATGGATTTTTGTCTGTTGGCTTCAGAAACCTATCCAATCTTAAGGTGGTGTCTTATGTCTTGGCTCCGGGAAGGGTGTAGCATGCCAGTTCTAGGAAAAACAAGTTACAGGATCCCCTGGTTGTAGATAATGATGTGTATTGCTAGGAGTGGGAGGTTGACACTTGAAACAACTGGAATTGTAGTAGTGCAGGCTTTCCTCCTCTTTCATACCTGTCACGATTATCAAAACTTTTTCATATCTTCCTCCATCCAGGTCCTGTCTCTCGCAGAGACCTGGGTCCTTTTGGCTGACACCGCCTCTGGCGCTACCTTCTGTTATGGAGGCCTCTCCTTTCCTCAGGCCATGTCTAATGCTATGGGGACTATACCAGAATAACTATGGTTCTGTACATATGCTGGTATAACCTTGTATTCTAAACACAGCCCACACCGATGGAAGGGGTTTTTCCATCAGTGTAGGAACACTGTCTCCTTGAGTGATGGTAGCTAGGTTGATGGAAGCATCTATGCTGGAGGTTTGGTTGGCATAGCTATGTTGCTGTGGGCTGAGGATTTTTCATACCTCTGAGTACCATAGCTATGCTGACCTAAATTTTAAATTTAGACCAGGCCTTACTCCTTTGACCCTGAATCAGACCATTGCAGAGGAGGTTGTGGGTGTTGGATTTCTTTCTCATTTCTGCTGTGTCCAACTCCACCCTGCTCCTTCCCATTATTTTTACTCTTTTGAATAGTACTACCTCTGACTCACTTCCGCTTCTCTCCATGTTGCTATCATCTACTGTCCACCCAACTCTTTCCCAGTCAGACTTCCTCTCTGATTTTGACTCCTGGCTGTCTCTCTCTCATCTGCTCTTTACAATCTCCCACTCTCGTCCTGGGTGACTGACTCCTGCTTCCATGTTGATAACAATTCAACCCTTTTCCTTGCCCTCACCTCCTTTTCATTCAGCCTGCAGCCCTGGTTCAATTCTTCCACTCATCAAAAGGGCTGTTCACTGGACTCGGTCTTCACTAAGCACTGCATGCTCGTGTGCATGCACACTCTCTTTATTGCTGAATTCCCCCTCTCTGATCCCTTTCAGTATCACCCAAGTGCCCCACCCATGTCCCTTGGCTTTTCTGTGACTTCTAGTTCATGAGCATTGGTGACTTCTCATCTGCTTTGAGCATCTCCTACTTACCCTCTCTTCCCTTTCTTCTACTGGTCCAGTGGCTGATTTTCTATGCTTCATTCTCCTCTGTTCTTTACTCTTTTGCTCTCTCTCCCATTGTAAGGTCCACCCTGCCATCTTCCAGTCCTGTCTGACTCCCAGCATCCACTGGTTCTGCACCTGTTCTCTCACTGCGATGGATGTCTGAGAAATCCCATGACTAGGCTGTCTTCCTCCACTACAGGTTCATTTTTTGCTTCTGTTCTGCCATCATCTTAGCTAAACAACTCTACTTCTTCACCTTAATTGAATCACACACCTGCAGTCCCAGCCACCTTTGTCTTGCTCTTCAAGTTTCCCATCTCCTGCCTTCCCTTATCTCTCTGCACAGGATTTTGCTGATTTCTTCTGTATATATATTGACAAAATACAATGTGATTTTCCTCCTCCTCTCAGCTGTGCTGCCTTCCTTGCCTACAACTCTCTCTCCTTTCTCCTTTGTCTCAGACCCAGAAGTTTCTCATCTGTTCTTCTCCTTTAACCCCTCCGCTTGCTCCAGTGATCCTTTCCCATCCCATCTGCTGATCTTCCATTCACTGACTTTCATCCCTCTCCCTTACTCTTCCCTTTTAGCATCTGATCTCTGGGTCTTCTCCTTCACAATACAAGCATGCTTTCGTCTCTCCCATCTTTTAAAAAAAAAAAAAAAAAAACACTCTTGATCTCACTTGCATCTCCAACTACCTTCCCCATCATTTCTAAGCCCACTGAATGTGCTGTCCTACAGTTGCTATCTGGAGTTCCTCTCCTCCAGTTATTTTCTAAACCCCTCCAACTGGTGGTCTGCTCCTTGCACTCCACTGAAACTGCTCTTGCGAAAGTTTATAATCCCTTTTTAGCCAAAGCTCAGAACTGGTACTCTACTATCAGTCTCCTTGACCTCTCAGATGACTTTGATATCATCTACCATGCTCTTTTTCTTGAAATCTTGTCCTCCCTTGGCTTCTGTGATTGTCCTCTTCTGGCTCTCCTCCTACCTCTCTCATTGCTCCTTCAGTGTGACCTTCAGAGGATCCTTTTCATCCCCCTTCCAACTTTGTGGAGGCTCCACAGGGCCCGTCTTTGGTCCCTGTGATGTGTTGGAACCCTCCCCTCCCCCGGTCTGAGATGCCAGCTGATGTGCTGGGGTCCCACTGGTTCCGCCCATTCCACCAGCCTGGGTTTCCTGACCCTGTCCTAGCAGTGCCAGGCCCTCAAGCCTTCTTCAGCACACATACACAGGTAGGGACACACCCAGCTGCAAATGGACACAGAGACATGATCAGCTCTGCGTGGGAGGAATCAGCTCACAGATTCACCCAGCACTCACGTGCACACCTTCTTTGGGGAGTGAACCCAAAATAATAACGTCTTGCGCTATATAGAAAGATCTGCACAGTGCAAGCTCATAAAAATTCGCACTCTCCCATGGGTGGAGAGAGAGTTACACAGCTTTTTGCCCTCTCCCCACCCCCAGATATGAATTGCAGAGACGGGGTTTTGAAATGAGCAAGAAATAAATTAACTACAGAAGGTAAATTTTAGGTGATTGTAAGGGATAGCAAACAGAACAAAGCAGATTACTGAGCAAAGAAAACAAAACACGCAAACTAAGTTTAATACACTCAAGAAACAGGTTACAAAATGTAATTTCTCACCCTAAATGTTGTTTTAGGCAAGTTGCAGAGTTTCTGTAGCTTAGAATTCCAGTTATTTCTCTTTACAGACTGGACCCCTGTCTCAGCGTGTACTCAACCCTGCCTTTCCCTTCAAGGTGTTTTTAGCAGTCTTCCTTCCTGGGCAGGCAATGGAGTAGAGTCCTGATTGCCCTCCTTCCCAGACTTAAGTAGGATTTACATAAGGCGGGAACCCTTTGTTTCCAGTGGAAAAATATCAGCAGTGTCCAAAGTGGTACTCTGTACCAGGTGACATCAGATGACCCTGCAGTGTCAAAGCAACATCCCAGGAAGCTTTTCAGAAAGGTGGGAGATTAGTGTCTTCAAAGTTCTATTGTCCTTCTTAATGGCCCACTCCAGGCTGATTGCCTACTGTCTGGTGGGCATTCCCCCAAATACACACCCAGTTGCAATTGTTATATAGTCAATATTCCTAACTTCAGATACAGAAATGATACGGGCATACACATTGGATAAATACATTCAGTTGGTTGTAACCTTTCCAGTGATGTCTCAATGATCCATCTTGCATAAAACATACCTTAGTTATGCCATATTCATTTCATAGAACAATATTTCTATGACAAATATGGGGTGTAGCATCACAGTCCCCATCTCTTCTCTCTCTCTCTCTACATGTTATCTCCGGGTAATATAATCCACAAACACAACTACTACCGTCACTATGCTGATGATTTAGAACTGTGTCAGTTTCGTGTCCAGACTAAAATCTTGTTCTGTCTGGCCTCTTCTCATGGATGTCTAGCCATCAGTTCAAGCTCAATGTGGCTAAAACAGAGCTTCTAATTCCCCGCTACCTCCTTTCTCTGTTATTGTCCACCTGGCCCTCAGTTCTGTAACTGGAATGTGATCTTCAACTCCGACCTCTCAGTAGGTCCTCACATTCAGACTATGTCTAAATCTTGCTGATTTCTTCTGCATAACATCTTGAACATATGACCTTTCCTATTCAAAGCTAAATAGCTCATCTAGGCTCTCCTTATCTCGCATCTTGACTACTGCAACATCATTTTCTCTGGCCTTGACAAACGCATTATTGCCCCATAAATAGTCATTCAGAATGCTGCTGCAAAGATTCTTTTTCTAGCCCATCACTTTGCATCCCTTCACTGGCTCCCTCTTCTCTTTCACATCAAACAACAAACTGCTCACTTTCAAGGCCTCCTCTTCACAACGTATTCCCGTGCTACTGATCATCCCTCTTTCACAATAAAAATGTCAACGCCTACATCAGATTGGCCTATGATTCAAGTCTCCAGTTTCCACTTGTTACGTTTTTTTCTTTTTTCAAACAAGCACCTTTGTGCTTTCTTCCATGCTCCCCCTCATGCTTGGGAGTTGCTCCCTGTAAGCATCTGCAAAGTTACCTCATTATCCTCCTCAAAACTCTCCTCTAAACTCTCTTTTTTTTTTCTGTGATGCCTACAGAAAACATGACAATGGTTGGGCTGCTGGTGTGCTAAAACTGCTGCCTATCATGCTGACCAATATTGCCTCATTGTTTCCATGTAGAGTCAGAGTTTAAGGGCAGAAGGCGCCACTAGATCTAGTCAAGTGATACTCAGGCCTCAGTGATTCAGGAGCCAAATTTGCGATTTGCATTACCCAAAAGAAGCATAGTGGTATGAATTCATTGTTTCTTTAATTCTCTCTCTCTCTAGATATAGAGATTCTCACAGCAAAATGACTGACCAAGTATTAATATTTTATCAACTACAGCTGGTTACTAACATAGTAAAAGCATCCTAATTGGTTAATAACTGAGATTGGTTAATAATTAAATCACACAGTGTTTTAATATCATGTGCTGCAAAGAGCTGCAGGAGATGCATTAAAAAGCCACTTGCAGCTCTGGAGCCTCATCTTCACTGATCTAGTCTGACTTCCTGTATGTCACAGGCTATCAACACCACCAGCACCCGCACAACCAAAATTAGACCAAAGTATTGCATCCCACAGGAGACTAGATTTCATGCCACACACAGAATAGGAGGGACCGAGGTGTGCCAGTGCCTGAGGGTCCCTGCACTGGCAGGGAAATCATTAAGTGAGAGAGACCCAGATAATTCTCACAAATGACCTGCATTCATGCTGCAGGGGAAGTCTAAACCCACCCGAGGTCAACGCTAGTCTGACCTGGGAGTAAATTCCTTCCTGACCCCACATATGAGCAAGAACCTGCCAGCCAAGCACCTGATAAAGAGAATGTTTAGTGCCATCTGAGAGCCCTGACCCTCTCTATCCAATGTCCTGTCTCCAGCTGTGACTAAACCTGATGCATCAGAGGAAAGAGTTAAAAAAAACAAAAAACTGTCCCCTGCTGGTGACCGGCTGAAACCCTGATGTATAAGCTTCTAGGAATATAAAACATAAACCGGCATTGAGCCTGGGGCAATTGAGCCTGCTCCTACAATCCCAAGCAACGTAGTCGTACAATTGCACTCATAAATTTGTCCATCTCTCTCTCAAAACTAATTAAGTTGTTCGCTCCACAACTCCTATAGGAGGTGGTGCCAGCATCTCATCCCTCTGATGGTTAGGAATCGTCTAATTTCCATCTTGAATTTGTTCATGTTCAGTTTATAATCATTGTGCCAACATTGTCCTTTAGCTTAAATAGCTGTTAACCCTTCTCTGTCGTATGTTCAAATTGTAAGCTCTTGGGGGCAGAGGCAGTCATATTGTTGTGTGTTTTGTATGGCATCTAGTACAACGGGGGTCCTGGTCTGTGACTAGCGTTCTTAGATGTTCTAGGTAGTACAGATAATAACTGCCCTTTCCCCTTCAGCGCCATTGCAACTACTAGGACAGTTACTTTTCCTTAGCAGTTTTTTTAACTTGTTGTCCTACTGCAGTAAAATTGTAATGCCAGACTCTTTCAAGGAAGCAGTACATCGTCTCCCATTCAGTATGGAGAGGGTTACACTCAATATGAAGATTGGAAGGAGAGGATTGAGAAGTGTAGAAGCCACTTCTCAGGCATTGGAAAGGCTCAGTTGAACTAGGCTCTATGTTATCTTGCTGCCCGAGGACAGCCTCCTGGCTCAAACAACCCTTATCTTACTTCCTATGCCTGGTGTGTATATTCTCTCACTCTTCCCTATTCTGCTAGTGCATTTTCTTTCTCACCTCTGACATGCAGTTCATTATTCTTATAGTATCAAAGAAGAGACAGGTAATAGTAATGGGGGATTTGATTATTAGAAATATAGATAGTTGGGTTTGTGATGACTGGGAGAACCTCACGGTGAATTGCCTGCCGGGTTCGAAGGTTGCGGACCTCTCGAGACATCTAGACAGACTTATGTGCAGTGCTGCAGAATAGCCAGTGGTAGTGGTACATGTAGGTGACATAGGGAAAGGTAGGCGAGAGGTCTTGGAGGCCAAATTTAGGCTGCTAGATAAGAGCTTGAAGACCAGGACCTCCATGGTACCATTCTCTGAAATGCTTCCCTTTCCACATGCAGGGCTGGTTAGACAGGCAGAATTGCAGGGTCTCAATGTGTAGGTGAGATAGTGTTTGGAAGAGGGATTCAGATTTATTAGGAACTGGGGAACCTTTGGGAAAAAGAGGAGCCTATACAGGAAGGATGGACTCCACCTAAACCAAAATATAACCAGATTGCTGGCATGTAAAATTAAAAAGGTCATAGGAGGAGTTCTTAAGCTAAGGGCTGTGAGAAAGCCAACAGGTGCAGAGGAGTGCACGGTTTGAACAGACACTGCCTTTAGGGGAGGTTTTATTAAAAGGAATACTATATATCCTACTAAAGAGGAAAAGAGAGATGTTGGCAAAGTACACATAGGAACTGAAGAAAAATAGTCAAATGAGTCCCATTCAATTACATCACAGTGAAGGCAGATAACTAAATATTGACAAATTTTAATAGGTGCTTTTATACAAATGAAAACTCTAAATATGAAGATGGGTGAACTTGAGTGTCTGGTATTAAAAAAGGACAGTCATATAATAGGCATCACAGAAACTTGATGCAATGATAATCAATGGGACCCAGTAATATCAGGGTACAAAATATACAGGAGTGACAACGTAGGTCATGCGGGGTCGGGAAGTGGCACTATATGTGAAAGAAACCATAGAGTCATAGTAAAAATCTTAAGTGAATCAAACAGTACTATGGAATCTCTATGGCTAGAAATTCCATGCTTGAATAATAAGAGTATGGCAGCAGAAATATAACACTGATCACATCTCTTTGTGGTGGCTCCCTGTGCAAATAAATTTATATTGTGAGATACACAGTGACCAGACAGATAAGCAGGAATGCTAGAAATCTGTTTGGCTCAGAGAAATGCAAAATTTGTGTTTTTACAGAGAATCTTTAGTTATTACATTTTGTGAAGAGAAAAAAAAATTAAGTAAATTTTACAGAAAGTACCTGTGTCACTTATTCAATGTGCGCAACTTCCCCCTCTTGTGATTGATTTTTTCATTGCGTTTTAAATTTATATAGCTAAACATACTCCAATAAACTGCTTCCGGTGATAAAGGTTACTCAGCGGCATATAGGGGTTTGTGTTTTAATGCATCTCAAATTTCACTTCCGCCTCCATACATGAATAATTAAAGCTATGAAAAGATGCTGAAAACTAAAAAGCACCCCCTAAAAACCATGTCGTTGAGTTTGGCAAGGACAGATTTCACATTGATAGTAATGTGCTGTTCCAGGGATCGGCAACCTTTGGCACATGGCTCGCTAGGGTAAGCACCCTGGCGGGCCGGGCCAGTGTGTTTACCTACCGCGTCTGCAGGTTTGGCCGATCATGGCTCCCACTGGTCACGGTTCGCCACTCCAGGCCAATGGGGACTGCGGGAAGCGGTGCGGGTCAAGGGGTGTCCGGCCGCCACTTCCCACCTCCCCCATTGGCCTGGAGCGGCGAACCACAGCCAGTGGGAGCCGCGATCGGCCAAACCTGCAGACGTGGCAGGTAAACAAACCAGCCCGGCCCACGCCAAAGGTTGCCGATCCCTGTGCAGTACTATATGCAGCAAGGCTATAGATTACATTTGGAGGCAGACAATTGTAGAACACATGGAAAGTGTTAAAATATAAACTGAATGAAAGGAAATGTAAACAAGAGGCTGAAACAGCAGGGCCCTCTGCAATAGTAAAGAAACAGTGCATTGTGACTGGATCATTCCAGCATTTTACAAATGTAAGTATTCCATAAAATATTGTGTCAACTGATACCTGTATATATTGTGGCTAGGGAAACTAAAGTTAAGTGTTTCGTTTTAATTGTGGAAAAATACAGATTTTTATGGGGGAGGGGGGGTTGTTTTGGAGAATTTTGTTTTTATCATAGAAAACGAGGATCCCTGTAGGTAAGTGTCTCCAACCCCTGCCTGAACAGAATATTTTCAAGGCATGTCATCTTGTGGTGACTGCATTTAACTTCAAGACTTTGAGAACATAATTTCCAGTATAGATGCATAACTTAAGTATTATCTACACACATTTCATAATGATTAGGATGAGCAGTGGGTTGTTGGCACTCGGTAGAGATCTTACATTCCACCCTTTGAACTATTGTGCATATATTGACCCATAGGATCCCTGTAAAGCTCTATGCCCCTCAGTGCCCTTTGCCACTTTCTACAAAGAGGTTGAATTTTGTAAAATTAAATGTATCTAAAGCCTCAGATCATTAGAATAGTTTCTACTGTTTTCCTTTTAAGTTCAAATTAAAACAATTGTTCCTCTGCCTGGCAGAGCACCACTGCAGAAGTAGCATGCCTAGCCCTGTGGCGGTGGAACTATTTAAAATCAGTAGCTCCTTAAGCACTTGACTTTCAAGTCTGTTTTCCAGAAACTAAAGGTATAATTGCACAGCCCCTCTAACAGAACTAATGCACTCCTTTTTTCACCATTGCACCATTGCACAGAAGTTTAGGGTGGGACTTTCAAGTCTGTTTTCCAGAAACTAAAGGTATAATTGCACAGCCCCTCTAACAGAACTAATGCACTCCTTTTTTCACCATTGCACCATTGCACAGAAGTTTAGGGTGGGATTTTTCAAAGTGCCTAAGTGACTTAGAAGCACAAATCTGCATTGACATTCAGTGAGACTTGAGCTCCTTAAATTGTTTAAGCCCATCTAAAAATTCCAGCCTTATTCTGTATTGTAAATTGCTTTAAGTATAAACATAGATAAATTTTTTGATAGTTTTGGCAGTTGAGTTGTTCGTTATCAGGATCACTTTGGCATTGCCCATTATGGCAGTCCAGTAAAGAATCTGAGCTTTAAGAGGGGTTTTGCTTGCTTTGCTTAATTTACTGCTTCTCATAGGCATAACTTTCTGCCATACTGAATGGGATTGACAGTCCACCAAGAGCTGCTATGTTTAAGTCCTTCTCGAAGGTTCGGAATGATTGTAATGACATAAGAGACTGTGCGAGTCCATGGGTCAGAGGTCTCAAGTGTAGCTGCTAAGCTTCCTTCAATACTGAAGTACTGACTCCATCCTAGGCTGAAAATCTGCGACTTGTGACCAAAGCATTTTTAAGTAGCCATCTAGATTCCTTCCAAACCCTTGGGAATCTACATATCTCAAATAGAGCCAAGAAATTAACCTTTTTGTTGTGGCTATTATGGGGGATCACTTGGTGTTGAGGAAGGGCCATAACAGAGCTTGTGCTGTTAGATCTGGCCAGGCCTAAATAACATCCTTGTAAGATGGGATGACTTCCATTTGTCAGAGGAGGTAAAAACTTGGAATACTTCTTCGAATGCTTGCTCATGTTGTTTTCATTCTAGGTGTGTGCGCACCCATGTGCACCATCGTCAGAGATTTTTGCCTTCATTGTATCTGTAGGGCCGGCTGCGGCGCCCCCTTGAATGCTGTACTCATGCACCAGTATATTAGGTGCCATTGGCCATACACCCTCTCAGTTCCTTTTTAGCACCCATGACGGTTTGTTGGGACACCTTGTCTTGCATTGTAAAAGTGTTAGCAGTTCTCAACAGTTCATTGTTACCTAACCTTTGTATATAATTGTTAGGTATTTAGTTAGTCATTAAGGTAAGTGAGTTTAGTAGTTAGTCCTGACTAGGACTTTGCCCTGGAGTGGTGCATGACCTGTTCTCCGGGCTTCAAACTGTGTTCCTATTGCAACAGGCCAATGCCTATTATTGACCCCCATGACAGCTTTCTGAAGTGCTTGGGGGAGTCCCATAGAAAGGACAAGTGCAGAATCTGTAAGAACTTTTGCCCTAGAACCCAAAAGGAGCAGGATATCTGCTTCAGGACCTTCCTCATGGAGGCTGCATTTCACCCTGTGTCGGAGCCCTCCTGCTCGGATCCCACGCTGAGCACCTCGGCATCAGTGCAGAGGGCACCGCTGGCACCATTCCCCCCTCACCGATGCCTAAGAAGCGGCAAAAGAAGAAGAGCCCCCCCCGGCACTGGAAAGGGAACGGATTTTGGGCAAAGGACCTATGTCAGGCCTGCCCTGGGGTTTCACAGGGGTACTGCTGAGGTCGGACAACACTCCCGCCCCCCGCCAGGGATCCAACTCCTAGGAGTGGCAGAGGACCCTAGGGCCCTCGTTGCCTGAAGCAGCCCCAGTGGCTAAAGAACAAGCAGGCTGTCCAACACCGCAGCCCCTTCACCAAGCATGGGACTCGGCTAAGATCCCAACACCTAAGGGCAAGCCGATGATGGCACCACTGCCCCATAGGGCAGTGGAGCACCTTCGGTCCCTGAACTGCAGGTGTAGTTCCTCATCTCTGCAGCCTCAATCTCCAGTCAGAAAACCCTGGTCCCCGACACCGCGTTCTCCATCTACAAGACCTGGGACACCAGAGTCAAGGCATTGGTCCCTGTACCACCGGTACTGGTGAGCTTCCTGCCAAAGATCGCCACTGTGCAGGTCACCTTCACACAGATGGGCTCCCAAACGTCGGTCCGGGATCACTGTCTGTCATGGCACCAGTCTCCTTCCCCCTCTAATACCGCTTGTCGGGCAGGCACCGGCCCTCACCTCACAGGTCACTGACCAGGGTCAGTTGAGACCCTGGTCAGTGACCTGTGAGGTGAGGGCCTGGTCACCAGAAGGGCAGTGGACCAAGTCAGACTGGGAGTTCAGCCTCTTGCCAAGGAGGGGTGATTCTCTGCTGACCCGCAAGACTGGAGCAGCTCCTGCAGCAGCAGCATGGCAGCAGGTTCAGTGGTCTGCTCAATGGCCATACTGGAACCCATGGGGTGTGCCCATGATGCTGGTCCCATATTCCCACCAGTCCTCCTTGTCTGCCTCAGACAAACTGCCCCAACTCTACCGGCACCAGAGTCAGAACACACTACTGAATCTGATGCGGGCGCAGCGCATCAGACTCCAGCATATAAGGAGCTGTCCCTGGAGCAGGAAGGGGCACCCTGCCCCTCCCCGCCCAAGCAGTGCAGTCGTCATTGTTATCCCTGGGCGATGCATTTATGGGTCCCTCCCAAACAGGTGGTAGTCCCCCCGACAACTTCAAGGAGCACCAAGACCTCCTTAAAAGAGTAGCTACCAATTATGGAGATCGCAGAGGAGTCCGAACACCTCTTTAACATTATATCCTCCATCACCTCAGCCCGAGTCATGCTGCCCATCCGCTTGGGGGTCCTTAAGATAGCCAAATCCCTGCAGCAGACCCTCTCTTCCATTCTGCCTAC
This sequence comes from Mauremys reevesii, assembly GCF_016161935.1. Taxonomy (NCBI): domain Eukaryota; kingdom Metazoa; phylum Chordata; order Testudines; family Geoemydidae; genus Mauremys; species Mauremys reevesii. The sequence continues at coordinate 271,535,111 of NC_052623.1, read as the reverse complement.
TTCTAAGAAGGTGGAAAAGAAGTATTACGTCCCTGAAAAAGGGTTCGAATATCTGTACATGCACCCTCCAGGGGTATCACTGGCCATGTCCGCTGTTAATTAAAGGGACAGGCAGGGCTAAGTCATTGGCATGCCAAAAAACAAAGATGCCAAGAGACTGGACTTATTTGGCAGAAAGATTTATTGAATGGCCAGTCTGCAATTTTGGGTGTCTAACCACCAAGCCCTGTTAGGTACAATTTTAACTTGTGGAATTCCCTTAAATTGAAGGAGGCCCTCCCACAGGACCGAGCCCAGAAGTTTGCTGCTTTAGTGGATGAAGGCACAGCAGTGGCAAGAGGAACCTTCCAAATGGCCTGGGACGCTACTGATTCAGCAGCTAGTGTGGTCGCCTCCATGGTGGCCATGAGGCGCAGCTCCTGGTTGCAGTCCTCTGGGTTATCCCAGGAGAAGCAGGCCAATATTCAGGACCTCCCATTTGAGGGGGCGGGGCTCTTCTCTGAGCTCACAGACTCAAGGCTCTATGGCCTTAAAGACTCCCGTGCCACCCTCTGCTCCTTGGGCCTTCACACTCCTCAGCAGGCCAGGAAGCTGTTCAGTCCTCCTCTGTCTTCACAGTCTAGATCCTGGGGGACTCCCCAGCTGACTGCCTAGAGGAGAAAAGATAGAGAAAAGAGGTCTAAGTGGCAACACCCATCGTCTTCCCATTTGTCTGCTCAGCCTGGGCCTTTGAGAAACCAAGGAGGCCAGAAGCAGTCATTTTGAGGGTGCGCTCAAGGACAACTCTCCCATCACTTCCCAGGATCCACCTTTCCACTCTTTCCTCAACCGCCTTCACCCCTTCCAGTTGGCCTGATCTTGGCTGACCTCGGACCGTTGTGTGCTCAAAATAATATTCTCAGGTTACACCCTGCAGTTCATGGCCGACCCTCCCTCCTATCACCCTTCCCCTCCTTCTTCAGGGCCCCTTCTCATGAGAAACTCCTCATCCAAGAAGTCAAGAACTTCTTGCCCCTGGAGGTGGTGGAGGGAAGTCCCTTTGGGCATGAAAGGAAACGGGTTCTACTTCCTCCAGTTCCTAATCCTGAAAGTAAAAGTGGCCTCAGACCCATTCTGGACCTGCGTTGCCTCAACAAGTCTCTCAAGAAGCTGAAGTTTCGCATGGTCTCCCCAGCCTCCATTATCCCCTCCCTGGATCTGGGAGACTGGTATGCTGCCTTAGACTTGAAGGACCTGTATTTCCATATTTCCATTTTCCCAGGGTGCATCCTTCATTTTATGCTGGGTCAGTGCCATTTCCAGTTCACGGCAATGCCATTCAGTCTCTCGTCTCCCGCAGGAGTGTTCACAAAGTGCATAGCTCTAGTGGCCGCTTACCTCCAGCATCAGGGCATTAAAATTTACCCGTACCTTGACAACTGGTTAATAAAGGGCTGGTCCCAGGATCAGGTGTGGTGGCATCTTGATCTGGTTTGTTCCACCTGTTGAAACCTGGGGCTGTTAATAAACGAGAAAAAGTCAATGTTAATTCCAGTACAATGTATAGACTTCATTGGAGCGGTCATAGACTCTATTCAGGCCAGAGCTTTCCTCCCCGAGGCTTGGTTCCAAGCCATAGCGGACTTCATCTTGTGCATGCAAGCCCACCCTCACCACCACTCACATGTGCCTGCAACTGTTAGGCCACATGGCAGTCTGCACTTATGTGGTCCGGCACACGCGGTTCCAGCTCAGGCCCATGTAGGCATGGCTGGCGTCTGTCTACATCCCCAACAGACACAGCATGGATCATGTGGTCAGGGTCCCGATGACGTACTGTCATCACTGGCCTGGTGGCAGAATCCTGCATTGATGTTGGAGGGAGTTCTCTTCGTGGCTCCATCCCCGTCTGTGAGGCTTGTCTGCGATGCCTCAGACCTGAGGTGGGGACCCACCTGGGCGATCTTAGCATGCAAGGTTGAGTCATGATTGCTCCCTACACATCAACGTCAGGGAGCTCAGAGTGGTTCACCTGGCCTGCCAAGCCTTCCGACCTCTCACAAAAAGCAAGGTGGTCCAGGTCCTGATGGACAATACAACGACAATGTTCTATATCACAAGCAAAGCGGAGCCAGATCGTTTCCCCTTTGCTGGGAAGCCCTCAGGCTCTGGAACTTCTGTCTCCAACACGACATCCATCTTGTAGCTGCGCACCTCCCAGGGGCCAGGAACGCTTTGACAGATCACCACAGCAGGACCTTCTTGTCTCTCCATGAGTGGTCACCTTCATCTTCCAGAGATGGACTCCCCATGTGGACCTGTTCACGTCCAGGCAGAACAGGAAATGCCATGTTTTCTGCTCAGTTCGGGGGATCAGAGGCTACCTTTCATACGCTTTTCTGCTCCCGTGGTTGGGGGCGCTGTTGAATGCCTTCTCCCCAATGCCATTGATTCAGAGGTTCCTTCTGAAGATCAAGCATGACGGGGTGAAGGTGATCCTCATAACGCTGGCTTGGCTGGACCTTTTGGTGGCTGCTCCGTTACAGCTACTTCTCCAGCTGGGCCTGCTATCCCAAAACCATAGCAGTCTTCTGCATCCGAATCTGGCGGCGCTGCACCTGACGGCTTGGCTACTGCATGGTTGAATGCGGTGGAGTAGCAGTGCTCAGCTGATGTCCAGCAAGTCCCATTGGGCAGCAGAAAGCCTTCCATCAGAGCTACTTATCTGGACAAATGGAAGCAGTTTTCCTGTTGGACCTCAGACAAAGGCGTTTGGCTCAAGCGGGCCTCGCTGCAGTTGATCCTGGACATCATATCTGCATATCAAGCTCTAAGGCTTGTCCCTTTCATCTATTAAGGTCCATTTGGCAGCTATCTCTGCCTTTCATCTGCTGCTTGTGGGCAGGTTGGGTTTCGCCTAAGACATGACTGCCAGGTTCCTCAAGGGCCTCAAGTGCCTCTAGCTGCATGTCAGGGTCCCCGTCCCTCTGTGGGACCTGAATCTTATGTTGTCCTGGCTCACAGGGTCCCCCTTGAGCCTCTAGCTTCCTGCTCTCTCCTCATCCTTTCCTGGAAGGTCGTGTTCTTGCTCACAATAACCTCAGCCTGCAGGGTGACCGGGATTAGGGCGTTTACCACAGAACTGCCCTATATAGTCTTTTCTAAGGACTAGGTCCAGCTGCAGCCACACTGTTCTTCCTGCCCCAGGTGGTCTCATGTTTTTTTCCCAAGCCGCATAAGTCAGAGGAGGAGCAGCATCGGCTGCATTCCCTGGACGTCAGAAGGGCGCTAGCCTTCTACATTGAAAAGACCCAGTTCTGCAAGTCGACACAATTGTTAATTGCGATGGTCAACAGGATGAATGGTCGTCCAGTATCCACTCAAAGAATTTCTTCCTGGATCACTGCCTGCATTCGCTGCTGCTCCAATCAGGCCAAGGTGTTACCTCTGGCAATCATAACCACCCGTTCAGCCAGGGCTCATGCCTCTTCGGCAGCTTTCCTAGCCCAAGTACTTGTTCAGGACATCGGTAGGGTGGCCACCTGGTCGTCTGTCTGCATTTCGCATCCATTACATGCTTATCCAGTAGGCCTGGGACGATGCTGGCTTTGATAGAGCAGTGTTACAAGCCGCAAGACTGTCAACTCCAAGCCCACCTCCAAGGATAGTGCTTGTGAGTCACCTAGAATGGAATCATAATGAGCAAGCACTTGAAGGAGGAAAAAAAAATGGTTACCTACCTTTTCGTAACTGTTGTTCTTCGAGATGTTGCTCCTGTCCATTCCATTACTTGCCCTCCTACCCCTCTTTTGGAGTTGCTGGCAAGAAGGAACTGAGAGGGCATAGGTCCGGCGGCACCTAATATACCAGCACATGAGCGCGGCACTCAAGGGAGTGCAACAGCTGGCCCTACAGCTGCCCTGCTAAGGCAAAAATCTCTGACTGTGCACATGGGCACACACACACCTAGAATGGAATGGACATAAGCAACACATCTTGAAGAAAAGTTACAAAAAGGTAGGTAACCATTTTTTCTAGAAAGCCAGTTGCTGTGAGGTTTTATGCTGCCAGATAGAACCAATTTTGAGTGGCCCCCCCCCCCCCCCAAAAGGCAGAGGCGTTAGCCCAGCTCCAAGTCACGTATACTTTTATCCTTTCTCTGGTGTTGAAGCACGCCTTGGTAAAAGTAAAGATTTACTCTGCTATTATTTCTGCTTACTCCATTCCTCTGAAAGGAAAGTTTGTCCATCCCCTGATGAAACTTTAATTTAAAAATGTCTTATGAGCCTGTTACCTCCCCCTCAAATCCTTAGTCCTGGAAACTTTCTAATCCTTCATACTTGAAGTTGGTGTAAGTCAAACTCATGGAAGGACACTTTTTAACTTCTTGGGGACCCTGTTCTCAGAACCACCTCATATCAAGTGTCTCATTTCTGGCATCAGTTACCCTGGTCAGGAGGACTCTAGAGTTGCAGGCAGTAATAAGTAAAACCTTTCTGTGGAATGTGATATAAAGGCAAGGAGGTTCTTGCCCTTCTACTTACAATTCTGACTAAAACTGATTTGGAACATCATTTCAGTCAATTGATTGCACTTGTCTGCATTATGTCAAAAGTCCCAGTGCTAACTTGCGGAGGTCAGATTACATACATTGGATGTGAGAGTTGTTGGCCGTTACTTAAACAGAATCAAACCATTCAGAAAATCACAATGGTCTCTGGAGAAAGTTCTCAAGGTCAAGCCATCTTGGCTTAAAGAAGTGAAGAAAGCTGTGCATTCACTCATGTTTTGTAGGTGCTGATGTTCCTGTGCCTGAATGCCTCATTTTCTAATTGAGGCAATGGCTGTCTCTAACATGTGTTTCCAATGTGCCTTTATTTGGAAACCTGCAGGGTTGTTGCATATAACTTAGTTCACACCTTTACAAATCACTATTCTCCTCACATTGCGTTGAGAACAGATGCTGGTTTCCCAAGAGTAGGATATCTTTTGCTCATTTCCTCCGGAAGGACCCTAGTAACTGGTCTCTTAGAGTATGTGTATGTGGAGTCGGTAGGAAAGTGGGGATTACTCTCCTACAGTAATCTTTGTTTTCGGATTTTATTGCTTTCCCTAGAGCCGCATTAACGCTCCCTTCCCCCTCTTACTTTGGAGCCCTGCTGTAAATAGGGCTCTGTAGGTAGAGAGGAGCTGTGGAGACCATTGTCAAGCTATTTCTATCCTCAGATTTCAGAATGCAAAACTAGAGGAAAATGCCTGCACCTGCCCAGCTTCCAGTTACTGCTTTAACATGTTCCATTGCTGTAGGACCTTTAGACATGAGACTCTTATGTTGTGGCTCTGTGGCAGCAATACAGTCTCAACACAAGAGTTGCTGTAAGTAAGTAACTCCCTTTTTTAAATAAGTAAACATCCCTTTGCACTGTACAGTCAATATAGGTCACAATTTTGGAAGTATTGGAGTGATTCCAGAGTTAAAGTTGTATCTAGCCATCCATTCTAAGCTTCATTCTTTAACCCCTTTGTCTTTTGATTAGATGAAGTGATTTATCTGAAAATGTGTATTTAAAATGTTAGAGGAATTTCTCTAATTTGGAAACTGAAAGATGAAAAAAATACTATAGTTAGTGTTGTTATAGTGACACGTAGAGGCCCCACTACGATTGAGGGCCCCTTGTGCTAGGCACTATATGTAGTAAAAGTCAGCTCCTGCCCTGAGGAGTTTACAGTCTTAGTAGATTAGATTAGACAATACAAAATGTAGGAAAGGAAATATCATTATCCCCCATTTTACAGAGTCTTCCCCAAGAACGCACAGGAGTGTGTGTGGCAGAACCAGGAATTGAACCCAAGTTTCCTGAGTCACAGGACCACTCTCACTCTCCCCCTCCCTCCTTAATCCAAAATTTAGTGTTTTTTAATTCTGAGTGTATCATTCTTTGGTCGCATATATAATTTTTTTTTCTTTTAGCTTTAGGATAGAAAGTTAGAAACAGAGAAAATGTTAATGAATCGTCATTGTTAGTATTGGATCTCTGCCAGCTGCTTAATGATTAAAGTTTTAATTGCCTGATTAGTTTTCATTACTAAGCCATTAGCACTTAATAGCAGTCTGGTTCTGCTAGGACTTAAGGGCAACCAGTGTGGGCACATGTAACTGCAGTTGTGGGCACAGAGTTGGCCAGGGAGAAGGAGAGGCTCTGATGGGCAGGACCCCTTGGTTGTTAACAGACCTGTTGAAATTCTGTAGTGTGTGGGTCCCCTCCTTCAGACCTCAGCAGAAGAAGAGTGGGTTAGGAGCAGGGAATGGAGGGAGTCATCAAGAGGAAAGAGTTCAAAGCTGGAGCTGCGCTGTAAATTAGGTATTGCGTTGGCCAGTCCCAGGAGCAGGAGCAGGGAGCCAACAAAATAGTCATCTTTCTAGGGCAGCAGTTCTCAACCAGGGGTCTGAGGCCCCCTGGGGCTCCATGAGCAGGTTTCAGGGGTTCCGCCAAACAAGGCTGGCATTAGACTCATTGAGGCCCAGGGCAGAAAGCCCACACTGCCGTGACCCCACCAGCCAGGGCTGAAGCCAAAGCCTGAGCAGCTTAGCTTTGCAACCCCTGCCCCCAATGGTGTGAGGCCCCGTGCAGTTGCCCTGCTTGCTTCCCCCTAATGCCAGCCCTGGCTTTTATATGGAGAAAAACAGTTGTTGTGGCACAGGTAGGCAGTGGAGTTTTTATCGCATGTTGGGGGAGGGGGGGGCTCAGAAAAAAAAAGATTGAGAACCCCTGTTCTAGAGAAAACCTTGAGCAGTGAGCAAAGAAACCTTTAACTGACACTCAGGCTTTCCTTGGTGCAAAGAGCAGCTCAAGCAAAGCAGTGGGATCCAGCTTGCACATTAAATCAGACTGAAAAAATAAAAATCGCTAAAGGCAATACCAAAATAAGCCTTCAGTTATAGTTGATTGCTAAATGCAATTCAAGAGAGGCAGTACCATTAAATACATCCTTTTTAAAAAAAAAAAATTAAAGCATCGAAATTGCAAGCTAAGACTATATAAATAATTCCAACATGAACTTTACCACCTAGTTCCCATAGCACTGCTGCCTCAGCTTTCCAGCTCACCAGAGAACAGCTGTGCTGGAGGCATTGTTTCTGTGCTGAGGCACCAGTGCACCGAAGTCTCTCCTGGCACTGCTGCCTTTTTCTGCTGGTGAGCTTGTGCAAATTGCTGGAGGAACCTTTTAAGTGTCATTGCCTCTTCATAGACATACTTTCCTCCTCTCCTTTAGGACCATCCCAGGTAAAGGCCCCACCCCACCCTTTTTTCCCCATAGCTTCACACCACATCCCTAATGTCTCTGATGCATGCACAGCCCTTTTCCCAGACATGCTTCTCTACTACATTCTGCTTTTAAATGTTGCTCTCTGGCAGTGTCTGAAAAGGGATGATTTTTCAGTACCCCATCTATACTTTTCTCTATTTTCCCCCTCCTAATCACCTCCGTTCCACAACCCCCAGCCACGCACATCCACGCTTGCCCTGAATAATTGACATGCACCCTTAATTCTGACAATAAATATAATACATGAATGTGCAAACTTACGATGATTTCAATCTTTAATGTCTACAGACTGATTGATTGATACCAAATTGTAGAACAATTGCTAAAACAGCTCACCCATTCACATATTTTTCTGCAGTGTCTAGGAAAAGTTGTCTTGCAAACACTTTTTGCATTCTGACACCATATTTTTCTTACTCATGCCAGTACAAAATTATATAAAATATAATAGACAGTCACACCAATCATCAAGTAGAAGAACATCTAACCATTAAATACGATCAGTGTTGAGGGCTTACCTGTTGGTTGTTGAGAATGAGGGTGGAGTTATGTGGGGGCTGGAAGGGAGGTTGGTTGAGGTTGAGAAAGGGGAATTTTTGTGTGGAGTGTAGAGAGGATGTTTACATTATGTCCTGAAGGCTAAAAGACTCAGACTTTTGTGTAGCTGAGGAGGAAGTGAGCTCCAACGGTCTGGGGCCCTAATATAATAGAGGGTGGCCTACCAGCTGTCTCGTCCCCTTGTCTCAAACAGGCTTCAGCTCAGGTGTCTCTGCTAATTGTGACTGTGGCAGTATGTCATGAGGAATGGCAGTCTCTTAGGCTACAGCAGCGCTAGAGAGTTTACAGCTGTGCCAATGCAAGCTCTCTAAAGTAGCCGCTCTAAGCTGACAGGAAAGAGCTCTCCCATCAAGTTAACTATTCTTGCCCCCACATGAGGCAGTAACGATGTCTCACCGACACAGTGCTGTCCACACGAGCACTTACATCAGTGTAACCCATGTTGCTCAGGTGGAGTGATTAATTCACACCCCTGAGCAACATAAGTTATGCCAACATACATTGCAGTGTAGACATAGCCTTAGACAGGCAGGTGCTAAACTATTTAGAGATTTATAAACCAGCATCTTAAAATCTATCTGGAAACAAGAGGCAGCCCTAGCAAGTCATAGAGCTCAGGTTTAAGATGCACTGGGAAAGAGACCTCACAGCTGTTGAATTCAGCATGAAATACACTTTCCAAAAAGATTTAAGAGGTAGCCCAGTGTAGAGAGCATTGTAGTATCTAATTTTGATAAAGGCATGGATGATAGTTGCAAAGTCCACATCTGGAAAAAGACACATCCTGCTCACCATCTGTAGATGGGAAAAGGCTGACTTGGCCATAGCTGCTACCTGATCTAGTAACAGGTGGGAGTCTAACCAGACACCTAGATCTCAAACCAGATCAACCAAAGGTAGGCACACACCCTCAATCAAAGGGGCTGAAATAACCCCACAATCTCTTCCAATTACTTATCCCAGACAACCAGGTCACTCTGTTTTATCTGGGTGGTGTCTCAGCCTTTATCTATGCCCAAGTCTCATCCTTCTGTTTGGGTTCTGGAATTTAAGGAAGATATTAGAAGTCCTTTATGTAACCTTAATTTGTAATTTCTTTAGCTTTTAATATTTAGGTTTTGTAACATTTTCTCTTGACTTGTGCTTAATAAACTTAACTGTAACTTAATTAAGTTTTTGTTCTGGAATAGGTGTCTGTCTACTTCATGTCTGTCTTCTTCCCATGGCTCTCCCCCTGACAAAGTATATTCCTGTTCTAACCCACATATGAGGCTTTTATAAACCCCAGCTTTTCCTGCTCCTCAAACACCTTGTTTTAGTCTTTCCATTAAGGAGACTTCAGGCCTGCTGAGGTCAAGGAGGTTATTGATTAGTTAAAGGAGTCTTTTGCAACTTCAAAGAGGATTTAGTAATGAGAGAAAAGGGAGGGGAGAATCACGTCATGAACCGTGGTAGCAGGGATTGTACTTCTTGAAAAAAGGCATTTGTTTCTCAGTGTGACTCTTCCAAAATGAGAGGCAGCTTCATCCACTTGATTGAGTGGGGAGCTCAGAGCCATGAATTCCTCAGACCTCTAATTCCTGCTCTGCCATGAACTCAGTGGGTGTCCTTTGGGGAGTCACTTAGTCACTCTTATTTTTCCTATCTGTCACAGGAGTTGTGGAGATTAGCTAGTATCTGCAGAGAGCTTTGAAAATGTAATATACTATGTGTTTAGTAATTATCAAAAAATGTTTAGGTTGTAATATTAGGAGCAGCTGCTCAAAGGGCACTAACAAGGACCTGTGCTTTTTAGCTGTGTAGGTGAAATAGAGGGAAGAAGTTGGGACACTGTCTGGAAGACCAATAGAGAATTAGCAGTTGTGGTACAGGCACTATCCAGTAAGCCTTCTCCTTGGCCCCACCCTCCTGGCTGTGTCATTTGTGCCTTTGCATGTTACTCATCTCCTGTGAGTGCTAAGCAAGGAAAAGCCCCAAACCAAGTGTTGGGGTAGGTAATCTGATGTTTTTTCTGGGTATTATTTAGCAACCCAAAGCTAACAGATTTTCAGATAGGACATGCCTTTGCCAGGTTTCTCTCTAGACCTCAATCCAAAAGTTTGGTGGCTTGCAGCGTAGCTTTAGACTCTTACTCAGTTCTGTAGTCTAAATTTCAGTTTGCCCTCAGGCTACCCAAGTGATTGAGTTTTAAACCATTGGATAAGCGGTCTGTCTTCATCTGTGACATTTGCTGTGGCTATCGGAATTGATGGTGCAGTTGATGACAGTTCTGGCCCTTGTCTGCTTTGAGTTTTTAGTTTAAAATTTCCCACTACTGTACTACCCCAGTGCACCCTAACTTGTAAAAACACCAGAGCTTTGTTCCATAGAGCCCATCACTTGTTACTGCTGGTGGAGATGCTGTGATGGGAAACATGAAGAAACAGTTTAGTGTAGACAGAGCCATGATTCTCTCTATTAATCTCCAATGGAGTTTGACAAGCTTGTTGTAAGCTCTCACTAGTTCAAGTTGCTCCTCTTGTCAGCAGTGGAGAGGTTAGCATCTAGGCTTTAATGTTGATGAGTGGGGCTGTTAAAGTCTCACTTGGTGCATATATTTCAGTCTCTTAGCAGACATGGTACGGCAGTGCATTGGTTCACTTTTGGAAGGTTATCTTTGCAATGTCAAGAATTTAAAAACATACTTTTAAAAACAAAAGCTTTAGATTCTGTACAGAGCTAAGTCTTTAAAGAACAAAATGTACATCTTTTCAATACCCAGGAATACCATTTTTCATATATTTATTTTGAATGTATAGTCAGTCTTAACAAATCTTTACCACACAAATATCAAAAAATGCAATATTATCAATTGCAATAATGAATGGTTCATATTTGGCTCCAGCAGCTGCCATGCATGGCAGGGGGGCCTGGCCACACCATGTGACTAAGGAGGGGTGGCAAACCCTGGCAAAAATCGGGGGGGGGGCAACGTGACCCCATGTGCCCCTCCCACAGGGTGCATCTGCTGGAGCTCAGGGCTTCAGCCACACGGGGCGCCCTGAGCCCTAGCAGGTGCCGCCTGTTGGGATGAAGCCCCAAGCCCCGGCAGGCACCTCTCGGCTTTTGAACTTCTGAAGATTGTTGTATGCGGCTTGGATGGTCAGTAAATTTGGTCACCCCTATCATACTGAATATTTCTTTGTTGGAAAAGTTGCCTGCAAAGAGTAAAATGTTTTGTTTCCTGTTCATCCAAAGGTGTTTTTTTGTTCTTTTTGTTTTTGTATAAAATAGTTTTTCTAGAAAAAGTTTGAGAAACCATGTTGCCTAACTTGAAGGTACTAGTACCATCAGAAAGTTGGCTAAATTGAATTTGGTTTTGATATCTTTAAAAAAACCAAACCAAAAAAAAACCTTCTAAAAAATTGATCAACTGTGTGTATTCCATGGCTCTCCCAGTGTGTTAAACTCTTTAGTTCATTATTTGAGTTAGTCTGGATGTCATTAATGATGGTAATGAACTTGCATGTGTAGTTCTATCCCATACCCCCACGGTAAGCTTTGCCAAAAGTAGGTATTCATTTTTGGAGGGCATAATTTTTTTTAATTACATCTATGGTAACAGCAATATTCACACTGCCATCGTCATCTTATTCAGTAAAGGCCCAGTGTTTAGCTGGATTACAGTACTGCCAGTTCACTACCCCTTTGAGTTGGCTGGATTTATAGTACCAAATAATATTTGGAACAGCTAGACACTCTGCTTAATGGGTCTATATAAAGTAGCTGCATTAAATATTTATGTGGAATAAGACCACCAAAATCATTCTCTATATACCTGCTATCTAGTGATAAGGAGATTCTGAAATAAGAAAAAAAATCCTAGGTAAAATGCTCATTTTGACTCTATTCTCTCTGATGCATAAGATTGCATTCTTCCCCAACAAACAAACCCTTTTATTTAATTGGCTTGACATCTTAAATTGTATGCGTCTTCTAGGTTATTTGAAATTTGAGTTCCCAGGTACCTCTGTAGAATTTGTTGTCCATTTATATCTAAAATATTTCTGGAGGGAAGACTCTGTCTCTCTATATTTATGGCTAGCATTTCAGGTTTTGCATAATTTACTTTACAACCATTTTTTCTCCAGAAAATCAGAAATTCCTGTAGATGATAATTTTAGGTAAATGCTTTGGTTAGATTTAAAAAAAGTATAGCTTTATATACTTGATACCTTGTAATATGTTCCAGCAAGCTTTATTTCCATTATTAAATGTAGTTATTCCTCATTCTGTGAAGGCCTCTGTGCATTGCCACTTGAGGGCTTCTGAAACAAGACATCACCAGGGCTGCCAGTCCTCCAAGTGGGAATCCACAGAGGCAACCATTGAAGAGCAGTAGTTATCAGTAAGTAACCTTTATGTTCTATGTAAATGGCTCCAAGGCTAATGCAAAAAGTGAAGTGGACATACGTGTCTGGTTCACCTGTATTACTCTCTAACAGGGGAGACTTAACCACTGACTCTCAAAGGGTATGTCTACGCTACCCGCTGGATCGGTGGGTAGTGATCGATCTATCGGGGATCAATTTATCGCATCTAGTGTAGACTTGATAAATCAATCCCTGATCGCTCTGCCATTGACTCCTGTACTCCACCACGGCGAGAGGTGGAAGCAGAGTCAATGGGGGAGTGGCAGCAGTCGACCCTGCGCCATGAGGTAAGTCGACCTAAGATACATCAACTTCACCTACGCTATTCTCGTAGCTGAAGTTGCGTATCTTGGGTCATTTCCCCCCTCCCCCCCAGTGTAGACCAGGCCAAAGATGGTTTTAGGCTGGTATAAAAAGCAGTAATTCACTTCAGGAGAGGGGTGGCCCAGTGTCATTGTATGACAAAACTTTAAATAAAAAATCCCCATCTGTTCTAAACAAAGCCTTCTCTGCATTGAGTGAAAACAAAAGACTCTCATCCCTTTTTTATCTGACTGGTCCTATGAATTATTCCAAGTACTCTATGAATATTATCAGACATTTTTCCATCCTTAATAAATCTAGTTTGATATGAATTTATATAAACTGGTAGCATGGATTCCAAATGGGTAGCTAATATTTTTGCTATCATTCAGCAATTATATGAATCTATAAGATCTACATAAGGTAATGTTTTTTTTCCAGCTTCAGGGAGAACCAAAACTGTACCTCACTTGATAGATGGAGGCCTATCCATCAAAGAATCTACTAATACCTCCTTAAATATTGTGTAATATTCAGCTGGAAAGCAGTCAGGCCCCTGGAGTTTTGCCACATTCTTACTTGCTATTGCCTGTAAAACTACTACTTCATCTAGAGTTTCTTTCTCAGTCTCATGTCTCTTGACAAGTCTACTACTTCTTAGATTTTTTTTATAACTGTGGAGCCTGGAATATCTGAAATGTACAGTTGATGCGAGAAGCACATACTTCATTATGATGTGTAACTTTTGCTGATTATTTTTAAATGGTAGAATGTGTTCCTCTTGAATCTGTTTAAACTTCTGAGCCAACAACTTACCACATATATTTCCTTTTTCATACTTTTGTATACCTGAGGGCTTCTTCAGTGATGTTGGTAATCAACGCATTCACTTTTCTCCTTATAATGTTTAATTGTTGATCTATCTTTTGAGTGCAATTTTCTTTTAATTTTTCTTATGCTTTCTCTTTTGAAATTCTGAAGTTATACTTGTCTGCTTACCACTCACTACTGCTTTACTTGCCTTCTATAGGAGACCTCTCCTTTTATTATCATTTATCGTTTTTTATTTGAATGTATTGAACTTGACTGCTTTAATTACTGCAACTTGATACTTGTCCTGGAGAAGCAAATAATTCATTTACCAGTAAGGCTACCTTTTGGGCCCATCTAAAATACTAAATATTACTTCCAGTGGAGCATATTCTGACTAGGGTGATGTGGCGGGGCAATGACTCACTGGCGCGGCACCTCCTGCTGGTCGTCTTGGGAATTAGCTCTCTAGCTCCGGAGCACCCTCTGGTGGCTCGCCTGTCATTGGCCCCTGTGTCCCTCCTGGACCCCGGTGCCCCTTTCGTCAGGGTTCTGACCACCACAGTACCCCTGCAGTCTCTGGGTCTCCCCTCCCAGGGGAACCCCCAACCCTCTACCCCACCTTGCCTCAGTGGCTACTGCCAGTTGTCATCTAGCCCCCACTCACTGGGGCAACTGCAGTCTGTCGTGGCCGCTCATAATCGGCAAGGGGGTTTGGACCTGCTGCCTTTGCCTAACCCTGGGTTGCACTTCTGCAACCCCAGTACCTGCTTTAGGCCTTTAGCCAGGCCTGCAGCTTGGGGAATTGCCAGGCTGGAGCTGCCCCGCTGCTTTCCCTTTCACCCAGCCCTGCTCTACCTCAAGCACCCTGCTCAGCTCCCAGGCAGCCAAGTCCTCCTCTCTCCACTGCTAGAGAGAGGCTGCTTGAGCTGCTTGAGTGGCCGGATTGGGGCATGGCACCAGCTGTGGCTGTTTCCCCAATCAGCCTACCTTTAACCCCTTCAAAGCTGGAGCGGGGTAACCGCCCCGCTACAGCTGGTTTTAAATAACCAATTTAAATAATGGTTTTTAATCTTTGTTTTGCATTTGTACTTTTTAGTTCTTTTCCTAAAGCAAGGTTAATTCTCATTCGTTCATATAACCATGAAATCATTAACCATTAATCAACCATTTGTTGATTTACAACAAAATGTAGTCTTTACTAAATTTGGTGCACACTTTAACCAGGAGGATATGCTACATGCACGTTTATTTAAGCAATTATGTAGCTTAAGCTCCTTTATTCAGTCTTAACTTTTACATTTTTTTATACTAGAAAATGGTGAGTGACACATTTCTTATTTATTAGATGGTGGGTGTTTTTTACTCAGGATTTGTGTCAAGCTGCATTTGAATGGAAATTGGAATTCGAATTAAAATTGTACATATAAAGCATTTAACATTTCTTTGGTTTAAAAAAGAAAAAAAGAAGCCTACCATAAAATGTGCTAGATACGTAAGGAAAAAAAAAGTTTATCAAAACATATTCTGCATTTAAAACTAAGGAAGTATTAACTATAGTTAGTGAATTGACAGGTTGTTCTTGGTCACCATGGGCCAGATTTTCAAAGATATTTAGATGCCTAAAGGTGCCTATTGGGATTTTCAAAATCCCATTTAAATGAATGGGAGTAAAACCAATGAGAGTTGGGTGCTTTTGAAAATCCCGTTAGGTACCTTTCGGCATCTAAACACCTCTCAAAATCTGGCCCTACTGCCTTAAAATTCTCAGATTAATAGATCTTCCATCTGGCTTTTACTCGTAGGTTGGAAGAAAAAAACAAATTCCCCTGCCTTTTTAACTCCCATTCAGTTTCTCAACTTTGTGTGAACTAGTTCAAATGATGAAGCTATTCTTTGCAGCTGGTAGCTAAACTGAAACCATAAGTAACTAAGGCAGAAGCTTTTTTTGCACAGCAGAAACTGAAAGTACTGACATTTGGACAAATGTAAATACCAGCATTTGCTTTATTGTAATGGCTGATGATAATATAGATATTTACTTAATGCAATGTATGACATTGTAACATTTTATAAAGCTTGAATTGACCTAAAAATTTAAAGATGTTTTTCCCCTGATTCTGTATATGATTTTAAAAAGTGGCGTCCTTTAATATCTTTAAAATAGACGGTGGGTTCTTTGCAGCATATTTTATTTAATTATTTTAATAGATTATAGTAAATTTAGGCCTTAAATGGGTTGCCATAATTTCAAATCTATTTTTAAACAATTTTAAAAGAAATGTGTATTTAATTATTTTTTTAAAATCTGATTTAAATTTTAAAAAATCGTTTATTTTTAAAAAATAGATTATCCATCCTGATTCTGGCCATGTAAAATAGTGTCAATTCTTGTATATTTTGCCTACTTTAATAAGAATTTAGAAATTAACATTTGCTTTGTTCTAATATGTAAATGAGTATAAATAAAGTAAATAATCTCATTACCCTGAGTGCAAGTCTCTCCAACAATCTGAGAGAGTTTGATAATTATAATAGGTTAGCGCCAAATCTTTTTCCTTGTCTGTTTTCTTTCCCAATAAGATTTGGTATACAATTTGAAGTCTCTTCCATGTGTAATTTTCCCACTCCAAAGTATTCAAGTACAGTCAAACCTCGCAGTAACGCGCCCCGCCATAACGCGAAATCGCATATCACGCGATCATAAGTTGGCTCCCCTTTAAGGCCTAATACCAGTGGTCCCCAACGCCATGACGCCTGCCGGGACATTGATGTGCCCCCGCCTAGTGCCCAGCAGGGGAGAGAAGCCTCAGCGTCGTGCCTGCTGGGGACAGAGAGCACCGGTGCCCACAGCCCTGGAGTTCTCTGTTCCCGGCAGGCGTGGGGCCGCGGCTCCTCTTGAAGCCGGAGAGAAGCCGCGGCCCCACACCTGCTGGGGACAGAGAGCACCGGCGCCCGCAGCCCTAGAGTTCTCTGTCCTGCCAGGCGCAGGGCCGCGGCTTCTCTCCCCTGCTGGGCACTAGGCACTAGGTGGCACACATCAGTGCACCGCGTTGGGGACCACTGACTTAAACTGACCGGATTGAAACCCCGCTATACCGCGACCCCGCATTTATTGCGATGTAATTTTTTGAACCCCAAACATTGCGTTATAGTGGGGTTTCACTGTATTTTTAAAAATCCATTATCAAAAGGAAAATGGCTTTTTTGCGGGGAGCATACAGTAAACTCACTGTTGTTTACAGGCATTGGATTATTAAGATAAATCATCACTTTTTCAGTTGAAAAGCTTCAGGTTTAGCAAATATTATGCATTTACTTGTTTTGAAGCAAAAAATAAGTGCTGAAACCAATTCTGTTGCTCCTCCTAAAAATTAATTTCTTTAAGTAATATCTTTGAATTGTGTGCTGGATTGCTTTTGTTTTTCTGCCAGAGATTTTCTTTTTGATGACATGTTCAGTACTTTGACAATCAAAGACATAACCTTAAAAGGCAGAGCTATTGATTCTTATTTGGCTTATTCAGAAACTTTAAAATTGTGTGGGCTGTTCTTTGTTTTGTTTTTTGGAACATAAACATTGCCATGTTACCTGGATCTGGCTATGTCTCATCTCAAATAGATAGTCACCAAATACTTTTTACTAATCTGATTCCCAAAGATGGTCTGTGAAAAGGTCAATTACTCGTATGAATCCTTATGAGGCAAATGGTCTCTCTTATCGAGTGTGGTGTTCCCACAATTGTGTATCATCTTATGACATAATTTCTGTTTGTAAACTTCAGTAACTTCTTCTTCTTCTTTTTTTTTTTTTACCAATTCACCTACCTCTACTGCAATTCCCTGCCTACCCCATCATTTCCCTTCCTATCCTCCTTTTCTTTTCTACCATCTTTTTCTTGGGTTTCACCATCTGCCATGACTTTACTACCACTTTTCATCAGTTCTACCTCTGGAGAGTATTCATGCATGTTAGAGCCTTTGCTCTCTATACCAGGAGTCTGGAATATAGTTCCTCACCTTTGGAGTATCTTAGTAATAAGCCTGATCATGGAAGATGAATGTGAGTTTAAATGGAAATTCTCACCTGTAGTGAATTTTGGCCCTTCTCTTTACTTTTGCAGTTTTGGTCAGCTATCTTCTTTTTTTCAGACTAGATCATAATATACAGCTGTGTCTATTCCGGGGTAGGCAATCTATGGCACGCGTGCCGAAGGTGGCATAGGAGCTGATTTTCATTGGCACGCACACTGCCCAGGTCCTGGCCACCGGTCCAGGGGGCACTGCATTTTAATTAAATTTTAAATGAAGCGTCTTAAACATTTTAAAAACCTTATTTGCTTTACATACAACAATAGTTTCGTTATATATTATAGACTTATAGAAAGAGGCCTTCTAAAAATGTTAAAATGTACTACTGGCATGCAAAACCTTAAATTAGAGTGAAGAAATGAAAACTCGGCACACCACTCCTGAAAGGTTGCCAACCCCTGGTCTCTTCTTCACTGAACGTAAACACAGTAGAAACACAAATAATGTGCTTTTCATATTCTTGTATTTTTTATTGTTTCTTTTGCTTTTTTTGGTAAAAGATGGTTGTACAGCAGTTCTGAAGTAAACTTAAAAATGTTTTTACATAAAAGTCCAAATAATAATGAAAAACACATCTGCAAATATGTCCAAAAATTCTTTCAGAAACAGACAAAAAATCAATCTAATCCAGTAATAATGGTAATAGTAACAAACATAATCCTGTTATACTATACTTTATTAATATATTGTGATAATGAAATTAAAGTTCTGAGTTTTAACACATCCATTGTGTAGATCAAACTACGTGCAGAAGTTCAGGAGCTCTTTGAATGGAAAGTCTGCAAGGTCATGTGTCTCCTGTGAAACTGGAAGGGAAGCTTCCAGGTTAGCATTCGTGACTGGTGGTTTTGGTATTTGTTCTTCAGAAAATGCAGTGCACTGAATGCCCTGTCACACAGCACAGTAGTAGGAAACGGACAAGAAAAGAAAAGCAACTTTAGCTAGGGGCTTGTAGGTGTCCTCAAGCAGCTACTCATTACTCCAGAAGTCCTGTACTGTAACATTGGGCTGACTGAAATATGTTTTCACTCTTGCATCATTGTGCACTTGCAGCATGAGGTACTTGAGATTGCTTAAATCCAAAAAGTCAAAGGAAACTAGTCTGTCTCGCAATCCAGTTAGTTTGTTGGCAGCCAAAAAAACCTGAACCAGAATTGTTGAATGGTTCAGTCATGAAGGGATACTGACAGTAAAAGTTTCCATCACTGAAATGATTTTTCAAGATCCTCCGAAAGAATACCTAGTTATTTGATTATAGCTACGCTGACCTTCCACTGCACATTCTCATCTTGATGCTGAGAAACTGATTAAGCACTTAAAAAACTGAAGTCTTTTTCCTCTTCTAGGTGCTGGACAATGTCAGTGATTGTCATTCTGTTTTATTGTATTATTTACTTCAGTGCTGTCAGATATCGTTAGCTGAGGTTTCTGAAGTTCCAGATTCAAGGAAGCAAACTTTGGTAAAAACTCTTATCAAAAAGAGCAAACAGCCATGTACTTCTGGATATTGTAGCTTTTTGGACAATTCTGGCAAAACTGTTCAAAACCTCAACAAGCTCTTTCCGGAGCTCAAATGGGCTTTGTACACTAATTAAAACGAAGCCACGGGACCGGGTTGTAATTCAGCAGCACCTTGTGTGTCTCACAGCTCATTTTGCACAGAGATGCGAATCTCCCTTTATTGATGCTGCTGGTGTTGAGCACATTGATGCAGTTTTTCTCCACAGAGTCAACCTCATCCATACTTTCCATTGAAGCCTTTCTGACGAGTACTTCTTGGTGGGCAAACCAGTGAAACAAAAAAAGTTTGTGTGCATTTTTCTTGGTAGCAGTTCAGCACCCCTACTTGTGCATTTTGCATAGTTGCTGCCTCATCAGCTGTCAAGCCACGCAGGTTGTCAAAAAGCTAATGTGGCACTCCTCCATTCTTGCCTGAATGCCTAGCACTGAGGCTCATCTGACATAAAACACCTTCCAAAAACCAATGGCCATCAGTCAAAAAAGAGAATAAATATGATTCCCTTGGGACATCAAGGCTCTCATCCAAGCACAGGTTGTAGAAAGCTGCAATTTTTTCAGCTATTTCATTTTGTAGAAAATTTGCCTGATCTTTTTTGCTCCTCTGTAACGTGTTGTTTCTCAGTGGTATCTCTCTGAAAAGTGTATCTTCTGCTTACGTGGCCAAAACAATTTTCTTCACAAAGTTCTCTGTTGCTAAATGCTTTCCTTGTTTTCCCTAAAGGTAGTGCGAGTTTAAAAGTAACCATCTGTATCTGATCCGCTTTAAAAAAAAAAACAAAACTCTGAGCCATTGCTGTTGTCTTCTGAGCTCGGTTTTTGCATCAGGTAACAGCTTGCGCCTCTGAAATTCACTGTGGTAACTCTGTTCAACAAACCCCTGCATGAGTGCTATAGTGACATTGCATTGAGTAAATTTTAATTTGATAAATTTATTTCTTACAAAACAGCACACACAGCAACCTGCTTGGAAATAGAATTGGATGGCTTCAGAAACTGCCTTTTCCACTTGTCCTGAAATGTTTGTTTTTCTTCTTTCCGTGTTCTGCAGGTGGCTTCTCCAGAGCCATCTCTGTATCACATTAAAAAGAAAATAGAAATTCTAAAAAAAAGAAAGAAAAGAAAAAAAAAAATTATTGAGGGAGAGGGAGTAGAAAGAGAGAGAAAAAAGGCAGGACTCTAAAAAGAGAAAAAAGGGAAAAGAAGGGGGGTATATAAATATAAAGATGATATAAAGAAATGAAAAGTGGAAAAAAAAAAGTTATTTAATTATTTATTCCATAAATAATACAAGGGTCTACAAAACCAAAAAAAAAAAATAGTAGCAAAAAAAATAAAAAAAAGTTCTTCTTTCTTCTTCATCAAGCTTTGGAACAAACTTGTGGACCTGAACCTGGAGAGAGGCTAGGACTAGGACTATAACAATATGTGGAAAAGGAAATCATGGATAATGGTGGCTAAAAGTCCATAACCATATATGCCAGATGGGTGGAATGGTGTCCCTAGCCTCTGTGTCTGAGATGAGGATGATGATGGATGGAGAGAGAGAGATCATTCATTGCCCTGTAGTCTCTCTCCTCAGGGCACCTGGCCATGCACCTCGGTCGAGAGAGATACTGGGCTAGATGGACCTTTGGTCTGACCCGGTACGGCCTTTCTTATGTTCTTATGTTATTTGGGGTCACTTTTTGGCACTGATTTTTAAAAAAAAAACTTTCTGATATCCATTCGCGTTTTTAACTTTCGCCTTCTGCTAAGAACAAACTCAATTTATCCAGACACCACATAGTGATCATGCCAATGATGCTGGCCAGTAGTTGCTCATGGCGCTACAGAAGCATGAGATGTAAGCATAGTGGTTAGCCAGTGAATACGCTTTGTGACTTGAAAGAAAACTACACCTATGTAGTTTAGCTCTTCCTGCGCTGTAGTAATATTTAGAAGGGAATGAGTGCGCATTATGATTTATGGCATTTACAAGGCAACTTTAAAACTTAATATCTCAGCGATTTTTGGGATGCTTTGATGCATAGTGTGACAAAGTCCCTCTTCTACCTTGGTGGGTCCTGCGCTTCTTGGCGGATTTGCTCACCTCAGTGATCTTCCCCTCTGGTGGAACCCACAGTCTGGATCAACTCCTCCTGTGTCTGATCAGGAGTTGGGAGGTTTGGGGGGAACCTGGGCCCACCCTCTACTCCGGGTTCCAGCCCAGGGCCCTGTGGAATGCAGCTGTCTATAGTGCCTCTTATAACAGCTGCATGACAGCTACAATTCCCTGGGCTACTTCCCCATGGCCTCCTCCAAACACCTTCTTTATCCTCACCACAGGTCCTTCCTCCTGGTGTCTGATAATGCTTGATTGTATGATAATTCCTCAATCCTCCAGCAGCACACCCTCTCAGTCTCAGCTCCTTGTGCCTCTTGCTCCCAGCTCCTCACACGCACTTCTTTCCTCTGGCTCCTCCTCCCTAGACTGGAGTGAGCTCCCTTTTTATACCAGGTGCCTTGATTAGCCTGTCCTGATTGGCTGCAGGTGCTCCAATCAATGTAGCTCTCTCCTGTGCCTTCTAGAAAGTTCTTAATTGGCCCCAGGTGCCTTGATTAGCCTGGAGCAACTGCCATTTTGGTTCCCATGGTAGTAGGGATTTGCTTAGCCTGGAGCTAACATACCTGCTCCTCAGTACTTTCCTGTAGCCATCCGGCCTTGCTCCATCACAATAGGTATAGTTTGACTTCTATATTTGGGGAGCAGGTCGAGGGGGATTTAACCTGGGCCAGCCTTACAGGTGGACAATATGGGTTACTGCCCAGGACGCTGTTGTTGGGAGTCGCTGTGGTCAAGAGGCCAGGAGCAAGGTGTGCCTGGAGTGCAAGGCTGCAGAATGAAGCTTGGCGGGGGGAGGCAGAGGGGGCCGGGGTGCCAAAATACAAATTTGCCCAAGGTGCCATTTTCTTTAATGCTGGCCCCAGGGCTGAAGCCCGAGCCCCTCTGCCCACAGAAGGTGAGTCAGGAACTTACAAGCTGCCTGCTGAGTTCAAAGTTCCTTCAGCATTATGCCCCACATGTCTCCAGAGGTGCTGCCCAGAGACCCCCCAGGAGGCTGTGCGGTACTGGGTGCTGACCCTTGCTGATGGCACCAGCAAACACCAAGGTGGCGCATCTAGAGTCAACAGCTGGGTGCTTCAGGGAGGGGCTACTGCTTTATCTCCTACCCACCCCTCTCTGCCCAGGAGGCTGTTGTGGACACACAAAAATACACTAGTGGCTGCATTTGAGAAACACTGATTTAGATGTTTCCTAACCTTTTTCATAATCAAATTCTTTTGTTGGTTGTATGGTGAATTTAACAATCAAGTTTCTGAGTCTGTTACTGACCGTAATGGCAGTGGGGAGCGGGGATAAAGCCCCTGTATGCATTGTCTATTTTCCCCTCTTCCAGAGAGCTCAAATTTAATATGTCCTTAATCAACATTTGTACGTATTGAATAGAATTTCCATTTCAGCTTTTTCAAGCACCTCTTTAATTCTAATAGTTCTTCTTTTTCTTTTCCATATCATCCATTTTGAGCTGCAGCTGTCTTTCTGCTCGAGCAGCCTCATGCAGCACTGCAACTGTGATTCTATCTGCTGTTTTCTCCCATTCCAGTTTACAGCACAGTAGCTCTATCCGCCAAAGCAGTGACTATCTTTTTTTAATTGCTGAAATCTTGGAAACTAAATCAGTCCTTAATTTCTTCAATTCAGAGTTACTCTCTGATTCTGCTTTAGCCCAGGTGAAAATACTGGCTTACAGTTCCCATCTTCTAAAAACAAGGCCCTTCCAAAATCTTTCTCATCCCTCCCCGCGCTCCCACTCAATACCTCTTAACAGTGACCTCCCAAAATCATTCCACCTCCATTCCCCCAATATCTCTAACAATAGCTCTTCACCTCTTCATGGGGCAGCAGTTGTTTGCTCAGTTTTCCTTCTCAGCTGCTGTGATCAAGCCTCTCTTCATAGTCTGCTTCATCCACTCTGCTGCTACTTCTGTTGTCATTCCACCTTCACAGAGGGTAGCTGGAGAGAGGATGACTCTAGCCAGTCTGCCTACTGACTAACTAGAAGCAACCAAAAGAAGACCTCCCCCCATGATTATTATTTTATTATAATTCTAATAAATCATAATACTTATATGTATTTCAGTTGAACTTAGATGCCTCAGTGTTTTAGGCACTGTGCAAACATAGATAAGATACAGCCTCTGTCCTCAGTAGCTTACAGTCTAAAAAGACAAGACAGAGGGTAGAGTAAAGGGATACATCACACCTAGGGTTTGGCTACACTTGCAGCTGTACAGCGCTGGGAGTTAAAGCTGGCTTCATACAGCTGTGTAGGAAAAGCGCTGCAGTGTGGCCACACTGACAGCTACCAGCGCTGCAGTGTGGCCACATTTGCAGCATTTGCAGCGGTGTTGGGAGTGGTGCATTATGGGCAGCTATCCCACAGAGCACCTCTTCCCATTCTGGCACCGTGGGTTGTGGGAAGGGGGTGGAGGGTGCGGGTCATTCTGCTTCCTGTCCCAATGCCCCATGATGCATTGCTTCACATCCCAGCAATCCCTGTTTTTCGGTCCACGTTTGGCACCATCTTGCATCTTTCAACGGTTTCTGTGCAGCACGATTCTATGTTCCGTTTCGGTCTGCGGGAAATGGAGCCTGAACTGCTGAGGAATATGCTGATGAGTCTCGCTAGCACATCACGTTTGGCAGTTGAGCTACTCCTTAAGATTCAAAGTGACAGTGAGGAGTCCGACGATAGCGAGTCGCATGACGCGTACGATACGAAATTGCTTGTGGCATTCACAGACACACTCAGTACCGTGGAACGCCGCTTTGGGGCTCAGGAAACAAGCACTGAGTGGTGGGATCACATCATCATGGAAGTCTGGGATGATGAGCAGTGGCTGCAGAACTTTCGGATGAGAAAAGCCACTTTTATGGGACTGTGTGCTGAGCTCACCCCCATCCTGCAGCGCAAGGACACGAGATTGAGAGCTGCCCTGCCAGTGGAGAAGCGGGTGGCTATTGCAGTCTGGAAGCTGGCAACTCCAGACAGCTACCGATCGGTCGCGAACCAGTTTGGAGTGGGAAAGTCGACCGTTGGAATCGTGTTGATGCAAGTTTGCAGGGCCATTAATCGCATCCTGCTAAGAAGAACCGTGACTCTGGGGAACGTGCAGGACATTGTGGATGGCTTTGCACGAATGGGTTTCCCTAACTGTGGACGGGCGATAGATGGGACCCATATTTCTATTCTGGCACCACCCCACCTAGCCTCCAAGTACATTAATCGGAAGGGGTATTTCTCTATGGTTCTCCAGGCACTTGTGGCTCACTGTGGGCGTTTCATTGACATTAACTCAGGCTGGCCCAGAAAGGTGCATGACGCACGCATCTTTCAGAACACTGGCCTGTTCAGGAAGATGCAGGCCAGGACTTTTTTCCCAGAGCAGAAGATCACATTAGGGGACGTCGAAATGCCCATTGTGATCCTCGGAGACCCCGCTTACCCGTTAATGCCGTAGCTTATGAAACCGTACACAGGGAGCCTTGACAGCAGCAAGGAATGGTTCAACTATAGGCTGAGCCGGTGCCGAATGACTGTGGAGTGTGCTTTTGGCCGTTTAAAGGGTCGCTGGAGATCTCTGTATGGGAAGCTGGACTTGGGGGGAAAGCAGCATCCTCGCGGTTATATCCGCGTGCTGTACCCTCCATAATATTTGCAAAGGGAAGGGTGAAAGATTCAGTCAGGAATGGACCTCCGAGGTTCAACACCTGGATGCTGAATTTGCACAGCCAGAGAGCAGGGCTACTAGAGAGGCCCAGCACAGGGCTGCAAGGATTAGGGATGCCTTGAGGGAGGAATTTGAGGCTGAAAAGCAACAGTAATGTTCGGTGCCTTGCACGGGAGTGAAGTCCAATGGTTACAATGTTAGTAGGAATCTGTTTCCTAAGCTGATTTGCAGTAACTGTTTCTTTCCTGGGCTAAGGTATCTTTAACTTTCTGCAATAATAAAGACTGTTTTCAAAGCCAAGAATTCATTTATGGAAAAGAAAAGCCCCTATTGAAGGTTTCATTTCATCATGTTAGTGCCATGAGTTTTTTGTATTATGACAGTGGTGGGAGAGTAGGGGAAAATGAAGGGATACCTAAAAGGAAAAACAAAGGAAGTGGGGAGAGAATAGTGAGGGGACTAAATTTTGGTGATAGCAGGGAGGGAAGTTATTTGGAGAGGGGCATGGAGGGCATCTGGAGTGAGGCTAAGAGTCTGAGGGCGGGGCCAGGAGCAAGCAGCCAATCGGCTGAGAGGAAAGCATGTTCAGGGTAAAAACTGTAAAAAGCAAAGATCAATGGAGGTGCCTGCTTGAAACTACTTCTGTAGCTGATCCCCAGCTGCTGGTGGAAAGTGTAGATGAGAAATCATCTGAGAAGCACCAGCTTGTAAGGCAGAATCAAAACAATCACTCTTTGATTCCCCTCCACACTGTGGGCTCAGTTCCTTAATTTTTCTCACCTCCTTCCTAGGAATTTAAAATTAAACAAACAAATAAGGCTATAGCCAGCTCCCATCTCCACACTAGAGAAAGGAGCAGTAGCTCCAGCAAGGCTTCTTTCTCCTCTACTACCCTTTGTTGGGTCATTTTTCTGTTCCAAATTTCCACTCACCATGGGAGTCTAGTAAACCGTCTAGTAAACCAGGGCTAGTTTAACTTTCAGATAACACAAATAGTGGGGGGCCCCAGTGATCTTATGCTAAGTTGTCAGCTCAGCATTTTGCCTACTAGCATGGAGCCAAAGGGAAGCAGCTTTTGGCCTGATCCTCTTCTCTGGCAGCCTGGGTCATTTCAGAAGACAAAAATATTGCACCTGGTTAGGAAGCGGAAGGGGGCTAGAAGTCCCAGGACAGGATCTTTTTGTTTTGTAACCTGTATGACAAGGTATTTCTGACAAATAAGATGGAAGGGGAAGTGCGTGTATGTGTGCATGCAGGCGTAACCCCTTCTACTACAGTCAAAGCCACTTCACTTAATAGTGGAGGGGAACCTAAATTGCAGGGAAAAATATAGTATCAGGTAGTTCCTAATTTGAAACATTGAATGAAACAGAGCAGAACTCTGGTGATTCTACAGTACAATGGGTCTCAAACTTTCCACAATACTGTACCCATGGGTCTGATTTGTCTTGAGTACCTTAAGTTTTCACCTCACTCAAAAACTAGTTGCTTACGAACTCAGACATAAAAAGTGTCAGAAGTGTTGCAGCATACTATTACTGAAAAATTGCTTACTTTCTTGCTTTGTCTGTATGAAATTTTAGTTGGTACTGACTTTGCAAATGCTATTATGTATTTGCCTAGTTTTACAACAGGCTATATATCTAGATGAGTTGATGTACCCCGTGGAAGACCTCTGCGTACCCCCAGAGGTATGCATACCCCTGGTTGAGAACTGCTACTATATTTGTCACCCTGTTGTTCGCACTTCTAGATTGTGTGTTACTTCACATTGTCAGGTGAAGACTGAGCTGGAGCTAGAAAGAGTTGAGAGCTGTTAATAGCATGGTAAGGAAGAGATCATGTGTGTGGCTTTAATATTTGTTATAGCTTTGATAATTTAGTTCCAGAGATTGGGGGTGGGGGGTGTCTTTCCCAGATCTAACTCTACCCTCCCTTCAACCTACTCCAGGTGAGACGTACTGTTTTGTGATTCTAGCTGGATTGTGAGGGAGGGGGCTGTTAACCAATCATTGCTGCTTTGTATTTGAGCCAAGAGTTGGCTAGATGCTTGGCAGTGATTACCATTCATCAGCCCTTCTCCCTGGGAGCCTTGTCCAAGTGCTGGTCTTCAGTTTTTCAGAGCAGCGGAGGTTAAGCAGACTGCCTACTGAGCAATAGGAATTTATCTTCCCTCGAGAGCCTGTGTTCTCTCTCTCTGGCTAAGGATAGCATAATTCCTTAGTAGTAGCTTGCTAGCGGCTTTCAATGTCCTGGTGACTGTTTGCGGGATGGGGTTTGAGTGAAAACTTGAACAGAAACCGAAGAGCTTAGTTTGTGGCAGTTAGGCACAATTCACATATCTGCCTGTGCAAGTTCCAGTATTTGTTTATATTTTGTTTTTAGTATTTTTTAAAGGTAAAATGCACATTTTATGTGCTTCTGAAAATGAGGGTGTTAATACTGGCAATAGTCAGACATAGTGCAAGCAGGAGCTGTACAGACGTGCATCTTTCAGTGCGCCTCAGTTCTGACCTGCAGAACCCACTGTTCTTTCAGCTCTGCGTTTCTCCAAGAGGTTGCCTGTCATGGTTTGTGGGGCTTTTTAATTTGAAATAATGTCTCTGCAGAATTAGGCTGAAACCATCTAGCCGTCTCTATTCACTTAACGTATGTTTAGAATCATAGATCATAGATTATTAGGGTTGGAATCATCTAGAGGTACTCTGATACCATGTGTATGTGATATAAGAATCTCCCTAATAGATAGAGATTTATGAGTTATTTTATGTCTGTATAAATTTACAGGTAATCAGCTGTATTTAATCTCTTTCTAATGTATGAAGGATAGGGAACTGGAAAGAAATGGAGAGTAGTTTGGTGTGTGTATGTGGTTCCTTCACCCTCCCTTGAAAGAAGCAGATGGTTGTGGGTCCCAGGAGATAGAGGAAATGGCGTTAGACTGTCAGTGAGTTGTGAAAAGCAGCAGCATCTGCCAGAGTGGAGACTTGTTCAGCAGCAGGAGAGTGAGCAGTAGATGATCTCTGCCTTGAGCAGTCAATGGAATTGCAGTCCAATAGGGAATTGCTGTTGTGCGGGTTGTTGCCGGCAACCTTCGTAATAATCCAGTTGGTCAGGCATAGAAGGGAGATAAAGGGCCGATTCCTGCACTTTGGCCGTCTCACTTTATTGAAATTTCTTACCTCTATTTATCCATCACTAACAGAACCATAGTGTGAAAAAGTTCCTGACCCATTCTGAGCAGGGCTGGTCATGTAAATGAACAAAAAAATGGGCATGTTGAACGTTATGGGGAAAGACACATGCTTCAAAATGCTCTGTGCTTCTGTGATGCTGCAGCACTCTCAGAAGAGCAGGATAGACTGGGCTGAAGCTATATAGGGAGGATTGCTATAAAATTATAAAGGAGTGTTTTGAAAAATGCAACATACTGTTTTATGGTGTTTTGAAGTTACTTTTTTGTCTGCAGTTAAATCGCAAAATACACTCTTCAAAATATTCCGTTTAGTTTGAAGATATCTTTCCACAACTTCAGCTCATTCTCTGCTGCTCCATCTCCTCTGCTCTTATTGATTGTGCTCTGTACAAGAAAGATCATTATGGGGAAGAATACATGTGGGAATGTCCTCTTTTATTGCTGCAGGGCTATGGCACTTCAAAGGAGCAGGCAAAGGTGGAAGGGCATGTGCCTCAAAGGAATGACACTGGGCATTCAGAGTTCCATTCAAGAAGAATCGCTGACTTGGACCATGCCCTGTTAGAATCATTAGCTTTGGTTGGCCAGGTCTAAAAGTGAGAATGGAGGGGGTTGGTGCAGGGGGTGGTAGAGAGCTGTGTGATTCAGGACTCCTGAGGAGGCCTTTTGAGCATAACTGCCATGAGTGAAACTAGGACTGGTGTCAGTACTCCTCAGGGAATTGTGCACCAAAAAATTAAAAATTCTGGACACAATATTTTAAAATTCTGCATATTTTATTTGTCAAAATAACACAGTATACTTACTCCAGTTTAAATTATGTTGGTAATTTATTACAAAATACCTGTCAGCAAGTATGTCTATAACTATACAGACAAAAGCCGTATTGGAGCATGAGCTTTCGTGGGTGAATACCCACTTTGTTGGATGTATGACAAAGTGGGTGTTCATGCACGAAAGCTCATGCTCCAATACGTCTGTTAGTCTATAAGGTGCCAAAGGACTCTTTGCTGCTTTTACAGATCCAGACTAACACGGCTACCCCTCTGATACTTAATACAGACAAAGATTCAGGAAATGTTTTTTGACAAATAGATTCCTTACTAGCCATATTAATACAGAACTTTGAGTAATAATTCATTTAAACTGCAATCCAGAAACATATTTCCTGTGCCCCTCAGAAGCAGGTCAAAGGCTTGGGGGATCAAGGGTAATGGAGGAGCTGAGGGAGAGGCAGGTAATTGCTGGGAAGAAGCCTGGGTGTGAATTTGGAGGTTTGTTGGTGTGGGTGGAAGAAGTATGGAACAGTTGTTTTTTTGGGGTGGGGGATTGTTAGGGAGCCTCCTCCATGCAGACCCTGGCTGACCCCTAGCCTTTCTCATTCAGTCAGGCACATCTGCCCCTGTGCTCATGGGCTCCTGCACCCCCACTCCCATTCAGCCCGCACCCCAGTATGTCCTCCTCCCCCACTAGCCCTTCAGAGCCCCAGTCTGTGACCCCCTCCCCAGCATTCAATGTGCCCCATACTGTCTCGTGTCCTCTTCTCCTCCCCTCCCTCCTCCCGTGCCCTCTGATCTGGCCCTATGGGCAGAGCACTGTGAGGAATGTAGCCTCTTCTTTTCCCTAGGGCTGCTCCCGCCTGGGAGTGGCTGCTCTCTGTTCTGGCGCTACAGCAGCCTTTGGTGGGCAAAAGGGGTAACTGCAGTACCTCTCCAGCAGAATGTATTTTCTGTGGAGGAGAAAAAAAATTATGCACTAGACATGAATTCTGTGCATGCACAGTGGTGCAGAATTCCCCCAGGAGTACAGTACCTAAGATTCTCCTGTGTGTGGCTGACTTTACAGACAGGACTTGATAGTTTGCCAGGAAAAGCCATTTGCTACATGTTGAGGCTGGTTATCGTCCCATGAGTAAGTGAATTACAAAACTTGCCTGGAGGTCCAAGCAGTTTGGTATAGAATTAAAGTCCTAGAAGTTTTACCTTTGGAAACCAGGGGTCATATTCTGACAAATAAAAATAAGTTAGTTGGTTTTTTTAATCCTGGACCTCAAGGACACTTCCTTATGTCATAAATATTGTACTAGTTTTTCATGGTTGAGGGTTGCTGCTTAAAAGACACCCAGGAGTTGATTTAGTAAAGGATACTGCAGATCAGGTACATTGGCATAACTGTGAGAAGACTGGATTTGTACAAGTCATGAGAACTGGCATCTCAGACTTTCCTATTTATTACATCTGCTTTGAATCAAAGAGGCACCTGGCATATGGTTGGAGGAAGCTGATTTTGCTTTCATACTCAGTCATTTACATGTTAAACTATATTCTTCACTGTCTGCATGGCATGGTGGGGAGAGCAGTGAATGCCTTTTGTCAATTTTTTCCCTGATTTTTTAAAAAGGGTGTTATACTATAACCCCCTACTTACTATACAGACAAGAACTCCGTGGATCAGATCTGCGACTTGCTTGGTAATAAAAGACCAGTTTTAGATCTGTATATATGTATAATCTGCGTTCAAAAGACATCTTTGTTATGGTCCACATTTCAGGTGATTCTGACCAATTGTTCAAGCACTTATTTTTTTTAATGCTTTTTTGCCACATTTTATCTCCAAAACTGAATTTGCTGTGTTTCTTATAGGTTTATGTTTTATAACCAGAGTGTTCTTGTAGGTATTGGGGTGGATTTTTTGTTGTGGCGCTCATAACCTTAAATGGAATCTGTGCTAGCCACATGACAGGTCCTTTTATAAAGAAGGGAAACTTCAGCCTGTCAGAAACAAGCTTTCTTCAAAAGCTTTCGTTCGTTTATGCTTTTTGAAAAACACGTACTTTACTTATAAAGTTGCTCTCTGAATGAAATACACTGTAGGCCTAATTCTCTAAAGCCATTAAGGCTGCAGTAAGTCAGTGAATAGCTCTCACTCTGTTGCATTCACACCCATCTGATAAAATTATTAAATATATGCACAAGTTGAGATATTAGGAATAAGTAATGGAAATTAAAAATGGTCATCAGATAAGTTCTCTCTCACTGAAAATAAATGTACCAATTAGGGCTGTCAAGCGATTAAAAAAAATAATTGCACGATTAATCGCACTGTTAATAATAGAATACCATTTATTTCAATATTTTTGGATGTTTTCTACATTTTCAAATATATTGATTTCAATTACAACACAGAATACAAAGTGTACAATGCTCACTTTATATTTATTTTTATTATAAATATTTGCACTGTAAAAAACAAAAGAAATCTTAATTTTCAGTTCATCTAATACAAGTACTGTAGTGCAATCTCTTTATCATGAAAGTTGAACTTACAAATGTAGAATTATTTAAAAAATAAATAAATAACTGCATTAGAAACCAAAACAATGAAGTGGGCAGCATTATCTCCTGTAAATGTAAACAAACTTGTTTGCCCTAGCGATTGGCTGAACAAGAAGTAGGACTGAATGGACTTGTAGACTCTAAAGTTTTGCATTGTTGTGTTTTTGAGTGCAGTTATGTAACAAAAAAAATCTACTTTTTTAAGTTGCACTTTCATTATAAAGAGATTCACTACAGTACTTGTATGAGCTGAATTGAAAAATATTGGAAAGATTAAAGAGGCTAGGACTCTTCAGCGTGGAAAAGAGAAGACTAAGGGGGGATATGATAGAGGTATATAAAATCATAAGTGATGTTGAGAAAGTGGATAAGGAAAAGTTATTTACTTATTCCCATAATACAAGAACTAGGAGTCACCAAATGAAATTAATAGGCAGCAGGTTTAAAACAAATAAAAGGAAGTTCTTCTTCACACAGTGCACAGTCAACTTGTGTGGAACTCCTTACCTGAGGAGGTTGTGAAGGCTAGGACTATAACATTGTTTAAAAAGGGGACTGGATAAATTCATGGTGGCTAAGTCCATAAATGGCTATTAGCCATGATGGGTAAGAATGGTGTCCCTAGCCTCTGTTCGTCAGAGGATGGAGATGGATGGCAGGAGAGAGATCACTTGATCATTGCCTGTTAGGTTCACTCCCTCTGGGGCACCTGGCATTGGCCACTGTCGGTAGACAGATACCGGGCTAGATGGACCTTTGGTCTGACCCGGTACGGCCGTTCTTATGTTTTTATTTATCATTTTTACAGTGCAGATAGTTTTAATAAAAATAATATAAAGAGAGCAATGTACACTTCTTATTCTGTTGTAATTGAAATCAATATATTTGAAAATATAGAAAAACATCCAAAAATATTTAATAAATTTCAATTGGTATTCTGTTTAACAGTGTGATTAAAACTGCCATTAATTGTGATTTTTTTATCACAATTAGATTTTTTGAGTTAATCTTGCGAGTTAATGACAATTAATCGACAGCCCTAGTACCAACATCTTTCTAGCACTGAAGACCTTTATTTTGGAGACATGCCATTCTTGTGACATTGATGGGTTTTCCCCTTAGCACCAGGTACACCTCGTCTTTATCTTGTGTGACAAAATGCTCAGGTTGGCCTCAGTCCTCTTGGATTGACATGTCAGTGGTAATGAAGGATAGTGATTTTTATACCAACTAGGGCCCCATATCCATTCTCTGTTCTGCTAAGTCTCATTTAAAAGTTGCTATAGACATATTCAAGTCTTCATACTGCAATTCCAATACCGAGGTCATCATTGTGTTCTGAAACATCTGCCAAGAGACTGGACAATGGAGGCCTAGTAGGTGCAAGGAATGTTGATAGTTCTGTTCATCCGGCAGCTGGTAGAGTTGTCTACTATTTAACAGTACATTAAGTCCAGTTGCCGCTGCTGTGCAAAAGTATGTTTGAAAAACCTATCGTTTTATCTGCTGGATGGTGGGACCCATTATTTGATGTTTGAAGGGAATGTACTGGTAATCTAAAAAGTGATCTTTGGGACCTGGTGGCTCTCGATAAATTTTGAGAAAGTAGTGCCTGAAATTGCTGAAGTTTGTGTGGTGGAAATACCAGGAAAAGGTGTATGGAGGGAGGCGATAGAGGGCTCACCTATTTGCTAATATTTCTATCTTTCTATCCCTTTCAGAAATGTTCCCACTGCCAGGAGCCAGGAGCCACCTTAGGCTGCTACAACAAAGGTTGCTCCTTCCGATACCATTACCCGTGTGCCATTGATGCAGGTAAGAACAAATAAGATTAATAATATCTTACACTTATAGGACACATATTGCCCCCAAAGTATTCCAGAGCACTTTACAAACTGCTATACTCTGAATCTCTTAACCCACCAAGGGAATACAGTAATGTAATGGGATGGTGCATGGCAGCTGATGCTAAAAAAAAAAAGCATGGCAGCACTTTGGAACAAGCTGGATTGAGAAATGTAGAAGAATCTTCTTGAAACTGCAGAAAGAATTCTAAATTTGTAGAATGCAGTTAAAAAAACTGGAATTTAGCCATGACATGGGAAATGAACCCCCTTTCCCCCTGAAAAATGTACAGGCTGTTTAAGGACTCCCAGTAATGAGAACCTCAGATTTTTCATGTCACCTGAAAGACGGCACCTCCTACAGTGACATGCTCCTTAGCAGTACAATTGGGCATTAGCCTGGTAGATTCCAAATGGAAAGTGTCACCTGCTGAGTCATAAACACCACTTCCAGTAGCATCTCATTTGTGCCCACACAAGTTTCTTATCCAAGCTCTGACATTGCTCGCTTCTGGTATAGCTTTTAGAGGAGCTGCTCCTTTTGCTCAGTGATCAGAGTACTAGTGCTATCTGTGTGTGCAGTTGTCTGGTGTGAACATAGATTATTTAGAATGGCGGTTCTCAACCAGTGGTCCGGGGGGGGGGGGGGCAGGTTTCAGGAGCTCTGCCAAAATAAACCAGAGAGCAGGGTTGGCGTTTAGGTGCCCAGAGCAGAAGGCTGAA
This sequence comes from Mauremys reevesii, assembly GCF_016161935.1. Classification (NCBI taxonomy): domain Eukaryota; kingdom Metazoa; phylum Chordata; order Testudines; family Geoemydidae; genus Mauremys; species Mauremys reevesii. The sequence goes on along the minus strand of NC_052623.1, from coordinate 271,501,238 downwards.
GCCAAAGCCTGAGCAACTTAACTTTGCTGGGCAATTGCCCTGCTTGCTATTCCCTAGAACTGGCCCTTGCTTTTACTCTACTGGATATGCAGAAAAACAGTTGTTGTGGCACAGGTGGATTGTGTAGTTTTTATAGCTTGTTGGGGGTTATAGGGGGAGCTCAGAAAGAAAAAGGGTGAGAACCTCTGATTTAGAAGACAGGATTAGGGTTGGGCATTTGAATGGTCCAAAAATTATTCGTCAGATATTTTAAAGCGCTAATTTATTAGAACAGTAACAATGGTAACAAAGAAGAGTAAGACCTTATGGTCTCCAGTAGACTTACCCGTAGATACATATGCCTAATTACAAGAAACAAGTTACTTAACTGAGTTATTTTAACTTGGAAAAATGCAAATCACTATTAAATGAAGTTCACAGAGATTAATGTAAAAAATGTCCACTAATTTTGGTTGCCCAGTTTGAGAGGCCTTAGGACATGGTGTTTCAGAGTACTCAGCATTATATGACACTTCATTTGTTCAAAGAATAGCTCACGTTGACATCAGTTGTAGCTTTGATTTCACAGCTGTTCTTCAAATCAGAGCCCAATATCTCAAGCTATGCACTTGGAAAATGAGGAACCCCCAATTACTTGATCATGTGTGAAAAGTCTGGGTTAAGTGACTTGCCCAACATTACATAAGAAAATTCTGTGGCAGAGGCAGGGATAAAATTCAGTTCTCCAGGGCAGCATGCTGCCCTAACTATGAGTCCGTCATCTTTCTTCCTTCTATTCCCTGCCTCTTTCCCTACACACCTTCCAGCTTCTGCAACATGAAGGAGGGATCCTATAAACAATCTCCTCTATTACGCAGGTCTGTGCTGTGCACTGGATGAGCATGGGTCCTGTGGGGGAAAAAACAAGTCATCATGTAATTTGACTGTCTCATAATGCATATGCACAAGGAGGCCAAATTTGGCAAACTTACTGCTGTCATTTCCTAATTTTTGCATACTTGATGTTCTTTTAACATAGTTTTATGTGTAACTTCCTAGATCTTGAAAAAACAGAAATTCCATCGTGTGGCATCATAGTGACACCCATATGTTGTTAGCACGGTTGAAATCTAGAGCCACTACACAAACACTTCCTGCATGAGCTAATGGCTTAACTGAGAGTAGTGGTAGGTTATCGTACTCTGCGGACCCATATGAAAGGGGGATGAGACACCTTGCAAATGAGTTTCACAGATATTTATAACAGCAGAGGAATGGTGAGACTCTGGAGTCTTGGATTTCATTCCAAGCTCTGTAGGCAAGTGTGCTTTACCGGACATAAATTCTTCTGCCCATTTCCCCACAAGTAATTCTTTCTGCCCCATCTTCTCCAGCTAGTCCCTGTCCCAGTCCTGTATCTTCTCCATCCCTGGTTCCTTTTACCAGTTCGTCTCCTCACCTAGCCAGTCTCAGTTCCCCCCTTCTGGTCTCCAATAATCATCCACAGCCCCCACTAGCTCCTAATCCCAGTCTCTTTGCCAGCCAGCCCCAGTTTCTCACCCAGCTCCTCATCTGATCTCTCTCCTCTCTGCATTATTTGTGTTTTTAAAAAATAATTCTAGGAATATTTGTGGTAACAGTCATGTTTGATTTTTAAACTAAATACTTCCCATTGTTTATAAGTATTTTAGTAGCTGATTAAGTTTTGGTATTTGAACTACAGAGAAGAACAAGTACAGCACAGCTACCTTCCTCCTTTTAGTGTCTGAGTCCATTTTCAGTAAACAACAAGAACAGGAATTGAATGCCAATCATAAGACTTTGTACTAATATGCTGGGGGACTCTCTTTTGATTTCTGGTCCTGATGGTTCATCGGGGGATCAATTTGCTGGGGGATGTCCCTTTAGGATAGCAGTTAGTGCTCTGTGCTTCTACACTGAAGATCAATTTTTAGTCCTAGATCACTAGCCTGGTCCAAATAAACCAAGTTTTGCACCACTGTTGCTGATTGGCTGTTGAGGAAGGCACATGGTTAATAAACCTGCTCCAGCCTGTACGTACAAATGCTTTTATATATCCTAACTCTATCTTGTGTTTGATCTCCTTACATACAAAATAATCCTTGTCAAAATAAGACACCCTTGTGTGCAAGAGAGCTGAACTCTAGCTCTCCACTTGCATATGAATCAAAATTAAATAGTGCCACTTAAATAATTTCTGTATGAAGATAGGACAAAGACAATGGTGAAATCTAAGTCCGTTGGAAAGGCAAAGAAATTTCTACCCAGATTTGAGGGAGCATGTTTAACGCTTCAAATATTGGGGTGGCATGACTACAAGGGAAGCCAAATCGACATAGAATTGGACTTGTGGCTACTGCTCTAACGACACTCAGCCACTTTTGGAGAAGCAAAGGTATTACTATGAAGTGTAAAATGAAGTTGCTGCAGTCTCTTGTCTTCAGCATCTTGCTTTATGCATGCTAGACATGGATGCTACAGAAACAGGATATTGACACTCACTGTCTTCAAATTGAAATGCTACACTAACAAGGAGGTAATCTTCCAAATTTACAGCATAACTGTAGTGATACCTGATTTCAATAAGATGGTAAAAGGAAACTTGAGTTTGTGTGACATTGTGGTTTGGGTGAGTGGAGGAAGAGTGGGAGCAAGTTTTGCAGGGACTGGTGGTGAATGCCAGGATCAGGGGGCACCTGTGGTGAGTGTGATTCAACGATGTGGCTGACTGGACAATATGTGGAATGGCATGTTTCACAAGGCTGTGTGAGGACACGTGGAGGAAGATTGCTGGCCCATGACTCCTATGTGTTGTGTTTACTGTTCGTTGTGATGTGACTTTATGGTACATTGCACTACGGTGGTAGTAATAATAATATGGAGATGGCTATTGTTAACGTTTCATCTGTGTTTAGCTTTCATCTGTTCAAATTTATAAAGAGCCACTGATGTCTGAGATAACTTAGTCCTAGAGACATCTCCATGGAAACAGGATCCTTGTTTCTTGAGATTTCGCATCAACTCCCTCTATTTTTTTTTTTCTTCCCCACCTGGAGTCAAATCCTGATTGTTACATCACAGTTGTCTCCACAGCATCTATATTGTGTGATATCACAAACAAAGGATATGTACTCCATAAACAGAATAACTAGCAAATGATGAATTCTTAAGGGACAAAAACCCTCTTTGCTTGCAGATATTCTTTGTCTCTCTCTCTCTCTCTCTGGTTTGTTAACCTTCACAAAGTATAAGGGGATATATGCATAATTGTGTGTTAAAATCCTCTTTTGTTATATATTTTCCCTGATTGCTCCATGGAGGAAAACCTGCTCAAACAAGGTGCATGGCTGCCTTTCCATCTTCCTTCTTGAACTGACCTTAGCTTGATGTATTATTATCTTGCTATCTAAAATTACCTCTTGGAGTTGATTTTTAAAGTTTACTTGACTGGGTAATGAAATGTGTGACCTTAGATCACCAGTTCAAATCCAGGCCAGGTTGATAGTAAGCGAAAGTTTTTGCCATCTTAGGAGTAGTCAGTGGCAGTTGTGAAATGATCTCAGTGTCTCTCCCATTCCCAGTGTGGAGATAAGTGTCCCTAACCTTTAACACTAATTACCACAGTTGGCATTAGTTGGCTCCAATGTTGGCATTTATGGCAAAAAAAGACGAAGATTGAATAATAGATATTGAGCTTTTTTCACCCCGATGCATGGTCCAGATCCAGGGCATGAGTTGTCTTGACAGGAAACGGTGTGTGGAAGCTTATACTGCCCACCCCTATGTGCCCTTCCCATTTGGGGGATGAATGGAGGATTTCATCTGTCACCAGTGCTGAATTCACTAAAAGGAGAAAACAATCTTCTCTCTCTCATATTTTCAGGTTTGTTCTGATGGTTACTGTGTTGTACAATGATGATTATCTTCATGGTACAGTCTCATTGTGCAAAATTCCTATCTTTATAATGAGGCAGTCTTTGCTATACTGCATCTGAAATTATTGCCCTTAGCGCAGGGATAAGGGTTTTTATTCTTTTTTAAATCTCTGAAGTAACTTAGGCTATTGCATGCTACTTCCTTTTGATTCAGGCCAGAGGCATTGATTTTGAAACTGAGAAACGTTTCATACCAGCAAAGGAAACTCTGCTTGGGTGTCTAGAAAGCGTTGCCCTGAAGCCCTAGGTGCTGTCTGTTAAACTCATCTAGCAGATTGGAACAGCAGAGAGCTGTAGTTATGCTACATACTTAAGATTTTAAATTAGCACATTTTATTAACCACAGTGCAACTTGCTGGCAATCTGGGGACATTGGAGAGGACACAAGGTCATAAATGCCTTGCTGAATTCTTACACTGGTGATCCACCAGAAATAACGCAGTAATGAGATGCTGGCTGACTAACATCAGGTATTTGGAGGTGGCGTCAAAAGTTTGACCAAGAGTGGTGTAGCACCATACGTGACAATACCTAGCAGATGCAGGTGAACCCCCTATGTAGAGTGCACTGCAGCTTCAAGATTTGATTGTGAAATGGAAATGTGGGGCACTTGGAAATCCCGAAGTAGAAGGCTGGAGCTCTAAAGTTTGCACTGCCTTGTTGCCTTTAGTGCACCCTCTTCTATGGATACAGCACTTAACGGTTCCAGGAGCTGTTAATGTAGTACCTCTTAACAATGCTAAAGTCACTTTTAAAAACAAACTTGATCTGTTCTAGTGTCCTTAAAAAATGTGAAGTCATTAAACGGTTTCTTAGATTAGTGAAGCTTCACAGTTAGAGTGTGGAAGCAGATCCAAGAGCAATATGAGTGACCCTGTGGTATATCAAGCATGTGCCAATGAACAAAACTTGATCACCAGATTTGGGGTTGGAAATCAGTCACAACACACACACACCAACTTTTTTCTGCCCCTGATGCTTCAGGGACTTTCTGCTAAACATGAGGGACAGTCACTTTCCTCTGAAGCATAAAGCAGGGATAATATGCTAAGATGAGATGGGTGTATCTCAGGGGTTCTCAAACTGGGGGTTGGGACCCCTCAGGGGGTTGCAAGGTTATTGCATGGGGGGTCGCAAGCTGTCAGGCTCCACCCCAAACCCCACTTGACCTCCAGCATTTATAATGGTGTTAAATATAAATTAAAAACACTTACAAATATAAGGCCGGGGGGGGAGGGTCACACTCAGAGGCTTGCTATGTGAAAGGGGTCACCAGTACAAAAGTTTGAGAACTACTGGTGTATATGGTCTTTCCTGTCTTTGTATTTCTAAGGGTTAGAATCCATGAAGCCAGGAGAGATTTGTGGGTCTGCTCTGACTTTTACTCCTTACGCAGCAGTGAGGCATTAGGGGAAAGTTGGGCTTGGCATATTGATTGTAGTAAAGACAATATCACTCAAGTCTATTGGTAACTTAATTCACTAAAATATTCCTGAAACCCCTTTCCTCCAAAAACACCCAAATAGTAATTCTAGAAGAGATCTCTGAATACAACATCTATCTGAAAGGTATGATCAATACACACACATTATGCAAAGTATACTTTTATAAATAAAATAATCAAATTGCTGTCTGTCTTCTCCTCTAGATTGTTTACTAAACGAAGAGAATTTCTCAGTGAGGTGCCCCAAGCACAAGGTAAGAGGAAACCTCTTCCCTGCTAGGTCCATTCAGTGCTGTCCTCCTCTGGGCTCTGTCTACATTTGTTTTACTGAAGTAATTTTATACCCAGATAACATGTTTTAGAGGGAGGAGATGCTTTTAGACGAAGCCGTGTGTGTGTGGTTCTGTGGGAAGATGCATTTTTGGGGATACGTATCTACCTAGAAGAATACAGATTGCTTAAGAAGATCTGTGAAGCCTACTGTATGTCTTTGCCATTTGCTGTCTAGACCTTCAGAGAGACTATATGAAACCCAGCTTAATTTCCTATCTTTTATGGTACAGTCAATACACTCCTTTTTGAGTGCTATACTGCAACTTTTTGGTGAAGGTTCTTTCTGGGCTTTACCAGGGATGCAAGAAGGAAGGGAAAACATCTAATGGAAAAGTTTTAATCAGCTGTTGGAAGCAAGGACTTGCCAGAAATAGAAGCAGCTATTGTCATAGTTCAGCAGCAGTTACCAGGTTGAGTACAGTTGCTCAGCTGATTCTATTTCCCTCACGTCCTCAGTACAAGATACCGAAGCATCAGCCTGTATAACTAGGTGATCAAAAACATCAGGAGGAATGGCGATTCTGGTGGCTAACAGGAGTCTATTTAAATTGTGTGAGAGTATAGACAGCACAACTTGTAATTTAGATTTTGGGATGGGGGGGAGGAGGATTCTGCTCCTTAGCACTTGCAAGAATGCTTCAGAGAATTCAGTTACTCCATTCAGGTACTTGTCAGCAGCTCTCTTCTACTGTGCTTTGGATTAGACTGACATCTGGTGGCGTCTGGTCTTTTTACAAGGTAGTTCTGAAAGATAAAATCTATATAAAGGAGAAGAGTATATTGAGCAAGTGGTTTTACCACAACAAGCTATTTTTATGTATTTACCCCCGCACTTTTTAAAAAACAGTGGTGGTTTGTTTTTTATGTTAAAAATTCAGATCCTGTCTAGCTTAGAAGACTCTAGGCCTTTGGTTCTCAATTTGTAAGCAATCATCAGCCTTCCTTTTTCTCATTCTTTCATTTAAAAAAAAAAATTTAGTCCTCATGGTTGCAGAGAGAACCTCAGAAATGTGGAACAAGCATAAACCAATGCACTAATGCCTGCCTGAATCAATATTTGAAAGGTGTGAATTGCCCCAACAGCTGGATGAAACTGGTGTCTTTTTTTCTGACACTTGTCTACTGTGATTGTGAAGGATCTGTAACACAAGGATTTCCTGGTTTTGCTTTCCACTGACAAGACATGTTATAGCAGTGGTTCTCAAACTATGGTTTGGGACCCCAAAATGGGGTTGTGACCTCGTTTTAATGGGGTCACCAGGGCTGTCTTGGACTTGCTGGGGCCCGGGCCTGGAACCCGACCCCCACCACCCAGGGACGAAGCCTAAGCCCACTGGCCAGGGCCAAAGCCCAAGCACGGGGGCTTCAGCCCTTGGCGGCAGGGCTCAGGTTGCTGCCTGGTGCTGAAGCCCTTGGGTTTTGGCCTCCCCATCCAGGGCGGTGGGGCTCTGGCTTTGCGCCCCGCCCGCCCACTAGGGCAGTGGGGCTCAGGTGGGCTCAGGCTTCAGTCCCCCACTCCTAGGGTCATGTAGTAATTTTTGTTGTCAGAAGGGGGTTGCAGTGCAATGAAGTTGAGAACCTCTGTTATAGGATTAAAAAAATTAAAATAAAATAAACTTTTAAAGCTTTCCAGCATTCAGTTCTTGCAGATAGGTTGCGTTGGCAGTGCTGAATTAGTATTTGCAATGATGGTCCTCAAACTACAATAGGAAAACATTAAAACACAGCTGCCTTGTGACTAGAATGCAGTCGGTTTTATAAGCTATTTGAACACAGTTCAGTTCACTGGTAAGCTTTGAGGGAACAGAGGATGGCAGTGGAACTGAAACAGGTACCTGATGAAGCTGTAAAAGTGTGACTTTACTAACAGTAAGCCCAGTGCAGATCTTTTGCCTGTTTTATGGGAAGAAATTGGCATTCGTCATCTGCAGCTTTTTCATGGTAAAGTTTTGAGTCACTTGTTTGAGCTCAAGAGAGAATGGAAGGATTTTCTTTGCTTGAATGTGGCTCTGCCCTTGCTGAATGCTTCACTGATCAGCATTAGTTTGCTCCAAAGCTTCCTGGGAAGAATTACATGGGTTCTCAGCCTGAGGGTCATGACCACCTTACCCTTCCAATATTGTAAATGGGAGGGTGGGGGGGCCAAGCTAGAGATGGTTGAGGGATGATCCTGATATGGAAAAAGTGGTCTTGATGTGGAAAAGGCTGAGAACCACAGTGTTAAAATGACTCACTGGAGAAAAAGTTAAACGGTGACTTTGCGAGAGCCAGAAGGGTGAAAGTTTAGTAATTGAGAGAGGAAGGGACTTTTAGTTAGACTGTTTAAAGCTCTTTGCTTTATGTTAATGCCTATTTAACCTCAGTAGCTAATTAACACTAGACACTCTGTCTCTTTAATTGAGATTTGAGAGCTAACTTTATAAATCCTCTGACACATCCAGTGGGTGCTCCAGCCGAGCCAGGGATGGCCATGCTCTACATTCCTGATATTTTTAGGGTTGAGTAACAGTGTTGGGGGAGAGAACTTTTAAGCCTCTTGTATAGACCATAAAATGGCACATGCCCAATGTTTCAGAAATCCTTTGCCAGTCACCTTTAAAGGGTTTTATTGAGAAGTTTTGCTTTTTCTTGTGAAATTCTTTATATATATATATATTTTTTAATTTAAAACCAAGCTCTCCACTCTTGCTTAATGACAACTCTTGTCATGGGGAAAATCTTGTCTGAAAATCTGTATAACTCATTCCAGTGTACTGACTTTTCTTTCTCTCTTTCATTCTCTGTGCCTCTCTTTCCCTCCCCTGTCTCTTGCTCTCCCTCATATCTCCTTGCTCCTCCTCCTTTTGGCTTGGGTCATCAGCCCCTCCTTCCTTGCTCTCTTCCCTCCTTGCAGAACAAGATGGTGAAAGGCAGTCTCAGCACAGAGCAGTCGGAGCGGGGGTGAGGGGGGAAGTGTGCTCCTGGGAATGGAAATAAAAGCAAGCACAGGTGAGTTGCGGGGAGGACTTCCAGTTCCCCCCCTGCCCTCTCTCCACTTCTGTGGGAGAAGTTGGGGCAGTTTGTACACACACAGAGGTTATAACTGGGATTGCTTTGATTTTTGTTCCTTAGTTTTCTTCAGGCTAGTGGTTTCATTTTTGTATTTCTTTAGCAATTCCCTCTGTTTACTGGTTAAGGGCAAAGCTTAATAACTGCCCTTCTCTACTGTTGCTGGATTTCACCCAACTCCCACATTCAGTGCCAGAAACGTCCACTCATACTTTTGTCTCTTCCATGTGCGTCAGAATCTGGCAGAAATTTTTCCTTAATTTTATGGAACCTAAATTGTTAGTGAACTTCCAAAAACCAACCAACCATTAAACAAACAAAAAAACCCAACCCCACCACCTCACTTAGGTGTAGGATTGCCACCTTCTTAAACTTTGTACTTGGGAATACACTAGTCTTATTGTACTTACAGTTTTGTAATGTGGATGTTTCCAGGTCAGAATTTAATTGCTTTTATATTTCAAAATTATTATAATTGTGCAGTGATTATAGTCTTGCAAGCCTCTCACTTTTAGCATGCAGGATACCTCTACCCAAACTGGGGCAAGAGGTGATCCTTACTAGGGACCTGTTACACTCTCCTCCTCCCATACCAAGCCCTTTCTCCTGCCAGTCCAACCAAACTGGAGCTGAAGTAGGTAGAGTCGTATCTGTGTGGCCACAATCTTATGAATCTCTAACATTTATCCTTGTATTGGTTACCAAAATGCAAAGTCATTGAGAGATGTACTTCCTCATACCCTGGCTCTGCAGAATATCCATTTAGTTATCTAGATAGCTTGCAGATCACTATCAATATGCAGCGCACCCAAAATCAAAAGTCATTGCTATCTGATGGCAGCTTGGTGGCCTAAGGCCAAATCTATACCACAGACCTTTATCAATATAGCTATGTTGCTCAGGGGTGTGAAAAATCCACACTCCTGAGAGATGTAGTTATACCAACCTAACCCCCCATATAAACCAGCGCTGTGTCGACAGGAGAGAGTCTTCTGCCAATTATCACTACTGTCTCGGGTAGGTGGATTAACTACACTGGTGGGAGAAGCTCTCCTATCGGTAGGGCCCTATGAAATTCATGGTCCATTTTGGTCTATTTCACAGTCATAGGATTTTAAAAATAGTAAATTTCATTATATCAGATATTTAAAACTGAAATTTCACAGTGTTGTAATTGTAGGGGTCCTGACCCAAAAAGGAGCTTGGGTGGGGGGGTGTCACAAGGGGGGGCTACAATATTGCTACTCTTACTTCTGCGCTGCTGCTGGTGGCGCTACCTTCAGAGCTGGGTTGCCGGAGAGTGGCGGCTGCTGGCTGCGAGCCCAGTTCTGAAGGCAGAGCCACTGCCACCAGCAACGTAGAAATAAGGATAGCATGGTATGACATTGCCATTCTTACTTCTGCGCTGCTGCCTATAGAGTTGGGCACTTAGTGAGAAGCCGCCACTCTCCAGCCGTCCAGGTCTGAAGGCAGCAGCGCAGAAGTAAGGGTGGCAATACTGTGACACCCCCCATCCCAAAAATAACCTTGTGACACCCCCCCACACACACACACACACAACTCCCTTTTGGATCAGGACCCCCAATTTGAGAAACACTTGTCTCCCCTGTGAAATCTGTATTATATAGGGTAAAAGTACATAAAAGACCAGATTTCATGGTCCATGATGCATTTTTCATGGCCTTAAATTTGGTAGGGCCCTACCTATCGGTGTAGGAGCATCTTTGCTAAAGTGCTAGCAGTTGCGCCACTATAGTGCTATACGTGAAGACAAGCCATAAATGAAATGAGTTTGCAATTTCAGAGTCCTGTTGGAGCAGGTGTCCCCAGTCACCCCCAAGTTGGCACTAATTGGATCTCTTGACCTCATTCTGTTGCTCATTTGCATTACCCTGGTCTTGCTTGCCTCTGTCCCTTTTCCCTGATTCTGCAGATGAGTTGCTCTTTTACTTCTACTGCCTTATCTAAGTACAGCTGTTTCCCCCTTCTTGACTCCCTTCTCAGCCACTTCCTGATAAGTCTTGCCTTAAAACCTTCCTTATTTCTCTAGTCAAGTGACTACAAAGTGGTTTTTGTGGTATTTTATATGAAGTGAGATTTAATAAATTGTTTTGTATTTTATATGTGCAATAGCAGAAAACAGTTAGTATTTGGTATTAGGACTCTGTGATGTGGCTGTTGGCTTGGTTTAGCTCAGCTCTTCTGTGATTTTTAGTACTCTTACATTCTGAGATTTTCATTAAAGAAAAATAGCTATTCAAACAAAATTAACCATTTTTATTTATTGTCGATTTTTCCTAAATAGTAAAGATCGTCAAGTTTTTTTAATTAAACTTTTTTTTTGTCTTCCATAAAGTGTAAATGATGGTGTGGCTGAGAAATAATTGGATAATGGTCTAGCAGTGTGTGTTGCTGGTGTCTTTTGCAGCTCTGTAAACTTGAGCAGACATGGAGCTGGCTTCTTTATGATAATTAGGGTGGACTGTTTAAATAAAAGCAGTTTAAATTACTGATTTTAATCATATTTTAAATCAGTAACCAGGAAACCTTGGTTAAAAGAATAGATTTTAATCTTGTTTTGCATTTGTACATTTTAGTTGTTTTGCTAAAGAGAGGTTGATTCTCACTGGCCGGTAGCCATTAAAACATGCTGATTTGCAACTATATAACCTTTTCCATTAAAACTGGTGCTTCATTTTTCTAACCAGGTGGATACACTGTATCTATACACATGTATTTAAGCTGTTATATAGCTTAACTTGCATTTATTGAGATTCTTAATTTTTTACATGTTATGATAGAAAATGGTTGAATGATGCATTTCTTATTTATTAGAATAATTTTTTACTTGTTATTTGTGTTAAGCTCTATTTGGATGGAAATTAAAATTCAATTAAAACAGCATTTTTAATGTATTAAATAGAACCACCTTAAATGTGCTTGATACTTAAGGAAAAAAGTTTATAAAAACAATGTTTTAGATGCAAAACTATCTAATTTATTAAAAGAAAGTGTTGTCTGTAGTAAGTAGATTGAACTAATTGTTTCTGGTCACTACACCATTCAAGATTTTAGAACTAGGAGATCTCATCCTCTGGAAGAAGAAGACAATCTTTCCTACTTTTTTAATTCTGACTTCGTTTCTTAACTTAGAATTAACTAGTAATTGAATTGAACTAGTTGAATAAACTGAAATGAGGAAGTTATTGTCTACACCTGCAGAAATGACTCTTGCTCTCAAAAGTTGTTTAGCAGTACAGCAAAATAGGTTGTCAGTTTCAAGTTTAATTTTAAATTTTTATTTTAAAAAACAAACCTTATTTAATTTAAAAAAAATAAAAATTGTTTTTAATTATTTTTAAATTATTTATATGTATCCACCCTGATAACTGTTAGATCTTTGTTTTATAAGACTTCAGGAGTCAGTGAACAATAATGTGTCCTTAATTTTTTTTCATGTGGGTTTTTCAATTTCAAGTTGCTTAACTTGTAGTCTGTTCTTAGAGGAAAGTATCTGCATAGTTTTCCAGTGTTAATCCCCTCTTGCAGGTCAGTCTAGTCTGAGTTTCATGCTTGATCCGTTTTAAGTTCCACGAGGCAGATACCTGTCATCTTAGCTTTATAAAGTGCTTTGTACAGCTATGGTGCTCAAAGTATTTATTATTAATAATAATAATCATTGTAGTCTGTTCTTCCCCTCCTTCTAGAAGTTCCCCCAGTAAGGAAGCAGTGGATCCAGGACATTTGCCCTTGCTTGTGACAAGCCCTCTTAGGTGAGGGGAAGGATTAGGGTGTCAAAGAGGGGGAAAACTGTTCTTCTGACAGCTTCTTTCCCCTTCCAACTCTGCCTCTGTCTCTACCTCTCCCCTCCTCCAACATTCTTCTGCTCCCCATCGGAAGTTGTAGTTATGCCTCTCAACCATCCAACCTGCCAATGTGAAAAGTACGCCTCCGCAGTGCGTGGCAAACCACACTGGTGTTTTGTTGTATGCCACACCATAAACAAGTATCTGCTGCTTGTGGTGTGGCATACAACAAAACAAAGGTGTTCCACTTTTAGAGTCAGGTATGTGTGGGGTCCCTTTCCAGGCTTCTGATGGATTCAGGAATGGGTTCTCTACATGGGCTTTTCATGGGGCACCAGGGAGAGGGCCTGAGTGATTCCTGCCCAGACTGCCCCCAAATTAATTCTTGCAACATCCCCATACAGTTAATGAGGCCCCCAAATGTATGCAGCCTCCCATATTCCAATCATGCCCTTCACACACACACTGCTGATTTGCCATCCTCTGTTGTCCCTCCCAAGGGGCTGCTGTTGGTCATGATCCTCTTTCTCTCCCCCCCTTTACTCCCTTCTCTCTCCAAGGAATATAGAGAGGCCAGTGAGCTAAAGACTGAAGCTGCTCAGGAGGAGCCAGTGTTAGATTTTGAATAGGAGAGGAGCTGGTAGGCCTAGCCCTAGACATTATTCACAGGAGGGAACAGGGAGCACATCAGGCTCTTGAGCTGCAGGGTTGTGTTTGCTCCTTTTTTCTTTCCCTCCTGTGTAAGCCCAGCAGCACCCTCTCCTGTCTGACTACCGCTGTAAACTCATGGGCAGCTCCCCTCCTTTCCTCATAGGCCTCTTTGCTTCTGGGAGTAGAGGAGCAGGGAGTCCGGAGCTGCAGCTTGAGAAGCAGCTGCTTCCACTACCAGCCAGCAGCCCCTGTCCTGCAAACTACCAGTTCATTGGTCCAGAGAGCCTGAAAGTAGCTCTAATGTAGAAGATGGTGCATAATGCAGTACAGGTCAGAACTCTGGTTGTAGGGCTGCAGCCTTTGCTACTTACCTGGTTTCAGGGACTCTCCAAGCAGCCCAGTCTACGTCTCACAGTACTTCTCATTTATAAATGTGTGGGTCATGGTCTTGTTACCCCCTACGGTCTTCTCCCAGGCTTGTTAGTTCTTCCACCCGCATGGGTATTTTTGTTGGAGGAATGGCAATAAATTGTCTCTCCACGTTTGGGTATTGGTTTTGGAAGTGGAAGGTTTATGATACATTGCTGCTTTTCCTGTTTTGCTGTAAGTGGAGATTCCTGCCTCTCAGGCCAAGGAAGCTCTAACTGGAGGCTACAAGGCTAGAGCCTGATGATGCAAGCTCTCTCCTTTATAGCTTAGTGAAAATTGTTAAATAACATCTACTTTTAACCCATATAGTAGGGCTTCTTTCTTCTCAAAGCTGTAAGGGAGGTCTGCTGCTTAAATATATATGGCCACCAAATCTGGCTGACCAATTCTTGGCACAGGACCCCAAGGAAAAGAGGCAGGTGATTTAAAGCATCTTTATGCTCCTTCAGTCATTGGAGCCAGTTTAGCCCATAACAGAAGTAAAAGCGGCTTCCATGCTCCTCTAACCAGTGCTTGCTTGTAACTGCCTGCTAGAGCTGTTCTGCTGGCCAGGGGTCACTGGAGCTAGATGCTCCCTCAGCACTGTACCTCCCACCCCCAAGATGCTACCGTATGTGAGCATGAGAGGGGAAAGAAAGTGGGGTGTTGCAGAGCTGACTATGCCTGCTGAGGATTCTCCTCCTTGCTAGAATCTCCAGCTGCTCTGTTGGGGCATCTTTAGGGCCACTTTGCACAGCAGGCGGGGTGCATCAGGGCCAGACAAGGAGACACGGATCTGGTCCATAAGCTCTGAATAAAAAGCCTGGTGTGAAAGTATGGAGTAGTATGAGTTAAGGCATCCTCAAAACGATGACAAGGATGTGAGAATCCCACAGGGGAGAGGAAAGGAGGATAAAACCACAAGTATATGAAAGCTGGGTGTTGCATTTCTCCTCACCTCGTCTCTTCTCCCAGATACCTCTAATTTGGAGATACTGGTCTCTCTCCCCATCCCTCTATAATAGAGAATGTCTTATGGATCCTTTCCTCTCATTTGGCCTTGCACTCCTCCCCCCGCCCCCATCAAACTGTTCTTGTAAGTTTGAATAAATGTGATATGCATAGGTAGTTTAGGGAAACTATCTTCTCAGAGTGGGACAGATGTGTGTCCTGTTGCTGCTTTTGGTGGAAATGGGCTGTAATGTTGCCTGCTAGAATGGAAGGAATAGACTGTTGGGGTGGTTGGTTTTTTTTTCTTTGTTTTTTGGCTGCTTTCATTCTGATCTCCGTAAGGGGAAAAAAGGCCTGCACTCTAGTGCTCTGGATCAAGTTCAAGAATGGGAGTGGGTTGTGTCTGTTTGCTGCTTCTCTCTTCCTGAGCCAGTTTGCCCCTAGAACATTTGTGTCAATTCCAGATATGGAGAGCGACTGTGTGTGAGTGCGCCTGGTGCTCTGGATTTTTTCCAGGAACAGGGAGGAACTTTATACATGTTGCGCCTGTTCCATCCCTGAGTCAGTGCCTAATGCTCTGGATTGCTTCCAAGCATGGGCAAGCCACAGTTGAACAGAAGCCAGAGGCAGCAGCTTGGGCTTGCTACTCCTTCAGTAAGGGTTTACAATTGCACGATAATGAATCCCAACAAGGATTAGCTGCCTGAGCTGTTACGTCTAGGAATTTCCCTCTCTCCCTCAGTGATATCTCCTCTTTATAATAGTCTGTTATTTTTTACACACTTGCTTCATGTCTTTTTGCCCTTAGCCTTATATTGCTGCATGTGAGAATTTTAGCGGTATAGTAGTATGCTTGCTGGGATGGGATCTACTTTGTGTGCTGATACTCCGAATAGCTTGTCTTTTCATAACACAGCCAGCTGGGAGTTCTGGAGTTGTAACTGTCGGTAGTAGGTGTGTTTTGTGCGTGCACCCCTAATGCTATTAACTGCAGTACATACGTCCAGCATAAGTTGTGGGTTTTGTTTTTCACTTGAGCTCATTTATGAGGGGGAAAGGATATATGGGTGTTACGTGAGCTACAGCAAAGGAATATTCTTGCAAAATAACTAAATCTTGGGTCACAGGAAGGAATAGAATATTTAAATATTTTAATTTTTTTCTTAGCTGTGGCAACTTGTTAAGGGAGAGTGAGGTGTTTTCTAGAAAAGTGAACAGGAAGTGTGGCTTTAATTGTGGAGAATTGGTCTTCTGTTTTGAGCTACTTCAGTCACAACTATACGTAAACTCCTGGAGTTCTGTATCTTTCCTCATGCGATTTCTTGATCTGTGCAGTTGAAATACTAAATATTCTAGAGAAGGACTGGCCATTCCAGAGTTTGAGGTTTTGCCTGAAGACACCCCAAGATTTCCTTACACTAATCTTACCCCTGCAGTTTGCAACCTACAACAAGAAAACAGCATAAGGAAATGTAAACTATACACAAAATGTGGCTCATCCTCCTTCTAGTGAGGACTGGTCACTTCACAGTTTCCATATCCAGTTTTTAATTGTCTGAACTCAATCATCAGTTTCATTACAGTCCCAGGTTGGTATTGGTTGAAAGTTGTTACTATCTGATGGCTGGTTGGTGATCTGTCTGAATGAAATGTGTTGGCATCTCGGTCCAGTTCCTAGTGGGCAGGAGTCACATCACAGATCCACCATCATAACTGATCCTAATTGGGCCCCTTTGTTGCCAGTTTCCAGCAAACAGACTGAGGATTAATGATCTTCTCACTGCAGGAAGTGGTTCTGTGTTATAAGGTCTGTGGCTTGGTGGTGATAGTGGAAACGTATGCTCCTGCGGCTGCCCATGCTGTACCCCTTCTGTAGCTAAATAGATTACAGTCTCCAAGGCTTGTTAATCCGATACCTTTCACCACATAAAATTTGTTGTAAAGAAATAACAACTATCATGCTTCTGTAAACTTAGCTCTTGGCATTGCTGTTATGTCAGGTTGTTGGGTAAGCTGCTCTGAAGTCCTGGTGGCTGTTACAAGGGTAACTACTAATATTGCTGTGTTCTTTGTTTTTGCAGGTTAGGCTGTTGAGATAAAAAGCGGTGGACATTCATGACTGAATGAAATCTCTCCCACTGTGCAGCCATGCCCCCTCTTGATGTGCCTGCCAATGCCAGCACTTCCTTCATAAATTCTTACATCACACTCAAGACTGATGACATCACAGAATATGACCAAGGAGTCTGAACCAGCTGTTTCCATGGACACAAACTCCATAGTGACAATGGGGAGGGGAGGGAAAAAGAGGAAACAGGTGGGGGGAATTAAAGAGGGAGGGATAAAATATATATATATATATATAAAGATCTATTTTTTAGTCTTGGAAGACTTTGTTTTAAATGAAAGGTGCACTATCCCTTTTTATGCATTTGATTCAATGTTTAAAAACACAGATAAATTCACAATTTCTTCTAGCTACAGTAAATGTTAAGTCCAGAATCCAAAGGAGGCTCCTGAACTATCCCCCTTTTTGTTGAAAAGGGAGTGGAATTATGCATTCCACTAACCAGATTTGTCTCCCTCCTCTTCTCCCCCAGCTTCTGGAAGAAGAGCTCAAGATTTAAAGAAAATAAAACAAAAAATCCTCTTTCATGACAAAACTGCCTGTGGGGTAGGAAGGGGGGATTGGATGGCTGCAGGCAATGAGTTGTTCATATGTGTATGTGTGGGGAGTGAGTTTACAATGTTTTCTTTTCAAGAAACACTATTTATTTTGATTAACAATAGAAGCTTGAAAAACATCTGACTCCTAGGTCATGCGACTTGTGAAGTAAAAGGTAGCTGCTGCTAGCCAAAAACACACACCCCATATAGATGTGGATATGTCTGCACCAAATGGTGGGTGCGGGGAGGGTGTTTCTGCCATTCGTGGTAATGATGAACACCCCTAAATCATTCCAAGAAGCTGCCGTCTCTTTTGAAAGCAGGCTAAAGGAGGATGTTGGTTTGTCTGCCAGGGTGGGAAGTTGAACAGGAAGTCTGAATGTTGATGGAATCAATGTGTGTTTAAATTGTCCAGGAAAGTTCAGTTAACCCTTCTTTAGTGTGTTGGTGGGTTGTTTTGGGGTTTTGTTGTTTTTTTCCGAAGGAAGGGAGAATGTCAATTTAATAGCCTATACCATATGGTTATTTTTTTGTAAATTGTGTAATTTTTAAACATTTGAGTTTAAAAAAACAAATAAATTTTTTCTTGTTAAGGCCTTAAGAAGGGGTTAGTGCATCTTTCAGGGGTCACTCTGCCATGGGAATAAAATAGCTGTTTCACAAACAGTTTTATATTAAAAAAAAAAGCTTAAAAAACAAAACAAAAAACTAATAAACTTCATTTTAACCTTGTTTCCTTTTGTTTTGTGAATGTAACTTGGCTTGTTGAAAGAGAGGGGGAGACATGCTAACATTCAGCTGCCACATTTTGGGTTGTTTGCCTTCTGTCATCTTTGTGTGTTTCCTTCACGGATGAGATTTCCTTAACCATCTGGACTGGCCAAGGAGGAGGGAGACAGTGAAGTTTTTATTATTAGGATTTATATGGTGCCTAGGCATGGCCAGCATGACTTTGGATCTAAAATGGGGTTGAGGAGGTGAGGAAATCCTTTAAAAAATGATGTGGGTGCCTGTTTTGCTGCTTGCATTTTGGAACATTCAGCATAAAATTAAATTTTAGCTTATTATAATACTTCTATTTTAGCTCTATTTGGGAAAAAATGGAGACACTTGACAGTCAGGGCCAGATTTCCAATTAGGCATGTGCCTAGGGGCACTGGCATTCTAGGGGCACCTTCCTCTCTAATACTGTGTGCAACACTAAGGTCAGCTGTAGGCGGGGGGTGTGGGGGAGGGTGCTGAAGAGGCTGTGCCTAGGGGCATGTAAGTAGTAAATCTGGCCCTGTTGACAGTAATGAATTTATAGAAGTTACTACTGTCTTTGATATGTATTTGGAAAGAAGGGGCATTATAAAAGTCCTCTACTTACCCCTTAGCCACTAGTAGGCACTGAAGTCAAGCTCCTACTATTCTAGGAAATGTTTGTGACATCTGTAACCAGTACTGAAAAAACTTCAACTGCCTGTGTAGTCAGAACAAAATCATTTTCCACATAGTGTGACTGAGTAAATAATTTCTTTCAAATCTAGTGAAATTGGTGTTCTCTAGTGTCTGTTCTACTCTGCGTATCCCAACATATTGAGTTACAGGGATTCCATTCGTTACATTTGTGATGAATCTGCTAAGCAGTATTCGGTCAGTAGACAAGTGTGTGATGAAACTTGTGAGAGTGATGCTGGTGCTGCTTTTATGGCTCCTGAATGTGGGTCTCAAGAGCAGCCAGGAGGGGAAGGGTGGGTCCATGGCAGTTGGGAGGGTGATTGGAAACCTGGAGGAGAGCATCAGAGGCAGCTGTTCCTGGTGGCTGCCCAGGGTGACGGAGCTGAGGATTCCAGCGTTGCCTGTATGCAGAGGGGTCATGTTGATTTCAGAGTATCAGGACTCGTGTACATCATGTAAATAAAACAAATTACACTGGACTCTACTCTGAGACATTGTTTTCTTTCCAATGACAGAAACTGCTGCAAGACCCTGAACTCTGCCACCACTTGGCCAAAGTTCAATACTGGTATCAGAGACAGGGTTAAATTTCTAAGAGGAAATGTGAGCTGGTGTTCCCGTTGAAAAAGGATGGAAAAAGTGTGTTGCTTACAGAAATCAAAGCTATACAAGAAGCACTAAGACCAGGCCAAGAGGAATTAAAATGGTCTGGAGGCTTCTCAGGAAGGACTGAGATATGCCCTGAAGGCAGAGATCAAATCCAGATATTTGGAAATAAAAACTATATTGAATCAGAAGCTACAAAGGGCTTGAGGGGATTTTGGAACCTATGTATGAAATGTTCAGTTTGTTTTGCCAGCCCTGACTGAAGAGATGAACAGCAGCTTGATTACCATAGACTTTTTTTTTTCTCTCAAAGAAATAGAAAAACACCAAAAGGCTTTGGTCAGCTTGGAACTTGCTTAACAAAGATGAGCTGCAGCAAAGACTCAGAATATCACGAACTGTCTAGAGAAGAAAATCCAGGGCTTACAAACGATGCTAAAATCATATATTTGGATGAGGAAATGGGCAAACCAGGCAACTTGGATAAGACTTTGATGCTCTGCTGAATGGGGATTTGCGTATCAAGGTCTTCAGAACAAAACCAAG
Source organism: Mauremys reevesii (assembly GCF_016161935.1). Lineage (NCBI taxonomy): Eukaryota > Metazoa > Chordata > Testudines > Geoemydidae > Mauremys > Mauremys reevesii. Next base: position 271,481,403 of record NC_052623.1, on the reverse strand, counting down.
GATGCTATGTGAGGTTGTGGAGTGTGTCCTGCTGTGCAGTGCAGAGGGCAACTACTGCTGCATAAGGTTGTAGCCGTCTGAGACAAACCCTGTAGGTACAAATCTGTAAATCTGCATGATGGGGGGGAAAGGAGATTGTAGCTGGATTCATGATACTTTTGAATTATTTGAAATGATATTAAATTCGGTTTGTAAACCAAAGGAGATTGGCAATAATGAAAAAAGGAAGTAATTCAATTGAATGGATGGTACTATGAAAAGATTGACCACAAAAAGGATCCTTATAAAGTCAAGGGAAGACAGTATCACAAGTGCCTACGGTTAGACCCTCCCCACAGAGCAGGAAACAGGCTGACACCAAGCTACAAGGGGAAAGCTTGACAGCACAGGAGGTAACCCCACAGTTTTCCTTTAGATAGGGGCAGTTAATGAACAGCATTGGGAGTCTGGCTACTGAATGTGTAATAAAGATTGTTACAACAATCTATAAACCACTAACACCCTCCCTCTTCCCCCTCCCCAGCTGCTTCCCCCACTCTCTTCCTTTCCTTCCTATGACACGAGGGTGTCAGCAGGCCACTTCATCTTGAATGGTCCCTTGAAATACGTTAACTGCTTATGCTAAACAATCGGTTCCATCTTGTATTTAGCAGTGACACTGTCAGTTTCCCAGACCTGCAGAAGAGGTCTGTGTAAACTCAAAAGCTTGTCTCTCTCACCAACAGAAGTTGGTCGAATAAAGATATTACCTCACCCATCTTGTCTCTAATAGAGACTATGAAATACACACCAAGGGCACGTCTACACTTAAATGCTGCAACAGCACAGCTGTACCATTCTAAGCCAATGGGAGAGAGCTCTGCTGTTGGCTTAGTTAATCCACCTCCCTGAGAGGCGGTTGCTGTGTTGGTGGGAGAAGCTGTCCTGCCATCAAAACTCTGTCTATGTAGGGGGGTTAGGTTGGTATAACTACGTCACTCGGGGTGGATTTTTCACACCCCTGAGCGATATACTTATGCCAGTATAGGTTTGTAGTGTAGACCAGACCTTATTGTAGACACTGGCTCAACTGCAATGGTTATCAAACCAGACATGCTAAAAATGCTAGGGAACGGAGGATCCCGAAATCAAATGGCTAAATTGGGCTCAAGTAGAGAGTGTGTCCGGGAAACCACACACCTGTCCAGAAATGGGGAAACTGGGCGTAAACATTGTGTCTCTAGAATTGGAGCAAGATGTCTGGATAGCTGAGTGTGGGGATGAGCTGGTTACTGACTTGGATTTTACTATGGCTAATAATAGATGCCAGGAAAGGTGTCCTTCATCTGCCATCTGAAAATTCCTTTTCCGTTATCGCTCATGTTTTGCAGGTGACAGATTATATGTAAAAACAAATTGTCCTTCTCCTACGTGTTGAAACTATAGTAGCAATCATGTTTGGGAGAGCTCCCTCAGAAGGGGGAATTGAGGGGAGTTGAGAACTGCGTTGAGACACAGGGTCTGTGGGGAATTTAAGCTACTAAAATTCTTGTCAACCTGAAGCAGAAACAAATTCCTGTTCAGCTGCTGAATATTTCTGACAAACGTCAAATGTGGAAAAAGAAAACCACAGTGGCAAAACTGGAATCGGAGAATCTGGTAAATACTAACATAGAGAGGTGCTCTAAGGGAGAAAGGGGTGGAAGGTGATTTTTCCAGTGTGTATTAAGAGAAGGGTCTTTACAGGTCTTTAGGGAAGTGTATCAGGAAGGTCTAATTGAAATTTCAAGTAGACCTTGGGCCAAACCTGTCTTTCTGGGCAGGAAAAAATATGGTAGCATTAGATTTTATGTGGACTGTAGAAAATTAAGCATATGCCTATGCAGCAGTGGGAGGGTGTTTCCCAGCGCGGTTAGGCAAACACACCATAGCTCTGGTCAGGCTAGGGCTCTAAAAATAGCAGTGGGGCTGTGGCTGCATGGGTGGCCAGGGGGGTCAGGCACTTGTACTGAGGCAGCTAGCTCATGCCCCTGCAGCCCCGGTGCTATTTTTAGTGTGCTCGCTTGAGCAGAGCTAGCATGTGTGTCTCTACCTGAGCTGGGAAGCACCCTCCTAGCTGCTGTGTAGACTTTCTGTAGCTGAAAGGATTTTTATCCTTTGCCATGAATGGGATAAGATCCTGGATGATGCAATACTAGTACCTAGATCTTACATAGTGGCTTTTACCAGCAGATCTCAAGGCACTTTACAAAAGAGGTCACTATCATCCCCATTTTACAGATGGGGCAAATGGCACAGAAAAGCAGGTTAAATCTGGCTTTCCTTACTGGATCTTCAGAGTAGTTGTTGACAGGTGTCAGTAGGTCTAAAATGGCAAGAGAAGACTACCTCCTTTGTAGCAGGACAGGGACTGTGGCAATTTAAAGTAATGGTTTTTGGCTTGTGTAATGCCCCTTCCACCTTTTGAGAGGCTCCTGGTGAGGATATTGTGTGGCATGTCCCTTTCAGCTCGCCTGGAAGATATCCTGAGGCATGCTACAATTTCTAATCCAGAATTGATATATTTACCGATGACCTGTGATAAATTTGAGTGCTGATTGGAAATTGAATCCAAAGAACTGAGAGTTGTTTCAAAAAGTTACCCTGGCTCAGGCACACAGTAGAGGAGGAGGGCATTTCCGGTGACAGGAAATTGAGTCAGCACAGAATGGACCAGCTCTTCAGATGCTGACAGATACCAAGTTCTGTAGGGCTCTGCACCAACTACAGAAGGTTAAATCATGGGTTTGCTAAATTGCATAGAAATGGGAAAGTGTTTCAGCACTCACTGGTTGTGAATTGGTGCTTCTATCTTAGCCTACCCATGTTACAAAACCCCCATTTGGATTAGACTCGCGTGCTCGTGAGTATGGATTGGGAGCTATATTGGCACAAGAACTTGAAGGATACAGCGGAAAGTCTAAGCACTCATGTTGAACATGGACTGAGGACCCCAGCGTACCTCTTGTATGCAGTTCCAGAGGAGAACAAAAGGAATTTGGATCATTTGGACCAGTAGAAATGCTACAAGCCATAAACACCCAGTACACAAAAAAGGAGGAACTCACTAAGACCGTTGGCAACAATTGCTGTTGATTGGCACAAGTATGTCAATAACGAACAAATCCTGCTCAGCCACTCACCCCTGTGAAAATGCCTGGCGCATTGGATCAACCACAGTGGGACACCCAAACTGGGCAGGATGTCATTGGCTGACCTGGACTTTGAGCTGATGGTGTATGGCAGCCCTCTGGCACAAGGATCTTCTAGTGGGTTAAATATGACAGTGAGGATACATCCTTTTCAAAGGAGAGGGCAGGGTGAAGAATCCACCAACCACCAGTAAGTCAGCAGAGGGCAATGTGATGAGCCTGCTGCTGCTCTTGTGGCTCCTGCCTTAGGGGCTGTCGGGAAGCCATGTGGGGAAGGTCTGGGAAGTTGTGAGGATGGTTGGAGACTTGAAGAGTTAGTGATGGAGTCAGCTGTTCCTGGTGGCTGCTCAGGGGATTCCAGAGTTGTTTGAGGGTGGGTGAATCTCAGTTTAAAACTGACAGGACTTATGCATCGTGTTGCTGAGAATGCCCGCATCGTGTAAATAGATTACCCCAGACTTGACTCCATGACATCAATTTATCTCCAACAATGAAACTGACCTATTGTAAAGCCCCCAACTCAACCACTGCCCAACGTAGGCACAGCATATTCACAAACGTGGCAGTGATTCTGCACTCAACAATCGCTCCCGCAGTATCTGATAGACACTTTTATGGATGGAGGGAATATTGACCAGGCCTCCTTGGTGTTTTCTTCTCCTTTTTCCGTACCCCTCTCATCCTCATGCACACAGCCTACTCTTCTTGCTTTGTTTGGGAAGCTGACACAGATTCTTTTAACTCCACCTGTATAGCAGCGACCAGAAAATGTAAAGAAGGAAGCTTGTTTAATGTCTCCATCACAAGATGAGAGTGTATTTTTTCCTGTATACATCAGACCAGGGGTAGGCAACCTATGGCACACGTGCCAAAGGCGGCACGCGACCTGATTTTCAGTGGCACTCGCACTGCCCGGGTCCTGGCCACTGGTCCGGGGGGGCTCTGCATTTTAATTTAATTTTAAATGAAGCTTCTTAAACATTTTAAAAACCTTATTTACTTTACATACAGCAATAGTTTAGTTATATATTAGACTTATAGAAAGAGACCTTCTAAAAACGTTAAAATGTATTACTGGCACGCAAAACCTTAAATTAGAATGAATAAATGAAAACTCGGCACATCACTTCTGAAAGGTTGCCGACCCTTGCACCAGACTATTGAATGGCTTCTCTCTCTGGCTTCCTAAATCTCAGGAGATCATAAACACTGCATACAGTTTATATATCATGACATAACTTTTAATTTCATGGGGGCAACATTTTTAAAGTTGTCATTGGTCCCTTTATTAAACACTTCTAGAACTCTAGCAGACTGCACCACTGGGTTAGTGATCAGATTATGTGTAAAGGGCCTGATTTGGGATATCCTGGAATACTCTAGACCTGGAGGGTGGAGTAGACTGGAACACTCCAGTGCTTTGAGTCTAAAAATAGATCGACTCTATCTGCTCTGTGCAAGAACAAGAATACAGACAGCTACTGCCCTGAAAAAATTTACATCCTGCCTACTCAGTCTTCTTAGATTGTATCAGGACCCCAGAGGTGGAAAATACTTCTATTGCTTCTTTCGTTGTCGGCACTGTGGAAGAAATGAGTCTTAGAAGGGATTTGTATGGAGGGTAGTAATTGTCTTTTTAGTATTTATTGCACCTGAAGTGGTACACAGTGCCTGAGTTTCCTAAACCTGAATGGCTTGATCATGGGCTAGTTTGCAGAACCTTTTTCCAAGGTCCCCTGAATTTTACATCCCCTGCAAAGGTTTTTTGAAACATAAATTATGGCTTAAACTAAAGAGAACAAGAATTATTTGGGTACTTAATATGGAAATTGTTGCCCACATCTCAAAACCCACCACTGCAATTAACACTACTTAGCACCCCTGTTTGGCGCACTCAGCACAGGCCAGGGACTAAGTGACTCCTGGAGATTGTTCTCTTGCCCTGGAAGTAGACCATCCAGAACGGAGGTCAGGCACAAGGGGAGCCAGGGGGAGTGTGTGTGGGGGAGGGTGTACTGTGTAATCTGTACCTGCCCTAGGAATAGAAGACTTCAGTCTTTTGGGGTTTTCCTTTTTGTCTTTGACCTGCTTTGAAGGATTCTATTAGGAGGGGGCAGATGTGAGGAGTCTTGAAATCTTATCAGACCTCCTTCCAACCCCTCCCTCCGCCCAAAAAAGAAACAAGTGTCTTCTTTTCCTCTCCTTCAGTGTTTATCGGGCCTACCTTGCATTCAAGAGTAGCTGTTGCTTTCCTACCTCAACACTGTTTTGCTTCAAAAAATGAAAAATTTGTAACTGTAAATGTTTTAACAGATGGGTCTTGTAGAGCTATTCTTTGAGGTTTGTAACATGCATGTTTTTGACATCCTTTGCAAGACTAAGGATGAAACCAGTCCAGGCTTATTTGAGTGGTCTGTACTGTCTTATAGTATGCAATTTCTGCCTGCCTTTTTCTTCTCCAAGTGTGGGAAGGAATTCTGCTTTTGTGGTCCATTCTTAAGAATGTATGTGAGTGCCTTTTGTTTTGTAGCAATGGATTAATTGCAGAATGATACCCAGCTCTTTGTGTGCACATGCATCGAAAGTATGAAGAAAATTGGTCAAGCAAGTCTATTTTCATGGGTCAAATGTCTGTGGGTTATGTGGCTTTCAGTGGAACTGCCATTATTAATCAACCTAGATGTATAAAATATCAATAAATGCCCATACCATGCTCTGGGGACTTTTAGACAATTTAGATTTCACAATGCTGAATTTCGTGAAATGGACTGTTCTTCACACTCCAATAATACCCACCAGCAGCTATGCTTTTTTAAAAAACTTTTCTATAGCAAGCAATGAGTGACCTGCTCCAATGTCCATTACACATTAAACGCCTGTTTGAAGTACACATACAGGGGTCTTTTTTAAGCAGAATCAAGCAAATAGCAATAGAGGGAATTGCCTCTCTGTATCTCCCATATTCCCCTGTTTGGCTTACTTGTATAGCAGCTAATTGTTTTAAGAAGAAGTTTGTACAGCAGCCTTTGTTCCTCATGCCATTGTCATGGAGGATAATTGTACCCGGTGATTTTTGAAAAGCCATGTGACTCGCAGACTGTCAGAATCAGAGCAGTATTGAGCACTGGTGATGGAGAGGAAGGGAGGGAAAGTAGCCTGGAGAAGGTGACTTAATAGGTCATTCCTATCTCTTTTCCATGACCCTATTATCTCTTGTAAGGCTTTGTGCACGTCTTCATATTTTTCCAAGTAATCCTTTATGTTCCTTATTAGGTCGTTCCTGTATTTCTCTTGCCCTCTGATATGTTGTTTTCCACTAGCTCAGGCCACTCTTCATACTTCAGCATTAATCTGTCCCCACACGGGGACTGATGAATTCTCTTTTGGCAGCATACTAGGAAGGATATGGGAGACATAAGTTCAGCTTTCCCAAGCTCCCTGAGATAACTCCAGGAGCCTCCACTGTTAATTTCGCGTCTTCAAAACCAGAAGTACGGTAATAGAATCCCCAGAACTCATCACCTCGCTATGAGAAGGTCACTTCCCCCAGAATGGAAGACCATTTTGATATTGCTAGATCCACACTTTATTTCTTGGATAAACTCCTTGAGTTTTTATATTTGCTTTTTTCTTGACATTTTCAGGATTTTCTGCTCAAAAAAATGCTTTTCTGAATGCTCCAAAACTTGTCCAGTGGCCCTTTGACCCACAGTCAGTCCTTAAGTGCTCCAAGGTTATCCAGAAGTTCCAGCACTAGTTGGATAGAAATAGGAAACTGCTTCCAAAATGCTTCAATTTTGCTTTTTCTCTTCCTAAACTCACCAGAATCTTTTCTCAGCTGCTCCTTTAGGATTTGCCTATTGGCACCAATAGTCTGATAAGAACCCAAATCACATCTGCAGTCAGGAATCCCAGGCACACATCAGAGCTACTGGTGACAGCTGCAGCTTCTACATGTCACCTAGAGATGCCTTGTTTAAAAACTGTATGCCAATGTTGGTAGCATGACGACATGATGCGGCGTTACGTTATGACAGCACAGCGCACCCCACCTGGAGGACAACCTTCCAAATTAGGCCTGGCCTATGCCAATAGCAACAGGTGACTACTCTAAATTAGGGCCCCACTCGGTAGATGTTGAGCACCTCTGAAAGCTACTGAGCATCCTCAGCTCCTATTGAAGTCAATAGTTCATGCTGCTGAATGCTGCCTAGGTCAAGCCCTCAGCAAGGATCCTTCAGAATCTCTTTCTTACTAGTTATCTTCTTGTCCTGTTTCATTCAACACCTATATTAAATGCTGATTGACTCACCCACTTGCTGCTCACCCCTTGTTTCCTGCTTTATAATGAATTTAGCATTTGGATCAACAAAGTAGATACCAAAGTCCTCTGTCTACAGACAGCACAGGCTTCTCCAGCAAATGCTCTCTGCTAACATGCCTCAGCTAGAACCTAGAGGCAACCCATTTTTATAAGAGGGAAAGGAGAGTTCAGTCTCCACGTTCCATTCTTCACCTCTCTGCTGAGACCGCTAAAAAGGGATCAATTTAATGCCTGCTGGGTTGTGGTGGCTTTTGTGTCGGACTGCTCTCTAATAGAAACTGGACTAAGACCACTTCACACGGGCCATTTAAGAGTGTAGGGCAGCAGCGGCTTTCTGTCACTGCTGACATGGGCAGTATCGGAACCAGTGACCCTAGAGGTCAGAGGCCGCATGACCCCTCCATCACCTAGGGGATTCGCTTTTCTGACCTAGGCGTGGAAGACTCAGAATTCCATTTCTACTCCCCTAGCTCCCACACCCACCTTGGCTTCGCTCATTGTCCATTCAGTACAGACTAAACCTCCATTCTTATCTGTCCACCTTCCTTAGGGTGACCAGATGTCCCGATTTTATAGGAACAGTCCCGATTTTTGGGTCTTTTTCTTATATAGGCTCCTATTACCCCCCCCCCCCATCCCTATTTTTCACACTTGCTGTCTGGTCACCCTAACCTTCCTTCCCCTTTCCTATTTCTTCCTCCTCTCTTCACCAGTTGAGTGCTGCTTACTACGTTCATTGTTAGAGCTGCTCATAGCATGGTACTGCTGCCACCCTGAGGCTTTTAAGGTAACAGTCTAACAGAAAACACACTCTGTAAAATAACTACAGATTAGGTTAATGGTGGGGAGGGTGAGGTGATTGGGTTCCACAGCCTTTCCCCTCCTTGGGGGATGGTTCAACTGCTTAAAGTTGTCACTACATGACAGCCAATCAGTAGGCTTGACACAATGAGCAGGTCGATCTCAATCCAGTTGCTGGTATATAGGCATCCTCATCACAGACTGGGATTAATTGCCCCACATTGGGCCTTCTGAGTGCTGGAGAGATGGAGTGACTTGAGCCCTGGGGACTAACCTCTTCTCAAGCCTAGAGCTAGTCTCTTCAGGACATGGTTGTGGCATATTGGCAGGGGCAAGAGCTGGGGAAGGTTGTACTGCTCCCATCTGTGCTTTGCCTATTATAGGGATAAATATTAGATTGTAGACGCAAAGGCTTCCAGTGTGGCACCTTTTCATCTGCTCTAAATAATAAAGATATAATATTAATGAAATATGATGAATACATAATTTCCTTCAAATCGGCCTAGACACACTTTGCTGAATGCGCCTAACAGTCTACAAGTAGTTTATTGATCTGGTCTGCAGTTCACTTAATTACATAGCTCCTTTTGGGAGCTTTTTTCCCCCTCTAAATCCCCACCACATTTTTCACACACCGCAGCACATCCAGCGTTTCTGTTTCCCCCGCTGCTCCCTCTCCACAAAACAACTGCATTGGATTTCTCAAAGGTTTGAGGCTAGTTGGTTTTCTTTTGGCATGTCTATAGTTCTAGATTCCAGTCCCCCTGTGGACCAGGGCTTTGCTGATGCTGCGGTGCGATGATTTGGGGAAGGGAGGAAGGACTATCAGTGGTACCCATGTGTATAATACTTACCCAGCAGAGTGTGAGGAACTGAGAAGTCTGATTGGCTCAGGCTTCACACTTGCAGCATACTTGATGCTTCCAATTGAAGCCTAGTTCTATTGAGGTCTTCTGGAAATAACATGATAACCTAAGGATCATACAGGCCACAGGCTGTGCCATGTATTCCTTTCGCCAATGTGAGAGAGTGCAGTGAGATACGTCTGCAATTACACCAGTACACCACTAGATGGAGCTGTTCCCTGTATAGTGTATTTTAAGGCACTAGATGAAAATTATATTCATCACAGAAGTATGTGCTGAATGAACCCAGATTACGAAGTGCATTTAGGACATAAGGGCCTATACCAAAACACATTGAGGGCAGATGGAAAGATTCCCCTTGATATCAGTGAACTTTGGAATAGGCCATAAATAAGTATAAACTAATCACTCAAACTGCTTTAGGCCTCTGCTGGGCCTGAATGCCTTAGGCTGGGACATTACAAATACCAGCAAACTGAGAAGTAGAACTGAGTTAGCCCATAGGGGCCTAGGTAAATTGGGTGTATATTTGGGAGACAGGTTTATTTTTTTTAATGCATGGCGTGGCTTTCAGTCTCCATATTTAATTTACCTAACACAAAGGAAGCTTTGAAAGCATTGTGTGAGACCTATTTAGTAATTTTTAAAGCCTTTACACTCCGGTGCTAAATGCCCATGAATTAGTGATCACTGATTAGTGAGAGCAGTTGGTTGGCACATCTCTGTGGTTAGCCTGATTTTTGGTTAATTTCTTGTCTGTGGAGTGTGGGGAGGAGAGTAGGGTAAGAAGAAGGGCAGCTGAAGCCGAAGGCAGGTGTTGCATGGCTGTACCTTGAAGCAGTTATCAGATACCATGTTTAAAGGGAGCTTGCAAGGTTTTGGGGGGGGGGGGTTAAATCTCATTTTGGTTTTTACATTTGAAACTCAGGTCTCGTCTACCCTGTCTTTGCCTGGAAGAGTTTATCTTTGAATGGCAAATCTAACTAATTGAGTAGGGCAGCTGTTCTATGATGTGGCTGCTACCCATGTGGCCCAGACTGTGTCAAGCCAGCAGATGGTAGCTAATTCGGACACAGGGTTTTTGCACTCATTTCTTCCTCCTCCTCCTGCCAAGAGTGTAGGCTTCCCTAGTTCTGCTTGACTAGAAGCAGCTGCAGTGGGTGCCTCTGTGAAGGTGTCATCTGATCCAAGCCTCCACAAAGTTTCTCCTTCAGTTAAGGTCAAAGAGAAATTGCAATCTACACCTGAGACCTCCAAGGAGTTCTCCAGCTGAACCTTGGAATATTAGACTTGACATGCCTGATATTTCAAAGGGGAAGAAAAAAGCAGGATGTACCAAAAATACCTTTCAGCCCCCTTCTCCCCCTCATCCCAAACTAGTCATCCTTCCCACTCCCTCAGGGATGAGCACTTTTTTTTTTAAAGCAGGTCACCTCTAAAAAGAATTGGGGCTTCATGTGCTGAGTCCTCACTGTCATATTTTGCCCCTAGAAAGAAGTTTTGTTTTACCGTCTCATCCCCTGCTTTCCCAGTACCTAGTCCCACCTCCCTGAATAAGTCCTGAAAATCCCAGCTTGGTTTTTCCAGCTCTTCAGCTGTTTTCTTTGCAAGTGACATGTGTGCTGACACCAGGCTTTACACTTGGCATCTTCCTTTCCATCTCAGATGTTGAACAGCAGCAAGGATTATTAACCACTGGAACAATTTACGGAGGATTCTGCTGGATTGTCCATCACTTGAAATCTTAAAGTCAAGATTAGATGTTTTTCTAGAAGATCTGCTCCTGTTCAAACAGAAGTTAATTCAGGGAATTCCCATGATATACAGGAGGTTGGATAGATCAGAATGGTTGCTTTTAGCCTTACAGTATATTGTTCTTTTAAAGACGAATACAAGACAGACTCTTCCTTTTCCTCATGTTATGTCTTATTTCCTCTTAGACCTCAGCAAGAATCCAGAAGCCACCTTGAATACACTAGATACTATTCAAGCCCAGTTGAATATACTAGGTCCTATACAAAAACAGTCCACCTTTGGGATAATGATTCCACCTTTTCCTCCAGTCAGATATATAGGGCCAATGGAGGAGACTTGCCTACAGGAATAGTCCCATTAAAATCAACGAGACTAGTCACATGGGCAAGTGCTCACCAGCAGGGATAAGGGCCTTGTAGCAGGGTGGCTACCTGCTCCAGCCCTGACAGGGTTAAAACCAGCCCTGGGAGAGGGCTGGAGGACTGGGAGAACAGCCCAGGCTGACTGGGAAGCAGGCTCAGCTGGCCCTATAAAGGCTTGAGCCAGGAGCTTAAGCAAAGAGTCTCTCTCTCTCTCTCTGCGTTCAGAGAGAGAAGGGCCTGACTAGTATCTCTGGAGAATGTTAAACAGAACCTGCTAAAGTTGAATATTTTTAATTCAGTTGGTCCAGATAACTTGCATCCAAGAGTTTTAACAGATCTGGCTGAGAAGCACACTGGACCATTAATGTTGCTTTTCATTAAGTCGTGGAGCACTAGGGAAGTTCCAGAACACTGGAATCAAGTTAATGTGCCAAGTTTTAAGACGGATAGACAGAATGATCCAGGTAGTTATAGGCCTGTCTGCCTGACTTTGATCCCCAACAAGATAATGGAACAGTTGATATGGGATTTGATTAACAAAGAATTAAAGGAGGGTAAGAATGCAATTCAACATGGGCTTATGGAAAATACATCCTGTCAAATTAACTTCATATCTCTTTGTGATGAAATTAAAAATTTGGTTGATAAAGGTAATAGTATTGACATAATAGACTTAGGCTTCTGTAAGGCTTTTGACTTGGTAGCACAATATTTTGATTTAAAAAAAACTAGAATGATATAAAATTAAGATGGCATACATTAACCGGATAAAAACTGGCTAACTGATAGGTGTCAAAATGTAACTGTAAATGGGGAATCATCATTGAGTGGGTGTATTTCCAGTGGGGTCTTGTAGTGATTGTTTCTTGGCCTTACACTATTTAATGTTGTTTTTTTTATGACCTGGATGAAAACATAAAATCATCACTGATAAAGTATGCAGATGATGCAAAAATTGGGAGAGTGGTAACAGGGTTGACACTAAACTGGGAGGAGTGGTTGATACGCTGGAGGGTAGGGATAGGATACAGAGGGACCTAGACAAATTAGAGGATTGGGCCAAAAGAAATATGATGAGGTTCAACAAGGACAAGTGCAGAGTCCTGCACTTAGGACGGAAGAATCCCATGCACTGCTACAGACTAGGGACCGAATGGCTGGGCAACAGTTCTGCAGAAAAGGACCTAGGGGTTACGGTGGACGAAAAGCTGAATATGAGTCAACAGTGTGCCCTTGTTGCCAAGGAGGCTAATGGCATTTTGGGTTGTATAAGTAGGGGCATTTCCAGCAGATCGAGGGATGTGATCATTCCCCTCTATTCAGCACTGGTGAGGCCTCATTTGGAGTACTGTGTCCAGTTTTGGGCCCCACACTACAAGAAGGATGTGGATAAATTGGAGAGAGTCCAGCGGAGGGCAACAAAAATGATTAGGGGGCTGGAGCACATGACTTATGAGGAGAGGCTGAGGGAACTGGGATTGTTTAGCCTGCAGAAGAGAAGAATGAGGCGGGATTTGATAGCTGCTTTCAACTACCTGAAAGGGGGTTCCAAAGAGGATGGATCTAGACTGTTCTCAGTGGTAGAAGATGACAGAACAAGGAGTAATGGTCTCAAGTTGCAGAGGGGGAGGTTTAGGTTGGACATTAGGAAAAACTTTTTCACTAGTAGGATGGTGAAGAACTGGAATGGGTTACCTAGGGAGGTGGTGGAATCTCCTTCCTTAGAGGTTTTTAAGGTCAGGCTTGACAAAGCCCTGGCTGGGATGATTTAGTTGGGTTTGGTCCTGCTTTGAGCGGGGGGTTGGACTGGATGACCTCCTGAGGTCCCTTCCAACCCTGAGATTCTATGATTCTATGATAGCTCTAGCTTTTTTGCCGGCCCAAGCACGGCAGCAGGCAGCCTTCGGCGGCTTGCTTGCGGGAGGTCCCCGGTCCCGCGGCTTCGGCGTACCCGCCGCCGAATTGCCGCCAAATCCGCAGGACCAGCGGACCTCCCGCAGGCAAGCCACCAAAGGCTGCCTGACTGCCGCCCTCACAGGGACCGGCAGGGTGCCCCCTGTGGCTTGGAGCACTGGTGCCTGGAGCTGCCGCTGAGTGGTAAGTAATGAAAAGTAGTGATCACTGATTCAGAGCAACATAGATTGCTTGGTAAACTGGGCGCAAGCAGACAATACATAGTTTAATATCGTTAAATGTATACATCTAGGAACAAAGAACGTAGGTCATGCTTGCAGGATGAGGGATTCTTTCCTAGCAAGCAGTGCTCTGGAAAAGATTTGGGAGGGGGGATAATCATCTGAACATGAGCTTTCAGTGTGATGCTGTGGCCAAAAGAGCTGCTGTGAGCCTGTGAAGCATATACCAGGGGATCTTGAGTAAGGTTACAGAAGTTATTTTACCTTTGCATTTGGCACTGGTGCAACCATAGCTGGAATACTGTGTTCAGTTCTAGTGCCCACAATTCAAAAAGGATATTGATAAACTGGAGAGAATTCAAAGAGCAACAAGAATAATTAAAGGGTTAAAAAACATCCCTTATAGTGATACAGTAGAAATGGACGTTGTTTGTAACTCTGAACAAAATGTTATGGCTGGTCTTTCAAAAGTTTACAACTGAACATACAGCTTTGAAACTTTAGTATTCAGAAGAAAAATGCTGCTTTCCCTTTGTTTTTAGTCATTTACATGTAACACAGTACTGTATGTATTTGCTCTTTTTGTAAAAAAAAAATTCGCTGCTGCTGCCTGATTTTTGTATGTCCAGTTCCAAATGAGGTATGTGGCTGACTGGTCAGTTCATAATGCTGGTGTTCATAACTCTGAGGTTCTACTGTAGACTCAGAGCTCAGCCTATTTAGCTTAAAAAAGAGAAAGGTAAGGGGTGACTTGATTATAATCTGTAAGTATCTCCAGGGTCAACAAACATTTAACAATGGGCTCTTCAGCCTAGCAGAGAAAGATATAACATGATCCAGTGGCTGAAAGCTGAAGCTGTGTAACCTATGTAGAGGGGGAGGTAAGTCAATTTACTGCCTGACTTGAAGTGTTTGCACAGACCATGAATTCCTGTCCTTGCAAGAGACAATTGCTGGATTTCTGTAGGAACCATCTAAATACTAAAAGAGAAATTCTAGTAGGATTCACTTTCTTTCTGTTAGGAATGCAGGACTAGTCTTTACCATAAAACAGTTATGCACACACAATAATTTCAAATGCCTTTTTAATGAATAACACTCCAAAGATAAACTGTTATTGCACAGCAGTTACAATGCACCCTCCCTGGAATAACTAATATCACCTTTGCCCTCGCAAACTGAAGCACAGCATCAGAGAGATCCAAAGACTGGCCAATGGTATTTTCAAGCAATGAAATAGCAAGTGATGTCAGTCTCTGGTCAGCCATTGTCAATCAAAGGTAAGTTTTAATGAACCTGAGCTTCGAAAAGCTGCACTCACCACTTGCATCTGTGACTGGCAGCATGATCAGAATCCTCAAAGCTATCCACATATTAGGAAAAGTGTCCTTCAGCTCTGTATCATGAATGAACTGGAGAACTTGGAGTGGAGAGTGCTACCCGCATGACATAATGACATAGAGACATCCAAACATCCTTCATGTGTCAGTGTCTGGTGAAGGTCCATACAATTGTTCAAGAGTGTTTTCCTGTCTGCTGGCAGCTTACTAAGGTCATACAAAATCCCCAGGTGTTTTCACGATGCTTCCTTTCTCCAAACCTTTCTTCAGTGAACACTCAAGCAGTGTCAATGAGTGAGCAAAAAAACTCCATCTTGAATTTTTCTTCTGAGTTTCCCATCACCTCATCTCTGGCCTCAAAACCAAACTGTCTTTTCTTCCAATGAATGAGTTTCTTTGAAGACAGGCTCAACTTCTAAGTTTTCCCCTGTTTCTTTGGCAGCAGTGATGGCATCTTCAAATCTGTTGTCTCTGTAGGCCACAATGAAATCAAGGTAGCTGCTCAGGTTGCGATGTCCATCGATTGAGTTTGTAATGCCTTGCTTACAACATTTACTTGGAACAGGGTATCGTGCCAAACCACAATTAAGACCAGCAATTTGAAGTCAGTGATGTTGTTTGCCAGGCTTTGCGCCTTGTGTCAGATTCTGGCCTCAGCTTTCCTCAACTAAGCCAGTTCCATCAGGGCATCGTAAACCTCAGTCATTTGATGCCTCTCTCGCCCTATGCTGCCCGTGTGGCTCTCCCAGCAAGAGTCACTTTGTAGCTTTACAGTCAGATTTGTAACATTATCCGTGAGGATCTTCCACCTGATATATCCTGTTTTCAGCATCAGTGGTGGGCAACCTGCAGACCACGGGCAGCACGCAGCCTGTCAGGGTGATCCACTGGCGGGCCACGAAACAGTTGGCTGACATTGACCGTCCACAAGCATGGCTGCCCGCAACTCCCAGTGGCCGTGATTTGCCCTTCCCGGCCACTGGGAGCTGCGGGAAGTGGTGCAGAGACCATTATGTTCAGTGAACAACTTATCCAACAGGCCCCGGAAAGCCAAATTATTCTTTGCAAGGAAGAGGATAATTGAGATCAGACACTCGAGCACATTCCTTCAATGCTGGGTTTCTACATTAATAATGCGCTTGTTTTCTACATCTGTGCATATATTCAGCTTGAGCCTGAACCTGACCTCCATCCATTTGGACTAGGCTGTAAAATGGCCAGGTGACTTTTTTCATGTTGCTTCAGAGCATCAGCTAAGTTATGCCAGTAATTGTACCTGGAAAGCACAAGCAACAATTTGGCATTCATGTCAAATATTTTGCAACAAGAACAGAACACTTTGGCTAGTTTACTGAAACTCAGCTGACAACGCCAATTCAGTTTCTTACGATTCTCGAGCACTCTTTTTTGCAGTGTGACTTTGAGAAGTGTTGTTTCTGCTCATTTACTGGAAATGTCATTTCCTCAGAGTTTAGGATTGCCGGCCATAAAGCAGGATCTGATGTATCAATTTGTGGTGTGCAATTTTTCTCAGTGCTGTTTCTGTCATCATGCAAGGTTGAGTCTTCTTTATCTTTTTTCTTCTTTACCATCACTCTCCTTTATGACGCCAGCAAAACTGGATGATTCTCCATCACTTTCCTCACATTTCTATACCTTCTGTTCCAGTAAATCTGCTAATTCCTTAGCAAGAGGACTTCTATCATTTATCAGAGGGGTAGCCGTGTTAGTCTGGATCTGTAAAAGCAGCAAAGAATCCTGTGGCACCTTATAGACTAACAGACGTTTTGCAGCATGAGCTTTCGTGGGTGAATACCCACTTCTTCAGATGCACTTCTTGCATCTGAAGAAGTGGGTATTCACCTACAAAAGCTCATGCTGCAAAACGTCTGTTAGTCTATAAGGTGCCACAGGATTCTTTGCTGCTCTATCATTTATGCTTCTCTCCTCAATTTCTTCTGCACTGGAATGATCACTACTGCCTAAAGCCCAGTCTAGGTTGTTCTGTTTCAGATATTTTTCCCATCGGATGTGCCCCTTGCTGCAAACTAGATTTCAATTGAGCTTTTGTCTTCCTATACTTAGCTCCTGAAGTCATCTTTGGGGACATCTTTTATTTTCTATGAGGGAAAACTGACAGTGTTAGGGACAGCAAAAGTCTATGTTCCGCAGTCTTAGAAAGTCATCAAACATTATGTGTTAAACATGGCAAAAAAAGTAACAGTATTTCGTTTATATTGTGTAGATAGGGGTTCAATAGATATTTCTGGAATCTTATTAAATATGTCCTTTATTAGTAGCTATGTACACCCTTCAAGTCTTAAACCACAAGTACACTTTCACAATTATACACTAAAACAAGGCTTGCAATATTGCAGCTGGGCTGTCACTTCAGTTCGTCCTTATCTCACTGACTGACTGGTGATGCCCTGCCCCTTATATACCCTCGAGGGCATGGCTGACAACATTCTAGAAGGTTCGAGGAAAATGTAGTTCTCAGAAAGTCTGGACGGTTCCCCAAGATTCTACAAAGGTCCAGAATATTCAAGGAGGTTAGTGAAAAATAAATCTACATACATAATACCTGAAACATGTTACTTCAAACATTCTATTTTCTCTTTTGTCACTAACAACAAAAACAGCACCCTGAGCCCGGCACTCCCCAAGACCAGCACCTCAGACCTGGTCGCCTGTCCCTAAATCCGGCCCTGCATACAGATTCTCTTTGTCTTATTTAAACCATCTGGAGTCACCCCTATCGGTCAGAGGTAGGATGACCAGATGTCCCGATTTTATAGAGATCGTCCCAACTTTTGAGTCTTTCTTATATAGGCTCCTATTAATCCCAACCCCCGTCCTGATTTTTCACACTTGGTATCTGGTCACCTAGTCAGAGGCCTTCTTTTTAGAAACTTTCTCTTATCTCGTTGGTTATTCTTTGAATCAGACATCCTCCCTACTTTATTCCTTCAAGGCTTTCCTTCTGCTTGCTAGACAGGACCTTTCTTTACTCCTTCCTTTATGGATCCAGTCTTTTCTCTCCGTCTTCTTGATTGTAAGCTCTTTGGGGCAGCATCTGTCTTCATGTACAGCACTGAGAGCACTGTCAGAACTTAGATAAATAATATGCCTGGTATCAGTTGGATTAAGGACAGACAATATTAATAGATTATTTGGAGTCATTCATAGCACCAAATCAAAAGGGGATCCATTTTTATATAACTATTTATAAGAACATAAGAACAACCACACTGGGTCAGACCAATGGTCCATCTAGCCCAGTATCCTGCCTTCTGACAGTGGTCCATGCCAGGTGCTTCAGAGGAAATGAACAGAACAGGAAATCATCAAATGATCCATCCCTAGTCATCTACTTCCAGCTTCTGGTAAACAGAAGCTAGGGCAGGGGTTTTCAAACTGGGGCTTGTGTGACCCCTCAGGGGGTTGCAAAGTTATTATGTGGGGGGTTATGAGCTGTCAGCCTCCACCCCAAACCCTGCTTCCCCTCCAGCATTTATAGTAGTGTTAAGTATATTTTAAAAAGTGTTTTTAATTTATTGCGGGAGGGGGTCACACTCAGAGGTTTGCTGTGTGAAAGGGGTCTCCAGTACAAAAGTTTGAGAACCACTGAGCTAGGGACACCCCATAGCATGGGGTTGCATCTCTGACCATATAGGGACACTTCTTTTTTTAGGAAAGTTTGATATCAATTGGTTATAGATTTGTTGGTTTTCTTATCAATCAGAAGCCATCCTGTGCTGCTCGCCTCAGGGAGCCCAGAACCATAACCCACTGTGTTACCTCTCTGCCAGGATGACTCATCACTTGAGGGTATTGACATTCGGAGAGTTGACAGACTGAAAGGGCAGAAATTCTGGCTGTGCTGCAAAGTCACAAGCAGGTATTTTTCCAGCATGCCAGGGATGACCGATAAGAAGGTCCATGCAATCAACAATGGGACCCCAGCCTGCCCCCTAGCAGGGCATTCTGAACCACTGGCAAAGTGGAGGAGCAAATTTGTAAAGAAATACAGAGTATGCTGGATGTGGGATTATGAAGGAGTTTGATAGCTCCTGGGCTTCACCTGTTGTGTTGGTTCCTAAGCAAGATAACTCTGTTAGGGTTTGTGTTGATTATGGAAAACTTAATGCTGTCACAGTTCCTGAAAAAGCAGCAAAGAATCCTGTGGCACCTTATAGACTAACAGACGTTTTGCAGCATGAGCTTTCGTGCATGAACACCCACTTCGTCGGATGCAAGAGTGGAAATTTCCAGGGGCAGTTAAATATAAGCAAGCAAGAAGCAAGCTAGAGATAATGAGGTTAGATCAACCAGGGAGGATGAGGCCCTGTTCTAGCAGTTGAGGTGTGAAAACCAAGGGAGGAGAAACTGGTTCTGTAATTGGCAAGCCATTCACAGTCTTTGTTTAATCCTAAACTGATGGTGTCAAATTTGCAAATGAACTGAAGCTCAGCAGTTTCTCTTAGAAGTCTGGTCCTAAAGTTTTTTTGCTGGAGGATGGCCACCTTAAGATCTGCTATTGTGTGGCCAGGGAGGTTGAAGTGTTCTCCTACAGGTTCCTGAAGCAGATCCTGTGTTCATAATTGATGATGTGCTAGATACTTTTGGCAAAGCAAAATATCTGAGCACAATAGACTTGGTAAAAAGTTATTGGCAGATTCCTTTAGACAACGATGCAGAAGAAATCTGTAGATATGGGACTTTATGAATTCAAAATGTTACCGCTTGGGTTAGTTAATGCAGGAGCCACTTCTTGGAGGCTTGCCAATCAAAGGACTTTGGATGAGCTCATATCAACCCTATCACGATATTGTGCAGGTCTTGGTCAGAGCATAAGAATCACTTGGGAAATGTATTGCCCAAACTCAGAGATGCAGTAGTAGTGTAAAATATGAAATTGGAGTGGCCAAACTTCCTTATTTGGGACACAGCAGGCAAATCTTTCCTGACCCCTTGAAAGTGGAAGCCACCGTTAATGACTTATATCTCAAACCAAAACGGAGTTCCAGTCTTTCATAGGTTTGGTTAATTGTTACTGCCGATTTGTGCAGGGGTTCAGGCTTCAGGGACATTGTGTCTGCTATCACAGGCTTGTGCAAGAAGACAAAACCAAACACAGTCACGTGAGCAAAAGCTTGTCCACAGGGTTTTGATAAGGTAAATAAAAATTCTCTCTGAAAAGCCTGTTCTGGCCAGTCTTGATTTTGATAAAGTGTTTGAACTATGTACTGGTGTGTCAACATTGGTTTAAGTGCAGCAGCAGTGCAATCAGGGGAAAGGAACAAAAGCCCCTTGCTTTCTTGAGCAAAACACTGACTCCCACTGAACAGAATTACAGGAAAAGGATGCTATGCTGTTGAGTAGGCAATCAAATAATTAAGGGCCTCTCTCTTTAGCAGAGAGTTCAGGGCTTGAATTGGCCAATCTCCATTAATTTGGGTACAGAGAACCAAAGACACCAATTCCAAACTGTGGCAGTGGAGCATGAGGCTCCAAGAATATGACTTGGAAATTGTCCCAGTGGCTGACCCTCCTACAGCCCTGTAAGAGGGGAGCTGTGACCACCTGAAGACCCCTTTGTGTTAACTGGCAAAGGGCACACTCAACTCACTGATGTCCAAATATTTAGCCAAACAGTGTATTTTGTAAGGTATCCTATAGAACTGGTGACACACTGGTTACGGATAACATTGTGTGATGTATGTACGGGTTGTGTATAGAGAGTTTATGTATGTGTTGCAATATGGTCTTAAAATATGTTGCGCAGGCAGCTGATCAAATAAGTTTCTCCTAGACAAAGGAGCGGGGGTGGGGGTGAGGAGGATCTGATGTCAGGGTGTCCCCCCTCGCCTCTGTACCCCATCTCTGTAGCGCTCAGGAGTGGGACGTGGGACAGAGCTTGCTGGCGGCTGCTGCTGTATCTGAACAAGCAGACTTCAGACTGGTGAGTGCTGATGTCTCTCTCACACACTCACATACACACTGTGTGACTGACTGACTCTCTCTCTGACACACACACTATGTGACACACAGACACACATGCACCCTCTGTGTGTGTGTCTCTCTTACACTCACCTCCCAACACATACTTGTGTTGTTGTTGTTAGTTCTTGATATTTCCTTCACTGCACATATATTCTCTGTAATTTTATTCTTTCCTTCCAAGTATGTTGTTTTAGTTTTTTGACTGTATAGCAGGGTGGTCCCCTGCCCTTCGGGGCTTGGAACAGCCCTGGGAGAGGGCTGAGACTGGGGTAAGAAGCCTGGGCTGATTAGGGAAGGTAGGCTCAGCTGTGGCCAAGCTCCAATCAGGCCCAGCTGGTCCTTATGTGAGCCAGAAGCCCAAAGAGCCTCTTTTTAGCTGTAGAGGGCGATGGGTCTGGCTGCAGGGACCTGAGCAGACTACCTGAGTGGAGCAGGGCTGGGGAAAGGCAGAAGAGCTGGGGAGCTCCAGCCTGGAAAGCCCCAGGCTGCAGCCTAGCACAGGGCCAACAGGTACTGGGGGTTGCAGAGGGCAGCCCAGGGGTAGGCCAAGGCAGCAGGTCCAAACCTTCCTTGCCAGTGATGAGTAGGCTGATACTGCAGTCTGCCCCAGGGTGTGAGGCTATACAATGATTGGCAGTAGCCTTATACTGAGGCGAAGTGGGAATAGTGGGTGGGGGTTCTCTGGGGAGAGGAGACCCTAAGACTGAGGGGTTACAGCCAGGGGGCAACACCCCAGCTAAAAGGGCACTGGGGTCCAGGGAGGGACACGGGGGCATAAGAATGGCCGTACCGGGTCAGACCAAAGGTCCATCTAGCCCGGTATCTGTCTACCGACAGTGGCCAATGCCAGGTGCCCCAGAGGGAGTGAACCTAATAGGCAACGATCAATTGATCTCTCTCCGGCCATCCATCTCCATCCTCTGACAAACAAAGGCTAGGGACGCCATTCTTACCCATCATGGCTAATAGCCATTTATGGACTTAGCCACCATGAATTTATCAAGTTCCCTTTTAAACATTGTTATAGTCCTAGCCTTCACAACCTCCTCAGGTAAGGAGTTCCACAAGTTGACTGTGCGCTGCATGAAGAAGAACTTCCTTTTATTTGTTTTAAACCTGCTGCCTATTAATTTCATTTGGTGACCCCTAGTTCTTGTATTATGGGAATAAGTAAATAACTTTTCCTTATCCACTTTCTCAACATCAGTCGTGATTTTATATACCTCTATTATACCCCCCCTTAGTCTTCTCTTTTCCAAGCTGAAGAGTCCTAGCCTCTTTAATCTTTCCTCATATGGGTCCCTCTCTAAACCCCTAATCATTTTAGTTGCCCTTTTCTGAACCTTTTCTAGTGCTAGAATATCTTTTTTTTGAGGAGAGGAGACCACATCTGTACACAGTATTCGAGATGTGGGCGTACCATGGATTTATATAAGGGGCAATACTATATTCTCAGTCTTATTCTCTATCCCCTTTTTAATGATTCCTAACATCCTGTTTGCTTTTTTGACCGCCTCTGCACACTGCGTGGACATCTTCAGAGAACTATCCACGATGACTCCAAGATCTTTTTCCTGACTCGTTGTAGCTAAATTTGCTGCTTGCTGTCTGCATGACAAGAACCAGGGAATGGGAGGGTGAAGGGAAGGCCCTCTAACTGTGTGTTTTACAAAACGGTGTCTATGGCTTGTTTTGTTGCTGTCCATATGGGCATCTCCTTGAAACCCCCAACCACCACCCCCTTTAACAGGCAGGAGGAAATCAGAAAGTTTGCAGAAAGCTTTGGAAGAGTAAAAAATGTGACATTCTTTGTAAAGAAATTCCTGAGCAGAAACAGCAGATAGAGGAGACCATCAAAATGCTCTACCAGATGGCAGATAAAATTGATGGTACCCATCAGAACTGTACCATTATGAGTCTCATGTCTAAGCATATTAGTGCTGTTGCTAGTATATTGGGCATCATTGGAATAAATGAGGAATCTACCTGTAATTTATTCCTTACAACTCTACAAATCAGAATCAGATTACTCCACCTGTCCTACTGGGGATCTCGAGTGGCATATATTCTGATTGGCATAAGAATGGCCATACGGGGTCAGACCAATGGTGCATGTAGCCCAGTATCCTGTCTTCTGACAGTGACCAATGCCAGATGCTTCAGAAGGAGTGAAAAAAACAGGGCAAATATCAAGTGTTCCATCCCTGGCCATCCAGTCCCAGCATCTGTCAGTCAGAGGCTTAGGGACATCCAGAGCATGGGGTTGCAGCCCTGACCACCTTGGCTAATAGCCATTGAGGGACCTAATCTCCATGAAACTAGCATGGAACTCTCCTGGGACATAAACAATCTCATTCCAGATTTTAGGGCCCAACCAAGTTCCCATTGAAATCAGTGAGTATTTTGCCATTGATTTCAGTGGGAACAGGCGCATCGCCTTGATTTTAACGGGGAAGCTGTCTGCTCTGTGTTGCGATATCCAGAGATAGATTAAAGTCAAACATGGCCCAGACTGATGAAAAACATGATCCCAAAAGCACACTCTAGGGATATACTAGGTGCTGCTGGGAAGGAAAATGGTGTGATTCCCCCATTCTGAGCATCACAGCACATGTCTACAAGGCAAAAAAATGCTAAGGCAGCAAGTCTTGGAGCTGGGGTTTACAGAGTCAGGCTTGTGGGGCTTGGGCTATAGTGCTAAAAATAGCTGTGTAGATCATAGACTCATAGACTTTAAGGTCAGAAGGAACCATTATGATCATCTAGCCTGACCTCCTGCACAACACAGGCCACAGAATCTCACCCACCCACTCCTGGAACAAACCTATGTCTGAGCCATTGAAGTCCTCAAATCATGGTTTAAAACTTCAAGATGCAGAGAATCTGGACCTCTCCTTAGGAGAAACTAAATCAAGCAACAGGGCTGCTACCACTTCCTTTGAGGAGTCTTAGATGTTTGAGGCCAGGCTCTGACACCCAACCCCTTCTCCAGGCTTGGCATGAGGGCACCTCACTACCACCTCCTCTTAGTGTGAGGGAGCCTTATCTGGCCTTCTCTCCAACTCCACCGGCCCCAGGCAACACAAGCACTTCCCTCCAGGTCTGTGCAAGCTCTGCTGTTTCTCTGCAGGCTAGTGATAGGCCCACGTACACCAACCCTCAAGCCCTCTGAGCATCTCCCTGCAGTGTCCAGCCCCTGTTCCACTGGACTTTCACAATGTTCACAGCTTTGCTGCTCTCAAACAAGCAGTGCACACCCACTTGCCGCTTTCACCTCAGATCATTGATCCGTTGAACATGGGTTAAGGTCTACCTGTAAAGGGTTAACACAGAACAAGTAAACGTTTACCTGTTAACAAAGGACCAATCAGTGAAGAGAAGTTGAAAATCCCAGATTGAGTCTGTTCTGTTTCTTGTTCTTGTTCGCAGTCTCAGACACCAGTCTAGTACACCAGTCTCCTCTCTGAATCTCTCTCTTCACCAATTTTCTCTATTCAAGCTAGTGAGTATTAGAAGATTAGAAGAACTGTTGCATAGAAAGCTGTGTGTATGGATTGCATATAATATAATGATTATTTGTATGTATTGTGCTTTTATTTGAAAAGGAGAAATTGAGGAGAAGGATTAATATTGATTAATTTAGATTCATAGATATGAATGTATGGATTCATCTTGATTTTTTTTCTTTTTTTTTTTCTTTCTTTTCTTTAAACTTTAATAAAATTTCCTTTAATTTCTGTGGATGCAGGACTGTTGTGGATTCAGGGGAAGGAAGCGCGAGTTGGAGAGGAGAGAGAGAGAGAGAGAGAGAGAGAGAGAGGGAGGGGAGGGAGGGGGAAGTCTGTCCTGTGTGTGGAGAGATTCTGAGGGGATCCTGGGGGAAGGGGGGGGACAGGATAGGCAGGCAGACACGTTAACCCTGACTGGTGGCAGAAGAAAGAAATCCCTACCCTAAGGGGGGGGTGGGGAGAATATGGTCCCCACCCCCCTTGAACCCACACAAGCTGGGGTGGGGGTGAGATCCCATGACAACCTCAGATCATTGATCCGTTGAACATGCGGCACTCGGACACATTGGTACGGAGAACAAGTAAACGTTTATTTAACAAAGTACAGTGATTTGAGAAGTAGGAAGTCGAAGTATTGGAAGCAAATGGTTTACATATAAAATAAAATTGTAACATGCTTTCTAGACCCTGGACTTATTTAACTAGATACTTTTCTGTCTTGTAGAGCAAAGTTCCCCCCAAACCTTTCCAGTATCTTACAGCCAGGCTTGGTTGTGATCTTCCATGAGACAAGCCGTGCTGGCAGCTTGTCTCCTCAGTGGAAAGATGCAGAGGGTGCTTCTCTGTGCCCTCAGTTATATCCCTAGTCCACTGTCCTTACTTGTAAATCGGATGCTGCTCAGCAGCCATGGGTGGTTTTTTCCTGTGTGCTCCTTTCTTGTCGATTTCACTATCTCTTGATTAGCGTTTGGCTCAGTCTGAGGCCTGGTCTACACTAGGCGTTTAAATCGGTTTTAGGAGCGTAAAACCGATTTAACGCCGAAACCGTCCACACTAGCAGGCACCTTATATCGATTTTAATGGCTCTTTAAACCGGTTTCTGTACTCCTCCCTAACGAGAGGAGTAACGCTAGTATCGGTATTAACATATCGGATTAGGGTTAGTGTGGACGCTGATCGACAGTATTGGCCTCCGGGAGCTATCCCACAGTGCACCAGTGACCGCTCTGGACCGCAATCTGAACTCGGATGCAGTGGTCAGGTAAACAGGAAAAGCCCCGCGAACTTTTGAATATTTCCTGTTTGCCCAGCGTGGAGCTCCGATCAGCACGGGTGGCGATGCAGTCCGAAATCAAAATAAAAAAAAGAGCGCCCGCATGGACCATGCGGATGTGATCGCTGTAAGGGCAGGCAAATCCGTTCTATCAGCGCTCCGTTAGAATCCTTTTTTAAAAATCTCCAGACAGACGCCATAGCAGGGACTCAGCGCACTGCAGCGTGACAAGCGTAACGGAAAGCCAAAGAATCAAATGGATGCGCATGGACTGGAGGACTGAAGCTATCCCACAGTTCCTGCAGCCTCCGAAAATTATTTGCATTCTTGGCTGAGCTCCAAATGCTTCTAGGGTCAAACACACTGTCCGCGGGTCAGGGCATAGCTTGGCAATCTACTCACCCACCCCCCACCCACCCCCAGAAGCGAAAGGTAAAACAATCCTCTGACTCTTTTACATGTCACCCTATCTTTACTGAATGCTGCAGATAGACGCGATAGTGCAGCACTCAACACCAACATCCTTGCTCCCCCCCCCGTCATGGGCGGCTGATGGTACAAAAAGATGGAAATCCATCCTCATCATCAGCATAAGCTGATCGTGCAAAATGATGGAAATCTATCCTCATGATCAGCTTCAGCTGATGGGACAAAAGGACTGGTAACCGTCCTCGTCATCAGCCTATTGGCCCTAATTTTTTCTGGTGGATGGATGGTGCAATATGGCTGGTAACCATCCTCATCATAGCAACAGGGGGCTGAGCTCCATCAGCCCCCACCCTTCATGTGTAAAGAAAAGATTCAGTTGCCCCTGGACTAGCAGTGGGATGCTGGGCTTCTCTCCTACACACTGCTTAATGTCCTGTCTGGACTATCATAGCAGCTGGAGGCTGCCTTCCACTCATTTCTCACTAACAAGTCAGTGTGTCTTATTCCTGCATTCTTTATTAATTCATCACACAAGTGGGGGGACAATGTTACGGTAGCCAAGAAAGGCTGGGGGAAGAACGGAATCAACAGGTGGGGTTGTTACAGGAGCACCCCCTGTGAATAGCATACAGATAATTTCTGCGGGCTCTGACACAGAGCAGGTGGTTCTCTAGCACACTTGCCTATATTAGGCAGCACAGATTCTATTTTTAGATACCAAAGGAGGGATTGACTCAGGAGTCATTCCCAATTTTGCTTGCGCCCCTGGCTGATCGGCCAGGGGCACTTATGACAGCAGCCAATGGTACAAAACGATGGAAGGTACAATATGGCTAGTAACCACTCTTGGCTTTTGCGCCCCTGGCTGATTGACCAGGGGCACTAGCAGCAAATGGTACAAAAGGACTGGTAGCCATGATCATCCTCAGTTCCAATTTATGGAAGGGTTTGGATGGTGCAATATGGCTAGTAACCATCTCTGCTGTCATGCAAAAGCAAAAGCATGCTTCTGTGTAGCGCTGCTGAATCGCCTCTGTGAGCGGCATCTAGTACATATACGGTGAGAGTCACAAACGGCAAAACAAGCTCCATGATTGCCATGCTATGGCATCTGCCAGGGCAATCCAGGGGAAAAAGGCGCGAAATGCTTGTCTGCCGTTGCTTTCCCAGACGAAGGAGTGACTGACGACATTTACCCAGAACCACCCGCGACAATGATTTTTGCCCCATCAGGCACTGGGATCTCAACCCGGAAGTTCCAAGGGGCGGGGGAGGCTGCGGGAACTATGGGATAGCTAGGGAATAGCTACCCACAGTGCAACGCTCCAGAAATCGATGCTAGCCTCGGACCATGGACGCACACCACCAATTTAATGTGTTTAGTGTGGCCGCGCGCACTCGATTTTATAAAATCTGTTTTACAAAACCGGTTTATGCAAATTCGGAATAGTCCCGTAGTGTAGACGTACCCCGAGGCTAGGGCTCCACTGGGGCATAGACACTACACAATACACACCTGACCAGGTGGAGAGAGAGAAGCGTCTCTCACCTCCTCCCTGACACTGTTCAGTAGCTGGTTCTCCCTTCAATTCTATGTAAAGATCATCCAATAAGAAAGAGAAGGACTCAGATCCAGTTAAACCCATTTTAAGCAATCTCTCGGGGGCTCAGCAAAAACTGGTTACTAACCAACCAAGAGAGGAGAAACGGTGAAGATAGGGTGACCAGATAGCAAGTGTGAAAAATTTGGATGGGGAGGGGGAAAGTAGTAGGAGCCTATATTAAAAAAAAGTCCTGAATATCGGGATTGTCCCTCTAAAATGGGGACATCTAGTCACTCTAGGTAAGGATTGCTACTTCTGAATACAAGGGGCAATTAAAGCCCTAGGAGAGACTCATCCTTGCATATGGACTCAACCTTACAGCTCTCACAGGCTCCAGGGGCTCCTTTCTCCCTCATGTTACATACCACAGATGCTGGAAATGGAGCTATGCCCTTTCCCTTTTACAGGGGCTGGGTCACCCTTCATTACCACTCCCCTGTGAGTTTGTGTTATCTAGGCAGAGGAGGGGCTACAGAGAAATTCTGGCCAGGCAGCTCCAAGCTGTGACGTTGGCAAGAGAGGGGCGGGTGTCTGAGAAATAAACAGAGAGAGAAGGGGAACGAGTGGAGGAAACTAGGGAGACTGAAATAGCAAAGAGTGAGAGAACAGGAGCAGGGAAAAGAGGCAGGGGTGAGAGTTAAAAACACGGAGTGGGGGCAAAGGGGAGAACGATCATGGAGCTGCTCCTGTGGCTCTGGTCCCAGCTTCGATCCTGCGGGAACAACCTCCCAGCACTGGGCATAGCCCTCACAGTCTTCGCTCTGCTATTTGATTTCCTGAAGCGCAGGAAGAGCTGGAGTCGCTACCCACCAGGGCCGACCTCTCTGCCTTTCATTGGGACCATGCTGCAGATCGATTTCCACAACCCGCACCTCTCCTTTACCCAGGTCAGTGCCAGAGGGGCTGGAGAGCACAGCTAAGGTGACCAGATAGCAAGTGTGAAAAATCGGGACAGGGTGGGGGATAATTGGTGTCTATATAAGACAAAACCCTGGATATCAGGACTGTCCCTATAACATCGGGACATCTGGTCACCCTAAGCACAGCGTGCTGGGGAACAGAGCTGGTGTGGGCTGGTGGTTCATTAATCCAGCTGGTGCAGGCTGGAGGGGTTATTTTACATGCAGGGGCCTTTCCAACACAGTAGCAGTCAGTCCCCCTAGGGGAGAAGGGGCTCTAACGCTCTGTGATTATCTGCTGTGGCTTTGCTCTGGCTCTAGGGTCCAGAGGGCAACATTCCACTCCCAAGTCCAGTAGAATCCTCTGCAAATGTGATAGCGCTGGAGGAGAGCGATCCCCACTGCGCACGCGCGCACACGCACGGGAACATCCAGACACACTGACTCAGCAAAAGTAAACAAACCTGTAATCTCCAGTTGCACGTCCTACAGTTGTATTTGCTGGCTGTGTCTGCACTAACGAGCACACACCACAGCTGCAGGGTTAGTTGTTGCAAGTGCATGCTTTGTCCTGTCTCCAAGGAAACTACTGATGTAGCTTGAGGCAACTAAATCATATTATGTTTTGTGATTGTAGTTGCCAAACTCCAGAGGCCCCTTTTTCTAGGCTGGCACCTTTCAACACTCCAGTCAAGGGAAACTGGGTCTGATTCTTGTTTTCACCATGTGATAGGAAGAGTTTTTGTTTCCAGATCAAATCGGATGATAACAATGCTGCCAACAACACTTTTGACCTGTAGCTGTTTTAACTCCACATTTTTAGTAACAACATATTATTCCGTTTTCTGTCCCCATTTCCATTGCACACAATTTCATTTTCCTTTCTTGCATTTCTCACAGAACAGAAACGAAAACAGCTCCTTTTACTTACAGAATCATAGAAATTAAAGAGAGAAATGGCCTATTCTTATCCACCCCTCTCCCTTCTAGTGGTGTGCCCCGGAGGGCTTTATCTACTTTTAATTCCCAGCAATGAGGCTTTCATCACTTCCCCTAGGAAACTATTCCCCAGACTGATACACCTCTCGCTGAGGATTTGTTTCTTGATGTCCAGAGTAAATTCTCCATTATTTAGTCTCATTCCGTTATTCCTTCACCCAATCTTAAACAATTTCCCTCCATCCTTTGCATTTGTACCTTTCAAATACTTGCAGGCAGAATCATAGTCCCCTTCCTTAGAGATTTGACCAGTCAATATATTTACATCATTTTAGCTTTCCTCATGAATCAGCCCATCCAGTTCCCTAATCTCTTTTGTGGCTTTTCTCTGAATTCTCTCTTTTTTAATCAGTATCTTTCTGGTAATGAGGTGACTGCCTGGAACGCTAGGTACTGTTACAGACACATGTTCGCCAGTGCCTTATAGAAAAGGACTCTCATCTGCTTGTCACACAGTGCCTCTTTGTGTGTCATCAGCATCGTTGGTTGATGCCCACGTGACTTTGAGGAAAGTTACTGTAGAAAAGCTTGAACACGATGCATTGGTTTCTTGTGTTTTTCACATACACATAAAACTACTTGTGGTTTTTCTCTCCCTAAATTCTTGGCCCAGAAGGGCATTTTCTCCCACGTGTGCGTACAATCCTCAAGAAATCCCACAAATAACTGAAAATAGGTTAAATTTTGGACCTAAACTATTTGATAATTGCTTTAAATTGTTCTGCTTTGTGCTCTGCAATGCCTGTCTGTCACCAGGGTACAGTGGCCCTGGTGCTCCCTTACATCAGGCACACTGTGTGCTGGTGGAGTGGTGCAAAGTAGCCTCAAAGCTAGTGTAGCCAGCCACAGCGTGTTCAGCCAGGACAGAGGGATAATCCAACAGCAATTCCTACACGATGCTCCCCTGTAGCCCAGGGGCACGGGCCAGGGTTCCCCTGCACCCTGCAGAATCCCAGCTGCTGTAACTGCCTCTTGTGGCCATTGAAAACTGCCACAATTTAGAAAGGCCTTCAGGCTAATCTAAATTACTGCAAGGGAATGGGACGGGACTGGCACACGTGATAAGGAGAGTCCAGAGGTATCTTAAAGAAGTTTGCACTACCCTCTCCTGTGTTGCGCCAGACAATTGTTAGCTGCAGGAAAGGATCAAGGTTAGTAATTACAAAACTCAGTTTTGCAGCCAGGAACGTCATTCTCAATGAAGTTTACTTGGTTTGCTTTGGTCTAAAACCTGAAAGTTGTTGGGCACTAGCTGAAAACCTGCAATTCCATAGGTGCCCCCTCCTCAGGTTTCCCTTGAGTGTAGAAAAAGGGCAGGACTTTTATGCTTCCCCTTTTGTATCGATTTAATGATTTCAGTCAGGGATGCGATTTTTTTTTTCCCTACCAAAATAGTTGAATCACAGCTGCATTAGGGCACTATCCAACACAAAAACCTCTCCCGTTATCTGAGTGTCATTGCCATCTGCCGTAATGCTCAGAACAGCATTGGCTAGGATGCCCTCATAGTCACATTACATTTCATAGCTGCAATAAGCCATCTTCTGGCTAATGTTTCTGGGGTCATGAACCACCCACATAGGTCAAGAGATGGGCAAAGAAACGATCACGCTGCTGGGAGGGGCTCGAGAGTGAGAGTGCCTGCCCAGGGTATACTGCCAAGCAGGGCAGATACCCCAAACTGGTGGTGTGTTATATAAGCAGATTGCACCAAGCCAGTATCGCATGTGAACTCCTGGACAGGAGTGCTGGAACCTCGGTAGAAGGGTATGGGATGGCATGAGGCTCTGCCCCCTCTGTGGCCTACCTCTCCTCTCCTCTTCCCCTGAGGCCCTGCCCTCTTTGTGCCTCCACCCCCTCCTCTTTCCCCTGAGGTCCTGCCCCCAGGCCAGGCTGGAAGCCCAAGCCTGGCTGTGGTAAGAGCCACCCAGGGAGCCCGGATCACTGTGGGGAGCGCCCCCCTGACCCCTCCCGTTCCAGCACCCCTGCTCCTGTATCACTGTAACAGGCTTACCATGGAGTCTCAGACAGTCCCCTTAGAATCTCCAGTCTATCTTGCCACCCAGATGAACTGGACTTACTGATAAATGGTCACCAAAAAAATCACACCACATTCAGGTTATTCCTGTCACTTACCCCAGATCAGCTGGTACCCTAGATCTTACAGCAAAGACAACACCTGTAGCCAATCCTGTAATAAATGATCTGAAGGTTTGTTAACTAGGAAAAAGAAATTACAGAGTTATTTGCAGGTTCAAGCAAGCAAACATATACTCGCAAGTAAGTTATCATCTAAATCTAAGAGTGACTGAGTTGCAGTGATATGTCTATTCAAAGTGTCTTTCAAGGCGGACCCAGCAGGCAGCACTGGGGATCTCTAGCCGTGTCACAGTTCAGACAGCCAAACAGATGGAAAATTTTCCTGTGACTTTGTTTTATTTCCTTCATTCGGCTTCCAAGTCCACAGAATAAGCCTCCTTGCACATGGCATTTCCAAGGTGGGATAGGCCCATTAGCCAATCCTTTGTATTGCAATGTTCCTTGACCCAGCTGATTTTGACAGTCCTTCTCAATGGGGGGAGGGAGGATTCCTGTGCCTGGGTTCACAAGTCCAGAACAGCCATTTGCTAAGTTTTAAAGCAAAACTTATATATTTTCTTATGGCGCAGAACACAGACATTGCAAGTGAGATTAACGCCTGCAGCAACTCACAAGCATTTCACAGAGTCTAAACACTAAATATATTCTTGTAAGACTAATACCTATTTTGAGCAAACTAACGTACAGGTAAACTGGTCGGTCTCCAGCGATGAGTTTGTTAGTTCTTAGCTAATGCCTGCAGCCTGGGCAAGAGCTGGCACCTCGTTTGCCAGCATCACAGGAAACGCCCCCCACCCCCCAATCCCTTATGTCAATAATTTTATTTTGTATGTATCTGTAGCCAGCACTACTATACCCTCTGTGATAATATCAGATTTCATAAACTAAGCAAGATTGGGCCTGGTCAGTACTTGAATGGGATATGTCCTATGCAAAGCCAAGTGCTGCAGGAATTAGTGCAGAAGGCTTTCTGTGTCGGTGGTTAAACCAGTGCCACACCATGGTTTTAAGGAACAATGTACGCTTGGGTCTGTTATCCTTGAAGACACCAAAAGAGATCCTGACCGCTGGTAGTCGTTAAAGACCCCACAACACTTTCACAAGGACCCTGGCCAAATTTCAACTTGCTTAGTTATGTTCTGTTGACATAAACTCTTCCTGCACCATCAGCTGACAATGGTGGTATTCTTCTCTCCCTGTGTAAGTGGCTGTGTAGTACTGCTGTGAGTTGTTCCACTCCAGAAGTGGCTGCACATCCGTGATGAGCTAACAAGCCCAACAGAGTGCTCTGAGATCCTTCTAAGTTAGAGAGCGTACAGAAATGCAAGTTGATTTTTTCAGGCTTGCTTTCCCACAAAATTGTCATCTGGCTTCCAACAATATATTTTTCCTTTTTCTTTTCTTGGCAGCTGAGTAAAAAATATGGAAATGTCTTTAGCCTTCAGAACTGCTGGAGTAATCTGATAGTAGTGAATGGATTCAAAGCTGTAAAGGAAGCATTGGTCCATAAATCAGAAGACTTTGCTGACCGACCGTACTTTCCTATATATGAACACTTGGGTTACGGAGAGAATGCCGAAGGCAAGTACCTTGGAAACTGACATAGTTCTCTGGTAGTGTTGCAGGGGGACTGGCTGGGTTTATCTTTTGAGCTCCTGGAGAGGTTGAAGGGGACTTAAGAAGTGAGCTGCCTCCCTCTCTTGTCCCTCTGCTGCTGTTGTTTTTGCTGGAGTCTGCCCCTGACACTACCTCTTGAGAGGAGGAAGTCAGGTTAGATCAAAATGGGGACTCTCCTTCTCAACTGCAGCGCTGCAACAACTACTAAGACATGGCCATTCTGAAATGTTCTGTAGAAGGTACATGCTAATCAATACCAATTGGCTGCCATTGTCAGAACTGGCAGTTTCCTAACCCTCACCATATGTATGTACCTTCCTCGGCTTGTAAAAGAAATAACCTCCTTCCGAGGAACCTCCAGGACCCAAAAGTGAAAGTGGAGGAGGGTAGAAAGAAATGCAACCTAAAAGGGACGCTTGTTGGGATAGAATCATCTCAGGTGATCCCAAAGCACTAACATAACAAAGATTAGAGCTGGAAAAATATCTATAGATTCACATATTCTCAACCATGGCAGCGTGTGAACCCCCCATTGGGGAGACTAGTCCCCTGCCCTGCCCTAAGCCCCTATTGTGGCCGGAGAAGCCTCGCCCAAGCCATCGCCTGCCTGAGCCACCCCGAGCCCAGGCTGGCTGGAGGAGCTCTGAGTCCTCCCACTGGCCCGGGGCCATGGTGGGGAGTATTAGCAGAGGTTTGGGGAGGCTTAGCCTCCCCCAGCCTCCATTACACACTGCCTGTGTTCTCAGCCTCACCCTGGCTCACACTCTGGCCAATGCAGGGATGCTCCCTATAGTATGTTCTCCAGTGCTTTGTCCAATCCAATTTTAAATGGCTTGTGATGGGGCATCCATTAATTCCTTTGAGAGACTATTGAGCAGTTTAATAGATCTAATCACAGGGAAATGTTTTCTGACATCCAACCTGAGGCTCACACCCTTAGAGTATAGCATGGCTTAGCTCCATTGACTCCATCAGGTTATACCAGCTGCGGATCTGGCCCTGAATTTCATGCCCTTACTCCTAGCTATATCTTGGAGCTCCCTGAATAATCCCTCTCCTTCTGCACTAACCACCTACACCTCTGAAGATGCAATAATAGCTCCCATTAGTTGCCATTTGGCCAAGCTACATTTAGTTTCTTTTATCCTTCCTCAGAAGCCAGTCCCTCCAGCCCTATTTTGTTGCTGTCCAGTGAATGTTGGATGGTGCTTCCCAGAGGTGATTGTCTCTTGTTTATTAATATTTTCCAGGGGTGGTGGTTGCAAGATATGGTCAGGTCTGGAAGGAGCAAAGGAGATTTGCACTCTCCACCTTGAGGAACTTTGGGATGGGAAAGAAATCCCTGGAGCAGCGTGTGACCGAGGAAGCTGGATTTCTATGCTCTGCGATCTGTTCTGAAAAAGGTTTGTAGCATCAGGGGAGATGGGGCAGGGGACCAGTGTAACTTCCATACATAAGGAAATGAAAGGATAATATGATAGCCTGACAGATGTTTTAACATGAGAGTTTGTGATGGGAAGTAAAAAAAAAAACAAAAAAAACCAACCAAACAACTCAACATCTCCAATTGAATGTGCAAGGGGAATTTTAGGTTGGTAGAATGTTATTACCTCAGCTGGAATTTGGTGGAGGCATCAACATTAAAACGCTTCCAAAACATGCCATGAAGTCTTTAAGGACATCACTTTTATGCCTCAACTTAAAAATGTCTGTAGCAGCCCAGTAACATCTGTCTATACACAGCAGGCCACGGGTTCAGTACAGAGGCAGAGATGAGTACTGTTACCGGCACACAGTTCTCTGTTACTCGCACACTCTAGGGGCACCCACTTTACCCAGTTCTTAGGGCTCAAGGTGTAACCCTCTTAATTTAGACACCCACCCGTACCCTATTCCTAGGGCTCAGGGCATACTGTTTGCGGGTTTGCAAGACCTTTTACCAGCGAAAGAGCCTTACACAGTAATAACCTCTATTTATTAACAATTACCAAGCAGAATACACATGCTAAGCATACAATGCTATGCTCACCAGTCCTGGTCAGGCAGGAGGACTTTCCCTGTTGCCCATACAAGGGCAATTTCGTCTGGATTCTGGTTGCTGCTTGTCAGGGTTGTGCAGAGGATTCTTTGCAGCTTTGATCTTAGGCTGTGTCTTAACGGTGAGTTCTTCTTCTTCCAAGTCTTTCCTCCTTCTGTTCCTTCTCTGCTGGTCTCCTTCTTGGACCCCAGTTGATATAGTGAAACTTGAGTCCTGCTTAGCTATATTAACCAATCATTTTACTAACCAATTCTAAGATATTGTAACAAAATTCTCTAACCAATCAGACCCCACCACCTTCACTAATTTACACCTAGCAAAATAATTATGTAACAGACAAAAACAAAGAACCAGACAGAGATCATACAGACAAACAATAGAGAAGTGGAGACCATACAGATATAACAAGAAAGAAATGAGGATTTGACAACCACAACTAGTGATAAGTGATTTCATGCCAGACAGGACGCTATCAAACTAAGTTTTCCTTAACCACCTTAAGATCTGTTTTTTTTAATCTGGCGATAGTGGGTGCTATTAGGACAGGATCGCCTTCTTAACAGCCCGATGTTACATTGTTTTAATGTATTTTAGATGGAATGTGAGGATGTGACTTCTTAGCTAATGGCTGCTGATTCCTACTATGGCTGCAGACAAAGGCCTTCAGTCAATACCACTGACTGAATCTGCAGCAGCACAAACCTGAAATTCTTAAGTTTTCCATGCTGCTCTTTCTTCCAAGTATTGACCAGGCCCAACCCTGTTAGTATGTGGGGCATCTTTAACTTCCCCAGGTTACATGAGCATGGACTTGAAACTGGTTTGTTCCATAAGCAATCTTGAAATGTTAGAGGTTCTTGCAGTGAGGGGCAGGCTACAATGATGTTGTGCCTCCTCATGTCTTTGGTTGGTCCCGTATGTTTTTCAGGTCGTCCTTTTGATCCACATTTTCTTATAAACAACGCAGTTAGCAATGTGATCTGCTCCCTCGTCTATGGCGAGCGCTTTGACTATGACAATAAGAAATTTCAGAGGTTGCTGCATTTGATTGAACAGGCCTTGAACGAAGAAGCTGGATTCCTGCCCCAGGTAACTCATCACGTATGATTTGGTCGGTAAGAAGCTGCCATTTGATTGATCAGTAAGATTGTAGTTTAGTGATTCTTTTCTGGGAGTCATGGGCTGTGGTTTTCTCTCTCTCACTGTGTTATCTTAGCTCCTTGTCGTAGTACCTTGGCTGCTGCGTATCCCTGGAGTACCACAGAGAGTTTTCCGATCCCAAAAGAAGGTCCTGGACTATACAGATGAGCTTGTGAAGGAGCACAGGACAATCTGGAATCCTACCCACAAGAGAGACTTCACTGATGCTTTTCTACAGGAGATAGAGAAGGTAGGAGGAGAACGGCAAGTGTAGATCTCGTTGGCTCCGTGAAGATATTAGTGACGGGAACACTCCCTGTTAGCTTCCCTTGTTGTAAAGTTTACAAGCAAAATCCTTTTGCTAATAGAACTGCTATGAACAGCTCACAGTTCTATTTCATCTGGTTTTCCCTTATCTAGTGAGTCTGATGAGTTCATGCTCAGAAATCAGCTGAAGAATAGGCTGATAGTTGGAACTTTGTACTGAGGCAGTGCCCCACTCTAGTGGGTGCTGTACCTGGGTCCTTAGCTCTCTTGGCCATGGAACAACCTGACATGAGCCGACCATGTACAGTTTAGAGACATTTTTGGCAAAGGTCACAGTGAAGACTTCCTTCATCCTTCCAAGTCACAGCTTCGTTCAAAGGCAGGCTGCTGGGAATTCTTGGCTGGAAACATGTTCCAGAACAAAAACCTGATCTGTTTTTATATCTTTCTAGAACAGCGGGTTGTTTCAATTTTGCAATGAAACATGTCGTTTTTGACAGAATTTCATTTAGAAAAAATCAAAATGAAACATTTTGATAGGCTTGAACATTCTGTTTTGAGGTTGTCAGTACAGCACATTTCAATTTTTCACTTATTTTATGGTTTGTTTTATTTTATAGTATTTTTAAAACGTTGATTAACCTGAAACCTTCTTTAAAAACATTCATTTTGTGGGAAGTTTCTAAATGTCAACTTCTTGTTCTGAGTCACAAACAAAGCCAATTACATTTTAATTGGCTTTTAAATAGCATATTAGTTATTGCCCACGTTAAGTCTATGTCCAAATTTAAAATTGCTCTGAGAAAATCTAGATAAGAAGCCTTTATGCTACTACATGGAATTTCTGAGCTGATCAAGTGTGAGCGATCACACTAACCTCTTGCGGTTGCAGAGGCACAAATCTCTAAGACTGACTGGAGACTCTCCTTTAACTCTGGTGGTAAGAGACTGTGCGCAGAGTTTCCAGTGTGTATGCTGAGTGTACTGAGCACCATCAGCCAGTGTGAGTCTGCTGTACCCGGGTACTCCTCCTCCACCACCATAAGCTCTTTCAGGTGCCTTAGTGGTGCTGGAACTGGCCACAACTGCTGGCTTGAATTAATAATAACAAACACCAAATACATGGTTTCCATCATCAGCGCCCCCAGTATAAAAATTATTCCAGAACCCCTGGACTTTGGTGGGTTAGAAAGTGCGGCTGAAATGTCCACCAGCACCTCATGGAAACTCTGCCCCATTCCTGATACAGGCGGGAGAGCGCAAGCCAGAAAAGTTCTTGAATAGGGGCTTCTTCCATGTTGCTCGGCAGGCAGTTTTGACAGGCTGGTCAAACTTCCTGTAATGTGCAGGGTGGGCAGTAAAGCTTTCCCACAGTCAAGGCTAGAGCGGTCACATTCTGGGAGGGTGTTAGGGAGTCTGGGATATGGTTGGTTTCACTCAGCTCTGTCTGCTACAGTGTGGATGCCAGAGGTTCACACCTGTCCTAGAATATTCAATCTTAACCTAGGATTGACAATCAGCGTAGACTTCTGCAGGGGTAGTTGATGATTGTTTGTCAAGGTCCACATTTCTTGGTCAGGGTATAGACAAGGTCCCAACTGCAGAGAAAAATAAACAATAATAATAAGTAAATTAAAAGGATCTGTTCAAAAGCATCTAGCAGTCCAGATTTGGCCTGCCATCCACCTATTGACTATCCCAGTGTAGATGCTCAAGCTCTGGGTTCTCTAATGCAGTGTGAAGGAAAATATGCTGGGTTTACAACTTTGGCGAGGCTTTTAAAGGCCTAAACTTTGGATAAGCTTGTTTCTAGGCTGTGTTGAACTTTGGTTCAGCTTGTCTCTGTGTATAAGGGGCAGAGAGGAGAGGGACAGAGTGGTGAAAGAGTGATGGAAAGTAGCTTCTGTGTATCAAGGAGTAAAAGGAGTCACAGTGGAAAATCTCCAAACAGAACCATTTGTAATTTTCCATGCTTATGAAAGATATAACCACAACAGTAGTGTTAGAAAGGTCGCTGACCGCAAAAGAACAGATAGTGAGTAACAGGAGGGGCCTAGTGGGGGAGATGCATGTTTTTGCTTTTGGCCTGTATTAATTTTGCAATGTATTCCATATGAATTACCTTATTTGGAAGTATGTGTAATTTGTCTGTGGTTTTAACCTTTATAAGCTAGTTAAAGTTTAAGGAGGGCAGAGCAGCTTGCCACCTTGCAAGGGGCTATGCTGACTCTCCTTGCATATATGCTCACATAAAATAAAGGAGCCTCAGGCCGATCTGATCCAAACTCAACGTGTGGTTGATTTTCCACAGCAGCAAGGTCAGCTGAGTCAAGTGCCACTAATCCTGGGCTTATATTGCAGTGTAGACATACCTTGTGTTTTTGGAGCCGAAGGTCCTGAGTTTTATTCCTGATGAAGTCTATGATGTGTGGGACAAATTATTACTTTGAAATGTATGTGACCGAGGAGCCTTTACGGCGTGTGTTGTCATATGCACGTGTTTTGCTGCACTCTGCAAACAATTCAACCTTTCAGTCTGAGAATATGAATCACCACTATCTACTCGTCTGCTCCTCTCTCCTCAACAAAAATCTAAGGTCAAATCACGCTCTCTTTTGTTCCCTCCAGGCCAAAGAGCATGCGGGGAGCAGTTTCAATGACAACAACCTTCGTATGGTAACAGTTGACTTGTTTACCGCTGGCACTGAGACCACCTCCACCACCCTGCGCTGGGCATTGCTGTACATGCTTCTCCATCCTGACATCCAGTGTAAGCAAGAGGACTGGTGGAGATGTGACCGGTTCTCCCAACCCTGCATCTTCCACTGAGATAGGGTGACTAAATCGCAAGAGTGAAATGCCACACAGCTCCCCTGCCCAGCGCCCACCTGGATCCACTATGCCCAGAGCCCCCCTACAACCCTTCCACCACAAATGCACAGTGCTGTGCACACACCCTGCCCAGCGCCCCCCTGCCCACAGCCCCACCACAGCTGCCCAGCACCCCACACAGAACCCCCCACTAGCTAGTTTCCCAATACACACAGATTTCCCCTCCCTCCCAGTGCCCTTCCCCACAGCACCACCACCACAACTACACAATGCCCCACACAGACCTGCATTGCCCAGTGCCCTGACACACACAAACCTCCCCCACTGCGCAGCGCTCTCCACACCCTCACAGTCCAGCACCCCCCACACACTGCCCAGACACTCACTCCATCACACCCTGCCCCCTTCCCTGGTGACACTCACCAGCCCTGTTTCTGGCTCCTAGGGTCATAGCGGCAAGGGGGTCTCCAGACTCTCCATGTGCTGCACCTGCCACAAGTGTGAGCTCCATGGCTCCCATTGGCTGGGAAAATCGCCAATGGGAGCTGCTGGACCTGCAGAGCTGGGCTTGCAGGCACTGGCAGCATACAGAGCCCCCCCCCCACACACACACACCGCCCTAAGAGTCAGAGGGGCCTGCCAGGGGGCGAGGTGGGGAGTCCCAGTGGTGTTCACCTGGGATGGCTCCCGTTCCGGGAAGCATCCAGCAGGCTGATCCCTCTGGCTCCTAGGGTCGTGGGTCGGGTCAGGTGGAGGGCTCTCTGCCCACTCCCTGCGCCTGTAAGCCCTGCCCCTGCAGCATGTGGTGCTCCTGCCAGTGGGTGGGCTCCGGGAGCTCCCCCAGGAAGCGTGCTGACTGATGTAAGGTTGGGATGCGGAACAAGTCCCCTAAAATCGGGACACTCCCAATAATATTGGGACGTCTGGTCACCCTACACTGAGAACTTCTTAGCATCTGCTTCTTGCTTGCATATATAAACCTGCCCCTGGAAATTTCCACCACTTGCATCCGAAGAAGTGGGTATTCACCCACGAAAGCTCATGCTGCAAAACGTCAGTTAGTCTATAAGGTGCCACAGGATTCTTTGTTGCTTTTACAGATCCAGACTAACACGGCTACCCCTCTGATACTTAGCATCTGCTGTCATCTTTGTATTCTGGGAATATGAAGCTGCCATAGCAGCAATCACAGCAGTGATTGGGGGAATAATTCCACTGGAAAACTCTCTGAGGGGGAGAGCAAAGACCTGTGGCAAGGGAGAAGGGGGAGAGAAAGCCCCTGTTCAAGATTTCAGTGTCAGAGGGAGCGCTCACCATTTTTCTTCATGACAAGTGCACTCTGAGACCCTCGTAGCTACTTGGTAACTCTTCCTTCTCTTAGGGTCTCCATAGGGATAAATGCTAACCTGCTTAAATGTGCTAACGCCGGAGGCACAAGTGGGTCAAATATAGTATGAAGAAGGTGGGATCCCTCTAACAATGAGCTTATTAGCCCATAGCACAGAGGATGACTATGTAAGTTGGGCTGAGTAACAGAAGATGAGTGTGCTCTCCTTCAGCGCCTAATTCTGCATTCCTCTCTTTCCCACTGTCTATGGGGCTCACTTTGCCCCTCACCCCCAACCAGCTAAACTCTGCCTCCCTTGCACTCTTGCTTTCAGGTGCTTTCAACAGACATACAAGACCTGATTTCAAGGTCAGGAATTAGCAGTTGGGAAGCAGAGCAGTGCATGTCTGGGGCTTTCTGGTTGTGTGGAGGTGAGAGAAATCAGAAGTTGGTCCACGCCCTCTCCCCACTGCTGGGTATCGTTCCTGACCCTTGAACAAGTGCCCCAGTCACCAGCCCCCTCCCAGACACTTAGAGCACCCACTTCCTAGAGATGACTCGCTTGTAAACTGCTCAGTGATTGATAGGAAAGTGGCTAACAAATTCACAGAATATAAACCCAGCGCTGTACAAAAAGACAGACAAGCCCTGCCCCCCAGTGTTTAAAGCTTAAGGGTGAATCTGCAGGTTCTGCATTTCTACAGTGTTGATGTACATCATTCTGTTATATTGAGGAGGATGTAAAGTGTCTTTTTTCCAGGTAAAGTCCACGAGGAAATTGATAAGGTGATTGGCAGGGACAGGTCACCCCAGATGGAGGACCAAGCGAACATGCCTTATACCAATGCTGTGATCCATGAAACTCAACGTTATGGGGATATTGTTCCTGCTGGACTGCCTCACATGACATACCGGGACACCGAGCTCCAAGGCTTCTTCATTCCAAAGGTATCTGTGGCCAGCAGGGGATGCAGACATCTGCTCCCCTTGCAGACTTATGTCCTGAAGCTGCAGACATTCCATATGTGAATCTCCCCAAGGTTCCATGCAAAGGGGGGTGGAGCACCAGGCCCTGAAT
Source organism: Mauremys reevesii (assembly GCF_016161935.1). Classification (NCBI taxonomy): domain Eukaryota; kingdom Metazoa; phylum Chordata; order Testudines; family Geoemydidae; genus Mauremys; species Mauremys reevesii. Next base: position 271,439,532 of record NC_052623.1, on the reverse strand, counting down.
CACACAACCATTGGCGAGTTCTCAAATGGGCGGTGTTGAAAGAGCTTGGGCCTCAGAGAGAGCCTTGTTTATGTGGTTAGCTCCATCTTCAACAAGCCTTTGGATATCTGAAAAAACAATGAATTGTGCTAAAACACAACTAAGGACTGCAATCATTACAAGGGAGACTTGGGCACCTTATAACATTCAGTACATCTGCTTGAAGGTGGAGAAAGGTAATGCTGATCAACTGTATAGAAACTATCTGCTGGGTCAAGAGTTCAAATCCAGAACAGTAATAACAGTAGCTGTTCAGAGACCACTGTGCATCTCAGTCCAGTTCCAAGTGGAGAAGAGACAATGATGGGCAATTATTGCCTTCCCTGGTGACAGTCTCACTGGAGAGACCAAAGCCATACAATACTCAATTCCACTTTCGCCCTTAGAGGAAACTCCTCTAGCTCAGGTCGAAGGCATGTGAGAGGGGAAAGATCTCACCTTTTCTGTGAAGACAATGAGAATTGTAGTTCGGAGTCTCTCAATCAGAACACTCTTACCAGAGCTAAAAGTGGGGAGTAGAAGCAATTTTCACCCCATAAACCTCATTAGACTGTGAAAACACCACTTTCATACTCTTAGTCTAGCTAGCATGCAGTGTATAAGGGTGACAGTCTTCAGAGCATATGCTGTGCACTGGCTAGGGCCCTGAAAGCATCCAGCTCCACTCTGCTATAAGATTATGCAATTAGGTTCCTGAGATGGGTTCTGTGCCTTCCTCTGAAGCATCCTACAATGGCCACTACTTGAGATGGGATATTGAATGCAGAGGGACTGGCCTGTTCTGATGTGAGAATTCTAATGTACCCTGTTTCTTCTCTGGGGTGGGTCAGGGGACAACAGTCATCACTAACTTGTCCTCGGTGCTGAAGGATGAAACAGTTTGGGAGAAGCCGCACCAGTTCTACCCGGAGCACTTCCTGGATGCAGATGGGCAGTTTGTGAAGCGAGAGGCCTTCCTGCCTTTCTCAGCAGGTAAATCCAAGGGGAGGAGCAACTGGGAGAGGCCGTCCCTGTGGAAATGAGGTACAGTGCATGAGATGTGACCCACTACTGTTATGGGAAAGCGAGTCTCCTCTAAAGCAAGATGTCCCTCTCATCATGAGAGCAGCTTCCTCAAGGGGAAGATCAGTGCAGTCTGTGCTGAGCTGGGCCTGTTCTACAGTGCCCTGGTGGTACCAGTATACGCAACCTCTGCATAATAACTCCCTCTCTCTATTTCTCCAGCGCAGAAACTCTGGCCTTGAAATACTGTATCCTCGGCCAAAGGGAAGCAGTTCTGTATTCTATACTCTGCAGTAAGCTGGGCAACCCTCACCTTAATTAATTAATTGCTCATCTTCTACAGCTGTAGTTATTTAAATAGAAGATAAACTTATTAAAAATCAATTCCAATTGCTTATGTAACAAACCCACCTACCTAATCCCTGAGGAGCGAGGAACTGCCAGGTTAAGGAGGACTTCTGTCCCTTAAGCCGATACACCCATCCGTCACGTTAGGCTCTGTTCTTCATGAGCAGGCTGCATCTCCCCAGAGAAATTACTTCATACTCCATTAGACACAGGGACATACTGAATGCAACACATTAATCGCGTCTGCACTGTAACAGAAAACCTTAACTACAAGCCCAGGAATCTGTTTAGAAACAGTGTGCACACAGGTGAGGTGTGTGTTATTGAGAAAAGGATGAGATCATAGTTAAGGATTTCTCATAAAGCATGATCAAAATTGTTGTGTGCACATACTACTTTATCTGTTGCAAGGCACCCTGATCAAAGGAAGCCTTTGTTACTGGAGGCTCTGAGACCACTGCAATGGGGTACATGGATCAGTAGGGGATAAAGGGGAGATGGATGTTCCCAGTCTCCCGTATGCTCCCAACTCACCAGAGAGATGGGAAGAGGGAAATACTGATTCTCTGATACACATCAAAGGAGGCCAACTGTGGCTGGTGGAGGGGCTGTAGGGTCTGTCCTAACTCCTTTGGTCACCACATCAACAGTAGTGGGATGCCTGAACTGGTGGGGCACTGCCTCTGCCAGGCGTGTACCAGTGCAGCCCAGGAGTTCCAGCAGTGGGAAACACGAGGGCTTAGACAGAAGGATCTATGCACTGAGCAGTGTTATAGCTTTGCCACAGGACCTTTCCCAGTGACTGGATCACCTTCAAAAGTCCATGAACACTTAGCACGGTGGTTGGTGCTTTCTAGGTTTGTTTCAATGCAGCCAACCGGTTCAGAGAGGGGTTGAGGTGCCAGCAAAGGAAAAAAAATGTGTCACAAACATAGTTAGGCAGCTTCTAACGCATTTCCAGAATACTCTGCAGTACTTGAGCGGGGGAGAGGTTCTCTCGGTACTAAGCTGAGCTAGGTATTGGCTCAGCGGGTACCTCTACACTTCAGACTGGGGGTGTATGTTCCAGGTTGGGTACACATACCCACGCTAATTCACCAATAGCACGTAGGAGTGTAGCCACTGCAGCGTGAGCAACGGGAGGGGCTGGTCGCCCTGAGGATGATCCCGTCCAAGATGGTAGATTCTTACTCAGGTGGCTAGCCCCTCCCACCGCTTGCTCCCCCATGGCTACACTTCGCTTTTTAGCACACTAGCTAGCTCAGAGTTAGTGGAGGCACGTCTCCTCGAGCTGGAGATTACACCTTCCAGCTCAAAGTGTGGACGTACCCTTGGTTAAAAGCCAGTTTTGTTTTTCGTTTTATCATTTGAGTTTAGTCTGTAAACAGGTAATTGAGCAGCCACCCTCCATTTGTGCCAAACTGCAGTGCAATCAGAGTCTTCCCTGCACTTTGTCAGTGCCTGACTTTCACTCTGTGTGGAGCAGCGGTTCCCAAGACATGGCTCACAACCCCAAATGGGGCGGTGCCATCAGCACATGGGATCATGGCAATCCTTTGTGTGCAGAGGACGCCGTTTTGCTCTGACCTCGCATGCACCATATATACGAGGATACACTGGGCAGAGGACAGTTTTGTAGAGCAAAAAGACGTCCTCCACATGAGGTGAGCTCCCACTTACGGGGTGTCTGAGATCATGCTGTGCAGAGGAACCCATTTTGCTCCTCCATGTTTTCTGGGATTCCGGATGAAAATATTTCATTCAAACGGGGTCACTCGGGGGGAAAAAAATTGGGACCTGCTGATCTAGAGCCTCACATAATTCAAGAATGGACTTTTGTTAGCTAGCTCTGTATTTGTACCTTAGCAGCACAAAGCACAACACTCTACCTTTCCTATTTGCTCCACAGCCACACTAGAAAATAGTGTTGCCTCATTCCAACCTGAATGGCTAGTGAGCTGTCATGAGATAAGAGGCAAGGTTCTCTCATGGATTGGTAACTAGCTAAAAGATAGGAAACAAAGGGGAGGAATAAATGGGGGGCAGTTTTCAGAATGGAGAGAGGTAAATAGTGGTGTCCCCCAGGGGTCTGTACTGGGACCAGTCCTATTCAACATATTCATAAATGATCTGGAAAAAGGGGTAAACAGTGAGGTGGCAAAATTTGCAGATGATACAAAACTACTCAAGATAGTTAAGTCCCAAGCAGACTGTGAAGAGCTACAAAAGGATCTCTTAGAACTGGGTGACTGGGCAACAAAATGGCAGATGAAATTCAATGTTGATAAATGTAAAGTAATGCACACTGGAAAACATAATCCCAACTATACATATCAAATGATGGGGTCTAAATTAGCTGTTACCACTCAAGAAAGATCTTGGAGTCATTGTGGATAGTTCTCTGAAAACTTCCACTCAATGTACTGTGGCAATCAGAAAAAACAAACAATGTTGGGAATCATTAAGAAAGGGATAGATAACAAGACAGAAAATATCATATTGCCTTTGCATAAATCCATGGTACGCCCAAATCTTGAATACTGTGGAGAGATGTCGTTACCTCATCTCAAAAAAAACTATACTGGAATTGGAAAAGGTTCAGAAAAGGTCAACAAAAATTATTAGGGGTATGGAACGGTTTCCATATGAGGAGAGAGTAATAAGACTGGGACTTTTCAGCTTGGAAAAGAGACGACTAAGGGGGGATATGATTGAGGTCTATAAAATCATGACTGTGTGGAGAAAGTAAATAAGGAAGTGTTATTTACTCCTTCTCATAACACAAGAACTAGGGGTCACTGAATGAAATTAATAGGCAGCAGGTTTAAAGTAAACCAAAGGAAGTATTTATTCACATAATGCACAGTCAAGCTGTGGAACTCTTTGCCAGAGGATGTTGTGAAGGCCAAGACTATAACAAGGTTCAAAAAAGAACTGGCTAAATTCATGGAGGATAAGTCTATTAATGGCTATTATCCAGGATGGGCAGGGATGGTGTCCCTAGCCTCTGTTTGCCAGAAGCTGAAAATAGGCGACAGGGAATGGATCACTTGATGATTACCTGTTCTGTTCATTCCCTCTGGGGTACCTGGCATTGGCCACCATTGGAAGACAGGATGCTGGGCTAGATAGACCTTTGGTCTCAACCACTATGGCTGTTCTTTATATTTGTCAAATTTCTGGGCCCTGGGGACATTCCAGTTGGAAGTAGAAATTGGTGGAGTCAGGTATTTTCTTTGTTGCCCTCTTGTTTGTTTATAAGGAACGTACAAAGTCCTGCTCCTCTGAATTCAGGAGGAACATGTAATAAAAGGAGCCGTTCCTTAGCTTATGGCCCAAAGCCTCTTTTGCCAACAGACCCAAAAGCTTTTTTCCTAGGGTCTCACTGCACTCACAGGCTATTACTGCTTGTCCCTCTTGCTTTTGTCTCTCCCTCTCTGTTTTTGTCTGTTCTCAGTTTCTGTGTGTTCTCTCACAGACTCGCAATCTCCTTTCCCTCCCCCGCCCAACCTGGTCACAATACCAAGTGGAACTCCCTACCCACCTGATGCTAGTTTCTGGGCGGATTTCATTAGGCTTTGTATTAGGTGTGTCCCCTTAAGTATTTCTTACAACTATCTTAAGTGACAGGCATGTTCACACATCAGTTTGAATGAGGTTTTGAGTCAACCCACAACAAGGTGTGACTGGGGTACTGGGAGGGGAGTGGGGGTATGCTGAGATTGCTCAGTTAGGACAAACTGCAATGAATGGGGCAGACAATCCCCAAAAGTGATGGTTATTGTAATACTCAGATTCACCAAGCCAGCAACAAAACAGCTTCTACAATGCAATACCTTACTGGTTACCCAGAAGCCAAATACAGTTCCCTTAAAGCAACCCATTCTTGAGCTCCCACCCAGACCGCCATGTCAGAGATGGTCAGGATTACTGAAAATCTTGTTCATCCTATTAAAAAGTTTACCAATCCCAAAGGATCGGACACATTGCCCATCAGGTTAGTGAATATCTCAGATCTTAGCCAAATACATGCTTATTAACAAAACTAAGAATTATTGAAAAGAGAGAGAGTGTATTGGTTAAAAGATCATTACACATACAGATATGAACAAAGTTCTTAGGTCAGTTTCATAGTAGAGAGAGTGGGCTCTAGAATTGCAGAGTCCTTTCCAGAATCAGTTCATCAGTTTATAGTCCAAAGTCCAATATCCAAGATCAGTGTGATCCAGAATGGAGCTGGAGACCTCAGTGTTTTGACTCAAACTACCCCTGATGAAGCTTAAGCAGATCGAGATAACAGGCTCAGGACCCTAGAGGTCTTTTTATAGTTGTCCAGTAGCCTCTTGACAGCGTGCAGTCCTTGGGTGACCAGTAGTGGTCTTGGAGTAACCTTCTATTTCCTAAGCACCGCTGGTAATTAGCTGCACGGATTAACAGAAGGCAACTGTTCATTTCCTGCCATTTACAGGTAGTTTACTACATACTTCAAAGAGAAATGAAGACAGTGCTATTACTACATTCACAGTTCATCTATATGTTAACATCTCCTTTTGATCTCTGACTGAACAGAATACAGCTATAGACAGGAACCATTCACTTACATTGTTAGAGGTTGACTATATATACATATAAATGCAGAAAAACACAATCATTATCTACTACTATGTTTCTAAAGGTTGAATCTGGGTCAGTTAGATGTCTAGTTGTGTAACACTTTCTGGCCCTGTGTTGCACAAGGTTTCACCCAACTCCTAACATGGTCTCCATAACTCATTAACTTCAGGTATCAGCACATAGACTTCAAAATTACATTTTACTATCTAACCTGCTGAGGTTTTAGCCCTGCGTATTACAGTGTCTGACCCTTTTGAGTCAGGCTAATGAGGCAGTAATTCCCCTCTCCAAATCAGCTGACAGAGTTCTTGGTTTTATGATTTCCACTGAAGCTTCTGGTGCTGGCTACAATCAGAGACAGGGAATTGGATTAAATAGAACATTGATTGGTCTGGAGAAGTATTTCCTAGTTGTTCCTGTTACACAGGGTCTGGGAATAGGGAGACTCACCATCTGCTGCATATGGAGGCAGATTCTCTGCTAACTCCAACCTGTGGGTGTGCAGTAAGGGTCTTACTCCTTCAGTGACTAGTTATTTACACGTGGTGGTGTATCCTCCTTCTCTCTGCCTCCTCCCTCTTTTCTCACTCTCACGCTCGCAGGTCGTCGTGTTTGCCTGGGGGAACAACTGGCCAGGATGGAGCTCTTCCTTTTCTTCACCAGCCTCCTGCAGCATTTCACCTTCTGTCTCCCTGAGGGCCAGGCCAGGCCTCGAGAGGTTGGACGCTTTGCCACGACACTCACCCCACATCCCTACCAGATCCAGGCTGTCCCAAGATAAGTGCAGTGTTTTGCAAAGTTCTCCTCATATATTTTAGGAAGGCGGTAGTGCTTAACTGAAAGATGCTCCTACTTTGGCGGGAGAGCTTCTCCTGTCGGCATAGTTAATCCACCTCCCTGAGAGGTGATAGCTGTGTTGGTGGGAGAAGCTGTCCTGCTGACATAGCGCTGTCTATGCGGGGTTATATCAGTATAACTATGTTGCTCAGGGATGTGGATTTTTCACACTCCTGAGCAGTGTAGTTATACATATATAGGCCTGTAGTGTAGACCTGGCTTTAGTGTTGTGTCTGCTTCATTCTTTACCAGAGTCTCCTTGAGATCAAATGATGCTATCAGCACTATTGGCTGTTTACCCGTCAGCACCGTGTAGATCCCTGTCGCGTGTCGGTACACATAGCAAATGTGTAACGGAATGCTAAAGATAGTGTGATTACATGCAGGTATCAAGAGCCTGGCAGACTTGTCACTGCAACACACAATATGAGCTTATTGCGGCTGTTCAAATGGGAAACTCGGTGCTCTGAACCAGCAGGGTGTGGTTTGGTTTTCTAGCACTTTTCCTGGGTATTCCCTTCAGGGCCAGGCCAATGCCTTCTCTGAGAAGCGATTTTGAAGTATACATCTCTACCCCGATATAACGCGACCCGATATAACATGAATTCGGATATAACACGGTAAAGCAGCGCTCTGGCGGGAGGGGTGGGGGGAGGGCTGTGCAATCTGGCGGATCAAAGCAAGTTTGATATAACACAGTTTCACCTATAACGTGGTAAGATTTTTTGGCTTCTGAGGACAGCGTTATATCAGGGTAGAGGTGTATTTTGCATTTGCTTGTACATGCTGCAGACAATGCTATTGACAGAGATTTACCTGCATTATTTCAGGAGATTTGGTAAACAAAAATGGATCACATCTTCCACTGATCTAAAGTGACTTCAATGGAGCTATGTCTATTTACGCCAGCTGAGGATCTGGCCCAATATGTACTTTATAGTTTAGTGTAATTCCAGTTTTGATCTTCTCTTTTTCTCTTGACACAAACGTAAGATGAAGGAACCACATGTGTACAGTGGGGTCCAAACACGTTTATTGGAAATACGCAACATGCCAGGAATTCCTCCATGTTCACATTGCTGCTCTGGTTGGGTTCTGGCAACTTCTAAAAACCTGAACACGAGGAATGGAACAAAAAGGCTCACAAACTATTTAAAGAGATATTATGCTATGTCTGTATACGACACCTTCCTTCCTCCATTACATACGTTCCTTTCACTTTCAGCCCAGAAAAGTGTTAAGAGGTTTCTATTCCAAAGAAACTGTGTTATGTTAGAGCAGTGGTAGGCAACCTATGGCACGTGTGCCAAAGGCGGCATACAAGCTGATTTTCAGTGGCACTCACACTGCCTGGGTCCTGGCCACTGGTCCGGGGGGCTCTGCATTTTAATTTAATTTTAAATGAAGCTTCTTAAATATTTTTAAAACCTTATTTACTTTACATACAACAATATTTTAGTTATATATTATAGACTTATAGAAAGAGACCTTCTAAAAATGTTAAATGTATGACTGGCACGCAAAACCTTAAATTAGAGTGAATAAATGAAGACTCTGCACAGCACTTCTGAAAGGTTGTCGACCCCTGTCTTAAAGTAAAGCGACTATAGGAGGAATTGCCACTAAACTGTCTCAAATTATTGTGTTTTTTCCACGATAACCCTGTAATTTGCCCTTGCAAAGAATAGTTATAATTTGTGTACTGCATACAAAATAGTAAAATTATGTTAATAAAAAGAGGAATCTTTTATTCTTTAATGTTTATTACTTCCTGTCTCTTGAGTTCTTGAAAATTGCTTGCTTCTGGCGCCTCATCTCAAGTACATGCTCTATGTTACTGTGAGAAAGGAGATTTGGGCTGTGTGACTAAAAGTCAAGGGATGAGGGTGTGGTTATTTTGCTTGGGGAATTGCAGAGTGAATTGTGATGTAAGGTAGGAAGCAGATCACATTCGCTGCTTGGCTAGATTATGAATAGTTCAGACAAAAAAATTGTTTTTAACCTAAAAGCCTCTTGTTCCCAAAGGAAAGCAGCTAATTTGCACTTAGTTTCCCATAGCCCTGTCTAGGCTGCAGGAAGCAGAGACTAGCCAGCGCACATCAGCACTTCAGCCAAGTCACCTGTCCACCCACAGACCGCCCAGCCACACAGCCTGGAGAAATGGAATAGACCGTTATCAAACTGACACAGGGAGATGATGATGATGATAATATTTCCTTTGTTCCACTGTGTCTGCCTTGCCTGTTTAGAATGTAAACTCTTCAGGGCCGGGATGGTCTCTCACTGTATATCTGTACAGTGCCCAGCACAAAGAGACTTCCAGGTACTATCCTAATACAAATGATAAAATCACTTACTAAGGATGGATGGTGCTTTCAGGTGGAAAGAGCATTTAGGTTTTACCCTGCAAAAAAAATAAAGACAATGTAAAAACCCCAAACTTTTTTTTGGCAGGAAGAGTGGTATCTCTCACCTTAAAGTTGTGTGTTTCCATCTGGGAGTCTTACGGATCCCTCTGTTCATCCCTACTCATTTGGATACTCCCCTGTTGCAGCTGACATTTGCCTGTCATGGATGAGACAGGATTCCCTTTGGACTCCCTTAAGACTAGTCCTTCATTAGGGTGCTACTGACTAATGCTGAGTACTGAGTACTTCCTGCCCTACGAATGGAACACATTGCCTCCAGTGCAGTAAAGTTTACCAGCATGCAGTAACATTTCTAACTAGGTGTAATGGGATCAGCACCCACCTCTCATGAGTGCTCACTTTTCTCTGGCCAATATGCCTGCGATCCCAATTTTTTTTGGGGTGGCACCCACCTCTCGTGAGCCCCTCACCCCCAGCCAATGGTTCTCTCAGCGGGTCTTCAGTGATTCAGCCCTCTGGCCGAGTTTAAGTCTGGCGGTGCCGCAGGTGCTGGGGGAGGTGACTCAGGATCCCCACTGGTACTGGGGGAGGGAGGGTTGGTGGGACTCCCTACCTGGCTCTGCATCCCTGCAGCTCCTAGCCACCAGAAGTAGGGGCGAGGGCAGGGGCTCCTCCACTGCTCCCGCCACAAGCACCAGCTGTCGCTGGTCCCATTGGCTGGGAACCACAGCCAATAGGAGTTGTGGGGGTGCTACGGGTGCCAGCAGCATGCGGTGCAGACACCCCCATCCCCACCCTTCTATTGCCTAGGATCTGCAGGGGAGTCCCCCACCCCAGTAAGCGCCCTCCCCAACCCCTACCCCTAGCCCCCTCCCACACACCCAAACTGCTGCTGCTGGCCCAGGGACTGCCTGGCTCAGGCAGCCCCTGGACCAGCACCAGCCACTGCAGAAGTTACGGAGATCATGGAAAGTCATGGAATCCGTGACAGACTCGCAGCCTTATGCATGGTCACTAGCCACAGGGCTGAAACAGCAGATGAAAGAAACATAGAATAATGACAGTGGAAGGCAACTAATGGATGCAACCTACAGTGTTACTAGCAGCACAGAGGCTCTGTGAATTGCTGTAGTGAAGGAGGAGAAGCAGATGCACCAGAGGGAGAATTTGGACTGGGCAATAACCAAAGCCTTTCCAGAATTTCCAGGTCTGTCTGGGGAGTCCCAGGATTCAGATATGGCAATAGGCCAATTTAGCTGAAGGAGGAGGAATTGTGGGATAAGGCGCCTCTACACTAGGTATGTAACTATGTATTGTAATGTTGTAGGCAGGGCCAGCCCTGGATCAAATGGCGTCCCAGGCGAGGAATGTCTTCGGCGCCCTCCCCGCTCCCCCCCGTTTTCCCCCCAATTTGTTAAACTTTTGAATACCTTATTTTTTTATTTCACTTGTAACCCATTTCACGGCTTGGATGCACGATTTGCATGCATGATTTATCCCTGTCATATAAGATGATAAATGTGCATGTTAGGATCGCCTGGGTTGCCTGCTCCTAAATCCAGCTCTGATGCAGGAAAGGCAGCACTGAATGGACACATGGGTTCCATCAGTAGCTCAGGCCCAGTTGTGGATGCCCAGTTGTATCCTTCTATGATCTCAGTCACACTGGTTACATTCCTATGGGTGCACTCTGTATAGTTACGCCCACCTCCATTACACCAGCACCCACTGTGGACTTCCCAGTCCAAATGTCCAGCAGCTACCCTGGTTAGTCAGCTCCCATGGGCCAATGTCCATGCTTTTCCGTGGCGATTGGATATCGGAGACAGCTCACTCTGGAGGTCTCATTCTGAAGTTCTGCAGTAAACACTGGATATTCTGGGTCTCAAAATTCAGTCCCACCAGTCTTGGGGCCCTGGTCTGGACCCAAAAGTGATGACTATCATCCTTAAGCACCACATGGAGCCGGCGTTCCTGGAGACGGTCAGTGCACGTCTAGTGCTGCTTATTATTGTTGCTGGGTTTGGTTATTTAAAGGTCCAATTAGCATTCCAGGAACACTGAATAAGAAAATAAACAAATAAACCTTCCAGCCTTGAAGTGCCTTATGCACCCAAAGTCTTACTGCAATGCTTTTGCTGTGTGTCCAGCCCATTCCATTCTCCTCAGCCTGTATTCAGTGATATTGCAAGAGAAGTCGAGCAAGCAAGGTCCCAAAAGGCAAACCCTTCTCCATAACCTTGACTAGTTTTGTGTTTTGGCTTCTGTGCTAGCTCTGGTTATGGTGTCATGCCTCATGGGTGCTACACGAGTTCACAAAATGCAGGCTCACCAGAACTGTCATGTGGAAGCTCTTATGGTTATTATGGAAGCTTGCAGTAAAACCCTGACCTATGAAGTCAATGGGGGGTTGACCTTGACTTCAGTAGGTCTAGGATTCCCAGGTTGTAACTCCATAGTTAAGAGTGAATTGAGTTTTATGCTTAAAGCAGAACTTTAAAGTTTAAAGCTAAACCTCTTTGCTATGTACACGGAGTACAATGTACCGTCTCCAAATCTATGGCACTGAGTACTGTAACCCTTCGGCCAATGGCGTTGGCAGCAGCAAGGGCCAGTGCCTTCTTTCTAGACTATTTGCTTAATTTTGGCTCAAGTCCCCATCCAGTAATCTGGGCCCCTATATCTAATCTAGGCACCTTTGGTAGGCAAATCCATTCCTATTTGCTCTACCACCTCCTGCTATAACGGTTTCAGTAGCTAGGACAGGTAGACCTCACCAAAGTCTTTAGACCAGTGTAGACGGATGCTGTAAACTCCTCTGCTTCCACCATAGTCCACACAGCAGCTATCAGTCTGCTTGCAAGCTGTAGGTGAGACCGATTGCCACTTTGCTGCACTCACTGCTGGCCAGGTGACCAGAACTGCAGAGGGGTTCTGTCCTCCACTTGCTCAATGACTAGAACCACTGCTGAGCTCTGCCCCTATCAGGCAACTGTAGCTTTCAGCTCAGTTTTGTTTTTGTTTTGTTAAGGTATTGGGGGAATCAGGGATCTAACAGTCCTATAAGAGTTCTTACCCCCTGTGGAAGCATTCCCAGCAATTAACCGAGAACAGACAATTTCTCTTTTTTCGGGAACTTGGGCTCCTTCTGTTCAAGGACTCTTACCAGACCTTGGCAAACATCAGTCTTCTTCAGGGTGACCGTGTACTCAGTCATTGTTCAGGCTTCGCCTAGATGGTTCTCACCAGAGTAATCTCCAAAATATGGTCTGCAAGTACAAAACTCAGCCAAATTATACCCCTATGTCCCAAAATTACCTGAAGTTAATGCCTTGCTCAGTCCATGCCCCTTGGTCTCCAGCAGATGACAGCAGAGAGCTGACTCTGTTACCTTCCTTCTTTTTTAGGCTTCAGGCCACAGGGCTTACCCTACTGACTGACTTCCCTGAGGATTTAAAAGTCACATTGTTAATTAGTTAGCATTAAAATCAATTAAAAGTGAGCTTTTAAGAAATGCTGCACTTGGCTCATCTTGTCTTTGACTGAACGATCCTAATAACAGAGTAAGACAGACAGTGCTATGTGGTTAAATCTCCTAGAAAACACATGCATAAACGATTTTGAAGAAATTAGGTTGTAATTAATGATTGATGTCTAATTGTTATAATTCCAGTCATGGACAACTCAGATCCTTCTTAAGTAGTGCCATTGTGATGGTTAGATACAGTTAGAGCAGCCATATATTTAAAAAACAAACAAACCCTAGATAGTGATGTCAGAAGTAACAAAACCAGTCAAACCTCTTCCTTTCTAGCTAGTTTGCCTGCTATAATTCTATTGCTGAAGTGGAGCGGTGGAGAGAGTGGGACGGTGTCAAGAGCCCTCACCAGTATATTTTTTGGCTCCAACTGTCACGAGATTGGCTCCCAGCTGCAACGACTCCTACAGATTTTGTGTAAATTTATGGCTTGTGTAAAATGGGGACAGGCACACCTTCCTCACCACTCCTACGAGATCTGGGGAGGAGCTGAAGAGAAACAATAACTACACAGCCTGGCACTTTGCTGTTTGCAAAGTCCTGTGCTGACTTATGGCACTTTGTTATTAGAAGAGAGGGCGTGACTAGAATAGAATAGCTAGAGAAATAGATACCAAAACAGAGGGAAAGGAAGAGAGGGATGGGGGGAGTGAGAAAGGGAAAGTAGGAGAAAGAAACTGAAAGACAGACTGGGAGAAGGTGAAACAGGCAGAAGGAAAGTGTTGGAGGGGAAAGGGAAAAAACTTATTGGGGGACAGAGTGAGGTAACACTTGGCCTCTCTTTTGCTGTCTTTATCCTGCTTTTTGATCACCTGAAGCGCAGAAAGAGATGGAAAAACTACCCCCAGGGTTCTGTCTCCTTCCCTTTCATTGGGAACTTGCTGCAGTTCAATTTCCAGTGTCCTTGCCTGGCTTTAACTTACGTGCCAGAGGGACAGATGCCTTTCAGTGACTGGCAGAGAGGTTTGGTGAATAGCACCCATGCCAGATCAGTTTCCAGTTCTTGAGTGGCAGCTGAAGTGCATTTATTATTTACTGCGTTGCAGGAAGATTTCAATCTATAAAAGGAGAAAAAGCTAAACAATAAAAGCAAAGCAAAAAAGCATTTTACATTTACATCATGTGAGCTTGTGACATCCCCCTCTCACTGTAATCAGTGTGGGTGGTTGGTTAATTGTTGATCAGTCATACACTATGGAACCGTGTGTACATCGAGATTGTAAATCAGTTTGTTAATATAAAGAAAGCATTGACACTAGATTACACTACTCTAATGGTTGAGAAAGCAGCAATGTAAGTGCCCTATTCTTCATTTGGGCCCTTAAACTAGGACTTGGACACACCCTCCCAAGGTGTGTGTGTAAATTGGAGAATTACATCACTTTAGCAATGGTTCCCATACACAGCTGTACAGTAGAGCTGGTGGGAATGTTTTCATTGAACCAGTTTTTAGACAACAAATGCTGGTTTTGATGACTATTCCCCGGGGGTGGCCTTTCGAAGGGAAAATTTGTTCACTTTGGAAAAAGTTTGTTTCGCAGTTCTTCATTTTGAATTATTTTTATATTATTTCGTAACACATCAGTAGCAGTACTATTCAGAGCATTATGACCACTGACATGTTATGGATAAAATGTAACTGGACAAATAAAAAAGCCCCATATAACAAAACAGCATTAGAATCCAAACTTCCAGATTTCAAAATGACATTTTGAAACAAAAACTTTTCAGAACAGAACTTTTTTGGGGAATTTCAATATCTGGGAAATTTGTTTTCATTCTGATTCTAACTGGAAACAAATTTCAAAATGTCAGTTTCCCGCTGACTGGAAATTGAGTTTTGAGCAGCGCGAATGGACAGCTGAGTATTGGTGCAGTGAGACAGTACTTTCATAGAATCATAGAATTTCAGGGTTGGAAGGAACCTCAGGAGGTCATCTAGTCCAACCCCCTGCTCAAAGCAGGACCAATTCCCAACTAAATCATTCCAGCCAGGGCTTTGTCAAGTCTGACCGTAAAAACCTCCAAGGAAGGAGATTCCACTACCTCCCTAGGTAACCCATTCCAGTGCTTCACCACCCTCCTAGTGAAAAAGTTTTTCCAATATCCAACCTAAACCTCCCCCACTGCAACTTGAGAACATTACTACTTGTTCTGTCATCAGGTACCACTGAGAACAGTCTAGATCCATCCTCTTTGGAACCCTCTTTCAGGTAGTTGAAAGCAGCTATCAAATCCCCCTTCATTCTTTTCTTCTGCAGACTAAACAATCCCAGTTCCCTCAGCCTCTCCTCATAAGTCATGTGCCCCAGCTCCCTAAACATTTTTGTTGCCCTCCGCTGGATTCTTTCCAATTTTTCCACATCCTCCTTGTAGTGTGGGGCCCAAAACTGGACACAGTACTCCAAATGCGACCTCACCAATGTCGAATAGAGGGGAATGATCACATCCCTTGATCTGCTGGCAATGCCCCTACTTACACAGCCCAAAATGCCGTTAGCCTTCTTGGCAACAAGGGAACACTGTTGACCCATATCCAGCTTCTCGTCCACTGTAACCCCTAGGTCCTTTTCTGCAGAACTGCTTCCTAGCCATTCAGTCCCTAGTCTATAACAGTGAATGGGATTCTTCCACCCTAAGTGCAGGACTCTGCTCTTGTCCTTGATGAACCTCATCAGGTTTCTTTTGGCCCAATCCTCTAATTTGTCTAGGTCCCTCTGTATCCTATCCCTACCCTCCAGCATATCTACCACTCCTCCCAGTTTAGTGTCATCAGCAAACTTGCTGAGAGTGCAGTCCACGCCATCCTCCAGATCATTAATGAAGATATTGAACAAAACCGGCCCCAGGACCGACCCTTGGGGCACTCCACTTGATACCGGCTGCCAACTAGACATGGAGCCATTGATCACTACCCGTTGAGCCCGATGATCTAGCCAGCTTTCTATCCACCTTATACTCCATTCATCCAGCCCATACTTCTTTAACTTGCTGGCAAGAATACTGTGGGAGACCGTATCAAAAGCTTTGCTAAAGTCAAGGAATAACACATCCACTGCTTTCCCGTCATCTACAGACCCAGTTATCTCCTCATAGAAGGCAATTAGGTTAATCAGACATGACTTGCCCTTGGTGAATCCATGCTGACTGTTCCTGATCACTTTGCTCTCCTCTAAGTGCTTCAGAATTGATTCCTTGAGGACCTGCTCCATGATTTTTCCAGGGACTAAGGTGAGGCTGACTGGCCTGTAGTTTCCCGGATCCTCCTTCTTCCCTTTTTTAAAGATGGGCATTACAGTAGCCTTTTTCCAGTCACCCGGGACCTCCCCCGTTTGCCATGAGTTTTCAAAGATAATGGCCAATGGCTCTGCAATCTCAGCCAACTCCTTTAGCACCCTTGGATGCAGCGTATCCGGCCCCATGGACTTGTGCTCGTCCAGTTTTTCTAAATAGTCCCGAACCACTTCTTTCTCCACAGAGGGCTGGTCACCTTTCCCCATACTGTGCTGCCCAGTGCAGCAGTCTGGGAGCTGACCTTGTTTGTGTAGACAGAGGCAAAAAAATCATTGAGTACATTAGCTTTTTCCACATCCTCTGTCACTAGGTTGCCTCCCTCATTCAGCAAGGGGCCCACACTTTCCTTGACTTTCTTCTTGTTGCTAACATACCTGAAGATACTCTTCTTGTTACTTTTAACATCTCTTGCTAGCTGCAACTCCAAGTGTGATTTGGCCTTCCTGATTTCACTCCTGCAAGCCTGAGCAATATTTTTATACTCCTCCCTGGTCATTTGTCCAATCTTCCACTTCTTGTAAGCTTCTTTTTTGCGTTTAAGATCAGCAAGAATTTCACTGTTAAGCCAGCTGGTCGCCTGCCATATTTACTACACATCAGGATGGTTTGTTCCTGCAACCTCAATAAGGATTCTTTAAAATACAACCAGCTCACCTGGACTCCTTTCCCCCTCATGTTATTCTCCCAGGGGATCCTGCCCATCAGTTCCCTGAGGGAGTCAAAGTCTGCTTTTCTGAAGTACAGGGTCTGTATTCTGCTGCTCTCCTTTCTTCCTTGTGTCAGGATCCTGAACGCGACCATCTCATGGTCACTGCCTCCCAGGTTCCCATCTACTTTTGCTTTCCCTACTAATTCTTCCCTGTTTGTGAGCAGCAGGTCAAGAAGAGCTCTGCTAGTTGGTTCCTCCAGCACTTGCACCAGGAAATTGTCCCCTACGCTTTCCAAAAACTTCCTGGATTGTCTGTGCACTGCTGTATTGCTCTCCCAGCAGATATCAGGGTGATTAAAGTCTCCCATGAGAACTAGGGCCTGTGATCTAGTAACTTCTGCTAGTTGCCGGAAGAAAGCCTCGTCCACCTCATCCCCCTGGTCTGGTGGTCTATAGAAGACTCCCACCATGACATCACCCTTGTTGCTCACACTTTGAAACTTAATCCAGTGTTGTAAATATGAAATTGGAGCAGCCAAAGTTCCTTATTTGAGAGCAGGCAAATCTTTCCTGACCCCTTGAAAGTGGAAGCCATTGTTAATGGCTTATATCCCAGACCAAAACGGAGTTCCAGTCTTTCATAGGTTTGGTTAATTGTTACTGCAGATTTGTGCAGGGGTTCAGGGACATTGTGTCTGCTATCACAGGCTTGTGCAGGAAGACAAAACCAAACACAGTCATGTGAGCAAAGGCTTGTCCACAGGGTTTTGATAAGGTAAATGAAAATTCTGTCCGAAAAGCCTGATCTGGCCAGTCTTGATTTTGTTAGTGTTTGAACTATGTACTGATGTGTCAGACATTGGTTTAAGTGCAGCAGCAGTGCAAGTGGGAAAGGAACAAAAGCCCCTTGCTTTCTTGAGCAAAACACTGACTCCCACTGAACAGAATTACAGGAAAAGGATGCTATGCTGTTGAGTAGGCAATCAAACAAGTAAGGGCCTCTCTTTAGCAGAGAGTTCAGGGCTTGAATTGGCCAATCTCCATTAATCTGGGTACAAAGAACCAAAGGCACCAATTCCAAACTGTGGCAGTGGAGCATGAGGCTCCAAGAATATGACTTGGAAATTGTCCCAGTGGCTGACCCTCCTACAGCCCTGTAAGAGGGGAGATGTGACCTGAAGACCCCTTTGTGCTAACTGGCAAAGGGCACACTCAACTCACTGATGTCCAAATATTTAGCCAAACAGTGTATTTTGTAAGGTATCCTATAGAACTGGTGATACGCTGGTCATGGATAGCATTGTGTGATGTATGTATGGGTTGTGTATAGAGAGTTATGTATGTGTGTTGTAATATAGTCTTAAAATATGTTGTGGAGGCAACTGGTAAACAAGGTTGTCCTAGAGAAAGGAGCTGGGGGATGAAGGGGCTCTGATGTCAAGGTGTCTGTCCCTGCCCCATCTCTGTACCTCATCTCTGCAGGGCTCAGGAGTGGGGAGTGGGATGTGGGACAGAGCTTGCTGGCAGCTGATGCTGTGTCTGAACAAGCAGGCTTCAGAAAGAAGTATGCAGTGTAGTTGTAGCCATGTCGGTCCCAGGGTATTAGAGGGACAGGCTGGGTTCTGGCTCTATAAAAAGAAAGGGAGAGGACCCTTAGCTATCCATCACTTACATGGCAAAAGAGGCCAGTGTTCTTGAAAGCTGTTGAAAGTGAGTCCATCAGATATGTGAGTTGAAGAGGCCTAGAATTGACTGTAGGGGAGAAATTGCCTCAGACCGGGATTATAATCTGTTAACACACTTTTTAATGTCTACACTTTTTCTTTTGTTTTATTTGTAACCATCTTCTGTTCTTATTATCTCTGCTTAATATCACTTAAATCTCTGTTCTTTATTAATAAATTTATTCATGTTTTATTATAAATTCATCTGAGTGCTGTTATATTAAAGTGGGGTGTGGATCCCCAGCTGAGCCAACAAGCTGGTGTGTCTCTCGGGAGGTAGGTGGACTTCTGTGATTATCCAGTGACAGGGACCAGACACTACCAAGACATGTCACTGGGGAACCCAGGAACTGGGGTTCACTGAATGTTATCTGCAAAGCCAGGTTTAGACTGGCAGAATCTTGAGGAGTTTGCTAGTAAGGCAGACAGACTGGTGTGGCAGGACACAAGTTTAAGATCCAGCAAAGATCTCTCTGGCTATGGCAGAGAGGTGACAGAATGGCTTATGGTTCTGGGCTCGCTAAGGAGAGTGTCACACATCACATCTATTAGAGTTTGCTTTCTGTGTAGAATAGCATTTCTAGAGGTTTGAGAAACACGATCCCTAATTCAGAGGTACTGGTGGGGCCAGGATGTGCCTGCTCCGTTCTCTTGCTCACAGTCAACAAGTTGCTTCTCCTCATGCTGGTTTTCTTGCTCCCATTGTCCCAATCTCTGTTGCTCTGTTGTATCTTTTATTTTTTTGATCAGTGTTACCTTAATGAAAGGTGTCGGATTGACAGTCCCTTTTAGACTGAAGTCTGTCTGCAGAATGGGCAACGGTAATGCAAGATTTACACAGGAACACATGCCTCACTAACTCCAATCCACACAGACCCACTCTAAACAGGAGAGAGGAGTTTGAGGTCCTTGCCTTTCCTCCAGAGACTGCAAATGTGGGATCCAGTCAGCACCCTGTGTGATTGTACCAAAATGCCTGGTGGGGGGTGTGTGTATTTTTGTTTGTTTGATTTGTTCTGTAAAGTGAGCAACTGTTCCACTGGAAGCTGGGCAGAAACCACCAGTTTATGGTCACATAAGATATTGAAGAGTGACAGTGTTTGATCACTACAGTCCTGGGTTGATTTTGAACCAGAAACCTAGATGCAAAAGGCTCTATAGCCCATTCCCTTGAGTTACTTAGGGTATGTCTACACTACGAAATTAGATCAAATTTATAGAAGTCGTTTTTTTAGAAATTGTTTTTATACAGTCGATTGTGTGTGTCCCTACATAAAATGCTCTAAGTGCGTTAACTTGGCGGACTGAGTCCACAGTACCGAGGCTAGTGTTGACTTCCAGAACGTTGCACTGTGAGTAGCTATCCCACAGTTCCCACAGTCTCTGCCACCCATTGGAATTCTGGGTGGAGATCCCAATGCCTGATGGGGCAAAAACAGTGTTGCGGGTGGTTCTGGGTACATGTTGTCAGGCCCCCCTCTCTCCCCCTCAATGAAAGCAATGGCAGACAATCATACAATCAATTCGTGCCTTTTTTTCCTGGGTTACCTGAGCAGATGCCATACCACGGGAAGCATGGACCCCGCTCAGCTCACTGTCTCACTGTCACCATACGTCTCCTGTAGGGTGGCAGAGGTTAAGGGGAAAATATCGGGACTGCCGCAGGGGGGGCTTTTTTTTTTACACTCACCCGTCCAGGAGTTCAGCAGCAATTCCTCTGGGTGGAGCTCAACCATATGCTGGAGCATATGAGTTTGATGCTCCAGCAGCCTGAGCCCTGATTCCTGTCTTCTGTCAGCAAGCTGACACCACCTATCATCTTCAGCCCGCCACCTCTCCTCGCGTTCATATTGTGCTTTCCTGCACTCACTCTGACATTGTCTGCCTCCACGCATTCTGCTGGGCTCTGTCAGTGCGGGAGGACAGCATGAACTCAGAGAACATTTCATCCTGAGTGTGTTTTTTTGCCTTCTAATATTCGCTAGCCTCTGGGAAGGAGAAACATGCAGCTGGTGGAGAAAAAAAAAGGCAGGGTGGTAGTTAAAAAGACACATTTTGTAGAACAATAGGTACACTATTTCACGGTAAACCTTGCTGTTAACATTACATAGCACAAGTGCTTTCGTTACAAGGTCGCATTTTGCCTCTTATTGAGGGAAGGCCTGCCGGTGTGGTGTGAGAGATCACTCACGCAGGGCTGGGCAACAGAATTTGGCTTCCAGGCAGCCATGGTAAGCCACAGTCTTTTGGCTTCTTTTAACCTTCATAATGTGGGAATGGTTTCAAACAGCAGTGCCCTCATTTCCCATACCAAGCACCCATTTAAAATGGGTTGGCAATTTAAAATGGGTTGGCAATTTAAAAGGAGGGGCTGAGGTTTGTGGGTTAGCTTGCAGAACAAACCCAACTAATCCACCTCCCCACCCCCCAATTCTCTGGGATGATCGCTTCACCCCTCCCCCCCCATGTGGCTAACAGTGGGGAACATTTCTGTTCAGCCACAGGCAAACAGCCCAGCAGGAACGGGCACCTCTGAATGTCCCCTTAATAAAATCACCCTATTTCAACCAGGTGACTATGAATGATATCACTCTCCTGAGGATAACACAGATAGATAACGAATGGATGTTGTTTGAATGCAATGATTCCAGACTATGTGCTACTGGCCTGGCATGGTAAAGTGTCCTACCATGGAGGACGGAATAAAGCTGCCCTCCCCAGAAACCTTTTGCAAAGGCTTTGGGAGTACATCCAGGAGAGCTTTATGGAGATGTCCCTGGAGGATTTCTGCTCCATCCCCAGACACGTTAACAGACTTTTCCAGTAGCTGTACTGGCGGTGAATGCCAGGGCAAATTGATCATCAAACACACTTGCTTTTAAACCATGTCTAATATTTACAAAGGTACACTCACCAGAGGTCCCTTCTCCGCCTTCAGGGTCCGAGAGGCAGCTTTGGGTGGGTTCGCGGGTTACTGGCTCCAGGTCCAGGGTGAGAAACAGATCCTGGCTGTTGGGGAAACCAGTTTCTCTGCTTCCTTGCTGTGAGCTATCTTCAACCTCATCATCATCTTCCTCATCCCCAAAACCCGCTTCCGTGTTGCATCCTACTCCATTGACGGAGTCAAAGCACAGGTTTGGGGTAGTGGTGGCTGCACCCCCTGGAATGGCATGCAGCTCATCATAGAAGCGACATGTTTTGGGCTGTGACCCGGACCGGCCGTTGCCTCTCTGTTTTTTTGGTAAGTTTGCCTGAGCTCCTTAATTTTCACATGGCACTGCTGCGAGTCCCTGTTATAGCCTCTGTCCTCCATGCCCTGGGAGACTTTTTCAAATGTTTTGGCATTTTGTTTACTGGAACAGAGTTTAGCTAGCATGGATTTGTCTCCCAAACAGCGATCAGATCCTGTACCTCCCGTTCGGTCCATGCTGGAGCTCTTTGGTCACCTCTGCTGATGAGCTCTTCATGGTCACCTGTGCAGATCAGCTCGCCACACTGGCCAAACAGGAAATGAAATTCAAAAGTTCACGGGGCTTTTCCTGTCTACTTGGCCAGTGCATCTGAGTTGAGAGAAGCTGTCCAGAGCGGTCACAATAGAGCACTCTGGGATAGCTCCCGGAGGCCAATACCATTGAATTGCATCCATACGATCCCATATTCGACCCAGCAAGGTCGATTTCAGCGCTAATCCCCTCATTAGAGGTGGAGTAAAGAAATCGATTTAAGTCGGAAAAAAGGGCTTGTCGTGTGGACGGGTCTAGGGTTAAATCAAGGTAACGCTGCTAAATTCACCCTAAAATTGTAGTGTAGACCAGGCCCTACTCTCCCTCATGGAGGGCTGGATTGGAACTGATCTCCTGCAGGTGAAAGGCTTCTCATCCCATCCTCCATTTTCTTCTTCTAAAAAACCAGATCAATCTTAGTCCTCAATGTGTCTCTTGTGTTATTCTTCAGCATTTTTGGTTTTCTTTCCCCAACGTGGACTTAAAACAAGGTGACCACCAGCAGGAAATGGCTCTGCACATGGGGAGCAAAATGACATCTGTATGCGAGGGCAGCAAAGAGCTGAAACAACGTATGAGGAAAGTTGTGGTGACAGAGGAAGAGAGGTCAGCACAGCTCTAAAATGAATGTGTCCTAAATTGCGCCAAGCTGTTGTCTATCAGTTTAATCTAAAAGAATCTGAACATTTCTAATATAGCTATTGTTTAAACAATTTCACTCCAGATGTGGTGGCATTTCCATGGTGGATAAAGGGGTCCCTGTATCTTGTCTTTAGGCACTATGTAAATTATGAGCAGCAATTGTAATTTTGATTTGGAGTGCCCCAGGAAGCCACTTGGGGTCAGAATCCTCTGTTAGACATCACCATAATGACCTCTGTGGATCTGGTAAAGGATTAAAATCTTGCATGTTCACAATTTGGATTTCAGGATGGGAGTTAGAAGCAGACACAGGAGAAACGGGTGACAGAAACTTTATTTCGGGGTGGGCAAACTTTTTGGCTCGAGGGCCACTTGGGGTTGCAAAACTGGATGGAGGGCCGGGTAAGGAAGGCCGTGCCTCCCTAAACAGCCTGGCCCCCGCCCACATCCACCCCCTCCCACTTCCCACCCGCTGACGGCCCCCCTCAGAACCTCCAACCCATCTAACTCCCCCTGCTCCTTGTCTCCTAACCGCCCCTCCTGGGACCCCCCACCTCCTATCCGACCCCTCCCACTTCTCGCCGCTGACTGCCCCTCTCAGAACCCCTGACCCATCCAACCCTCCCTGCTCCTTGTCCCCTAACCACCCCCTCCTGGGACCCCCTGCCCCTAACCGCCCCCGGGACCCCACTCCCATCCAACCCCCCTGCTCCCAGTCCCCTGACTGCTCTGACCTCTATCCACACCCCCGCCCCACAACAGCCCTCCCACTCCCGGGACTCCCAAGCTTATCCATCTTCCCCGGCCCCTGATTGCACCCCAGAACCTCCACCCCATCCAACACCCACCATCCTCTGACTGCCCCTGGGACCCCCTGCCCTTATCCAACCGCCCGGCCCCCTTACCATGTCGCTCAGAGCAGCATGTCTGGCAGCCGTGCCACCCAGCCGGAGCCAGACACGCTGCCATGCTGCTTGGCAGGATCGCACAAGAGTCCCTGCTGCTCATAGCGCTGCCCGCGTGGCTGCGGGGGAGGGGCCAGGGGCTAGCCTCACGGACCGGGCAGGATAGTCCCACAGGTCGGAAGTGGCCCGTGGGCCATAGTTTGCCCACCTCTGCTTTATTTGTACAAAAATGTTTCCTTTGTACAATGGCAAGAATTACGGTAGGTGAGTCAGTCCATGTGCCAGGGCATGATAACATTTTCAGTTGTAAATTTAGAGCTGAAGAAAGGTGTTTGGGTTGAGAATGGAGACTGAGCGGTCTGCTATTCTCCACAGAGCAGGGATTCACAAGATGGAAACTCATCACTGTCCTTCCCCTGTCAATACTGGGTGTCTCAGCCTGGAACTGAACCTGCTGTTTGCGCAAGAGGGGAATTAAGTCTCCATGGGCCTTGCTCAGTCCTTGTCCTCGCTACTGACAATGCCAACAAAGTTCCTGCTGGTTGTGAAGCTGTTTAGGTGATGTGGATAACTAGCCTACTAGCACTTTGACTGAGGCCACTCATTCATCTCCCCTAAGCCACTGAGCAATGGTCTGAGAAGCAGGATTGGAAGCACTGACCTAGGATGAAAGGCTCTGTATCCCATCCCCACTTCCCTTATTCCTACAGTCCCTAGCTTAGCATTAATTCTGAGTGTTTATTTTCCATATTTATCACTTAGAAATACTGTGGGGTTTGAAATGGTCTCCATGGCCCAGGTCCTCAACTATGGTTGAGGAGAGCACAGTGCGGTTCAGAATGGGGGACAGAAAGCTAGTCTTTGTGCTCTCCCGAACCTGGGCTGACTGAGGTGTTCTTGTCTCCTCACATCATTTAGAGCAGACTAATACACCAAATAACCATGGGCCTTTATGACAGCTGGAGATCAGAAGGGCCTTGGTACACCCCGGCCATGCCCCTTACAGTGGCAGCAAGGATGGAGGGATGGTATAGGAGCCACAACGTAGGCTGTACCCCAGGGAAGATGGTCCTATGGCACCTTTGCCTGCTCCACGCTTACACATCACCCATGGTGTGTCATAAAATGGTGGTTCCATATCCTGAGATCTGGGCCTTGTATATTTGTTTTAATCAGTTTTAAAATCTGAACATTAAGGGACAATTTCGAGCAAAAAATTTCAGAAATGCAGTAATTAAAATGACCATGAGTAGTCCCATCGTCACACATGCTTGAGTGCTTGACTGGCTCAGATCTTCAGTCTACAATGTAAACAGTTCCATGCTGCACATCATGTTGGCACCTAATTGTTTAATTCATGAATGTAATGAACTGATAACACTTGGACAGTCTGGTGTGTGTGTTAGAATATAGATATTCAGGCCTGTCTGTAAAACCTATACTTTAAGAACTTAGGAGTATTTTTATCACTTAGCTAGTGACATGAAACAAAGAATCAAAATCACAGTTCACCTGTGTAGGAGCCTTCTCTCACTAGGATAGTCTGAGGCCTTGTTCTTAGGCTAAGGCCTTTGGCTAAACAGCAGGGGCAGCCATAAGCTGGAAAGCGAATGGTCATATCCTCACATTCCAAACCAGTCACACTGAAATAAGGTGCTATTGGGCTGTTAGGAAGATGATCTTGTCCTGATAGTGCCCATCACCACCAGACAAAGAAACAGATCTTAAGATGGTTAAAGAAATCTTAGTTTGATAGCGTCCTGTCTGGCAAGAAATCACTTATCAGTGGCTGTAGTTGTGAAATCCTCATTTCTGTCGTGTTTTATTTTTATGGCCCCCACTTTTCTATTGTTAATCTGTCTGGTTCTCTAATTGTTTCTGTCTGCTGTATAGTTAATTTTGCTAGGTGTAAGTTAATTCTCTAACCAATTATATCCCAGTACCCTAATTATGTTACAATATGTTAGGATTGGTTAATTAAATTTCAGTAAAATGATTGGTTAAGGTGTAGCTGAGAATATTACTATATAAACTGGGGTCAAGCAGGAAGTGGATGGGAAATTGGACTCATGCTTGCTCAGGCGGGGGGCACAGGGACACAGGAAAGGCTCTGCAGCATCAGAGCTGGGAATGGGGACACTGGGTAAACACTCTGCAGTGTCAGAGCTGGGAAGAGGGACATGTGGTAAACGGTCTGCGGCGTCAGAGCTGGGAAGGGATCACTGGGAAACAGATTCTATCGGCGTATAGAGATAAGCCCGATTGGTGTGAAGGGCTACGGGATATGCTTGCTTGGAAACTAACCCCAGTAAACATCGCATTGTCTGCACTTTGGGCTTCTGGTCTTTTGCTGCTTGCTGTCTGCGTGACAAGAACCAGGGAAGTGGGAGGGTGAAGGGAAGGCCCTCTAACTGTGTGTTTTACAAAACGGTGTCTATGGCTTGTGTTGTTGCTGTCTATATGGGCATCTCCTTGAAATCCTCCCCTCCCTCTCTTTAGCAGGCAGGAAGCTATGGAAGAGTCAAAAACATGACATTCTTTATGAAAAAGTCCCTGAGCAGAAACAGCAGATGGCGGATACCATCAAAATGTTCTACCAGATGGCAGATAAAATTGGTGGTACCCATAAGAACTCTACTATTATGAGTCTCATGTCTAAGCGTATTAGTGCTGTTGCTAGTATATTGGTCATTGTTGGAATAAGTGAGGAATCTACCTGTAATTTATTCCTTACAACTCTACAAATCAGGATCAGATTACTCCACCTAACCCACTGGAGGATCTGGAATGGCATCTATTTTGATTAGCATAAGAATGGCCGTACAGAGTCAGACCAATGGTCCGTGTAGCCCAGTATCCTGTCTTCCGACAGTGACCAATGCCAGATGCTTCAGAAGGAGTGAAAAGAATAGGGCAAATATCAGGTGTTCCATCCCCGGCCATCCAGTCCCAGCATCTGGCAGTCAGAGGTTTAGGAACATCCAGAGCATGGGGTTGCAGCCCTGACCATCTTGGCTAATAGCCATTGAGGGACCTAACCTCCATGAAACTAGCATGGAACTCTCTTGGGACATAAACAATCTCACTTTCAGATTTTAGGGCCCAACCGAGTTCCTATTGAAACATGCGGCACTCAGACACATTTGTAGTGAAAACAAGTAAACGTTTATTTAACAAAGTACAGTGATTTGAGAAGTAGGAAGTCGAAGTATTGGAAGCAAATGGTTTACATATAAAATAAAATCGTAACATGCTTTCTAGACCCTGGACTTATTTAACTAGATACTTTTCTGTCTTGTAGAGCAAAGTTCCCCCAAAACTCTTCCAGTATCTTACAGCCAGGCTTGGTTGTGATCTTCCATGAGACAAGCCGTGCTGGCAGCTTGTCTCCTCAGTGGAAAGATGCAGAGGGTGCATCTCTTTGCCCTCAGTTATATCCCTAGACCACTGTCCTTACTTGTAAACCGGATGCTGCTCAGCGCCCATGGGTGGTTTTTTCCTGTGTGCTCCTTTCTTGTCGATTTCACTATCTCTTGATTAGCGTTTGGCTCAGTCTGAGGCTAGGGCTCCACTGGGGCATAGACACTACACAATACACACCTGACCAGGTGGAGAGAGAGAAGCGTCTCTCACCTCCTCCCTGACACTGTTCAGTAGCTGGTTCTCCCTTCAATTCTATGTAAAAATCATCCAATAAGAAAGAGAAGGACTCAGATCCAGTTAAACCCATTTTAAGCAATCTCTCGGGGGCTCAGCAAAAGCTGGTTACTAACCAACCAAGTGAGGAGAAACGGTGAAGGTAGTAGGGTGACCAGCTAGCAAGTGTGAAAAATTTGGATGGGGAGGGGGAAAGTAGTAGGAGCCTATATTAAAAAAAAAAAGCCCTGAATATCGGGATTGTCCCTCTAAAATGGGGACATCTAGTCACTCTAGGTAAGGATTGCTACTTCTGAATACAAGGGGCAATTAAAGCCCTAGGAGAGACTCATCCTTGCATATGGACTCAACCTTACAGCTCACACAGGCTCCAAGGGCTCCTTTCTCCCTCATGTTACATACCACAGATGCTGGAAATGGAGCTATGCCCTTTCCCTTTTACAGGGGCTGGGCCACCCTTCATTACCACTCCCCTGCGAGTTTGTATTATCTAGGCAGAGGAGGGGCTACAGAGAAATTCTGGCCAGGCAGCTCCAAGCTGTGACGTTGGCAAGAGAGGGGCGGGTGTCTGAGAAATAAACAGAGACAGAAGAGGAACGAGTGGAGGAAACTAGGGAGACAGAAATAGCAAAGAGTGAGAGAACAGGAGCAGGGAAAAGAGGCAGGGGTGAGAGTTAAAAACACGGAGTGGGGGCAAAGGGGAGAAGGATCATGGAGCTGCTCCTGTGGCTCTGGTCCCAGCTTCGATCCTGCGGGAACAACCTCCCAGCACTGGGCATAGCCCTCACAGTCTTCGCTCTGCTATTTGATTTCCTGAAGCGCAGGAAGAGCTGGAGTCGCTACCCACCAGGGCCGACCTCTCTGCCTTTCATTGGGACCATGCTGCAGATCGATTTCCACAGCCCGCACCTCTCCTTTACCCAGGTCAGTGCCAGAGGGTCTGGAGAGCACAGCTAAGGTGACCAGATAGCAAGTGTGAAAAATCGGGACAGGATGGAGGATAATTCGTGTCTATATAAGACTAAACCCTGGATATCAGGACTGTCCCTATAAAATCAGGACATCTGGTCACCCTAAGCACAGCGTGCTGGGGAACAGCTGGTGTGGGCTGGTGGTTCATTAATCCAGCTGGTGCAGGCTGGAGGGGTTATTTTACATGCAGGGGCCTTTCCAACACAGTAGAAGTCAGTCCCCCTAGGGGAGAAGGGGCTCTAACGCTCTGTGATTATCTGCTGTGGCTTTGCTCTGGCTCTAGGGTCCAGAGGGCAACATTCCACTCCCAAGTCCAGTAGAATCCTCTGCAAATGTGATAGCGCTGGAGGAGAGCGATCCCCACTGCGCACGCGCGCACACGCACGGGAACACCCAGACACACTGACTCTTTACCTTCTCCCTGTAATTTCAGCTGGAGACATTGTAGTGTGCTGGGCTGTTGCACAGTATTAGCACTATTAAACAGCAGCTGCGTTCCGCCTCAGAGGTGGGTGACCTGGTCCCTTTATGTACCATCTATATCCTTTAGGATGAAAAGGGCTAGTGAAAGATTTATTCTATATGAAAATTCATTTGTCTCTGCTCAGATCCATTCATTAAAAATGTCTCTGGTTTGGGGATGTGGATGCATGGATGACCGCTTCCTCGTAAGTGACCAGAAATGATTGAGGGTCTCAGCAAAAGTAAACAAACCTGTAATCTCCAGTTATACAACTGTAGGATGTGCTTGCTGGCTGTGTCTGCGCTAACGAGCACACACCACCGCTGCAGGGTTAGTTGTTGCAAGTGCATGCTTTGTCCTGTCTCCAAGGAAACTACTGATGTAGCTTGAGGCAACTAAATCATATTATGTTTTGTGATTGTAGTTGCCAAACTCCAGAGGCCCCTTTTGTAGGCTGGCACCTTTCAACTCTCCAGTCAAGGGAAACTGGGTCTGGTTCTTGTTTTCACCATGTGGTAGGAAGAGTTTTTGAGTTTCCAGATCAAATCGGATGATGACAATGCTCCCAACAACACTTTTGACCCGTAGCTGTTTTAACTCCACATTTTTAGTAACAGCATATATTCCCTTTTCTGCCCCATTTCCATTTCACACAATTTCATTTTCCTTTCTTGCATTTCTCACAGAACTGAAATGAAAACAGCTCCTTTTACTTACAGAATCATGGAAATCAAAGATAGAGATGGCCTATTCTTATCCACCCCTCTAACTTCTAGTGGTATGCCCCGAAGGGCTTTATCCAGATTTAATGACCAGCAATGAGGTTTTCATCACTTCTCCTAGGAAACTATTCCCCAGACTGATACACCTCTTGCTGAGGATTTGTTTCTTGATGTCCAGAGTAAATTCTCCATTATTTAGTCTCATTCCATTATTCCTTCACCCAAACCTAAACAATTTCCCTCCATCCTTTGAATTTGCACCTTTCAAATACTTGCAGGCATCAATCATAGTCCCCTTCCTTCGATATTTGACCAGTCAATATATTTACATCATTTTAGCTTTCCTCATGAATCAGCCCATCCAGCTCCCTAATCTCTTTTGTGGCTTTTCTCTGAATTCTCTCCGTTTTAATCAGTATCTTTCTGGTAATGAGGTGAATGCCCAGAACACTAGGCACTCTAACAGACATATGTTCACCAGTGTTTTATAGAAAAGGGCTCTCATCTACTTGTTGACAGTTCAGACAGCCAAAAAGATGGAAAATTTTCCTGTGATTTTGTTTTATTTCCTTCATTCAGCTTCCAAGTCCACAGAATAAGCCTCCTTGCACATGGCATTTCCAAGGTGGGATAGGCCCATTAGCCAATCCTCTGTATTGCAATGTTCCTTGACCCAGCTGATTTTGACAGTCCTTCTCGATGGGGGGAGGGAGGATTCCTGTGCCTGGGTTCACAAGTCCAGAGCAGCCATTTGCTAAGTTATAAAGCAAAACTTACATATTTTCTTATGGCGCGGAACACAGACATTGCATGTGAGATTAATGCCTGCAGCAACTCACAAGCATTTCACAGAGTCTAAACACTAAATATATTCTTGTAAGACTAATACCTATTTTGAGCAAACTAACGTACAGGTAAACTGGTCGGTCTCCAGCGATGAGTTTGTTAGTTCTGTGCCTACAGCCTGGGCAAGAGCTGGCACCTCGTTTGTCAGCATCACAGGAAATGCTCCCTCCCACCCCCCACCTCCAATCCCTTATGTCAGTAATTTTATTTTTTGTGTATCTGTAGCCAGCACTACTATACCCTCTGTGATAATATCAGATTTCATAAACTAAGCAAGGTTGGGCCTGGTCAGTACTTGAATGGGATATCTCCTATGCAAAGCCATGTGCTGCAGGAATTAGTGCGGAAGGCTTTCTGTGTCGGTGGTTAAACCAGTGCCACACCATGGTTTTAAGGAACAATGTACGCTTGGGTCTGTTATCCTTGAAGACACCAAAAGAGATCCTGACCGCTGGTAGTCGTTAATGAGCCCACGACACTTTCACAAGGACCCTGGCCAAATTTCAACTTGGTTAGTTACGTTCTGCTGACATAAACTCTTCCTGCACCGTCAGCTGACAATGGTGGTATTCTTCTCTCCCTGTGTAAGTGGCTGTGTAGTACTGCTGTGAGTTGTTCCACTCCAGAAGTGGCTGCTCATCCGTGATGAGCTAACAAGCCCAACAGAGTGCTCTGAGATCCTTCTAAGTTAGAGAGCGTACAGAAATGCAAGATGATTTTTCAGGCTTGCTTTCCCGCAAAATTAAGTGTCATCTGGCTTCCAACAATATATTTTTCCTTTTTTTTCTTGGCAGCTGAGTAAAAAATATGGAAATGTCTTTAGCCTTCAGAACTGCTGGAGTAATCTGATAGTAGTGAATGGATTCAAAGCAGTAAAGGAAGCATTGGTCCAGAAATCAGAGGACTTTGCTGACCGACCGTACTTTCCTATATATGAGCACTTGGGTTTTGGAGAGAACGCTGAAGGCAAGTACCTTGGAAACTGACATAGTTCTCTGGCAGTGTTGCAGTGGGACTGGCTGAGTTTATCATTTGAGCTCCTGGAGAGGTTGAAGGGGACTTAGGAAGTGAGCTGCCTCCCTCTCTTGTCCCTCTGCTGCTGTTGTTTTTGCTGGAGTCTGCCCCTGACACTACCTCTTGAGAGGAGGAAGTCAGGTTAGATCAAAACGGGGACTCCCCTTCTCAACTGCAGCGCTGCAAGTACAAGTAAGCCATGGCCATTCTGAAATGTTCTGTAGAATGTACGTGCTAATCAATACTTATTGGCTGCCATTGTCAGAACTGGCAGTTTCCTATTCCTCACCACATGTATGTACCTTCCTCAGCTTGTTTAAAAAAAACAAAAAAAACTCTCCATCCGAGGAACCTCTAGGACCCAAGAGTGAAAATGGGGGAGAGTAGAAAGAAATTCAACCTAAGAGCAGGGGTGACTCTAGGAATTCCGCCGCCCCAAGCAGGGCAGCGCGCCGTGCGGGGCGCTCTGGCAGTCGCCAGTCCTGTGGCTCCGGGGGACCTCCTGCAGACGTGCCTGCGGAGGGTCCGCTGGTCCCGCGGCTCTGGTGGACCTCCCGCAGGCATACCTGCGGATGCTCCACCGAAGCCACGGGACCAGCGGCCCCTCCGCAGGCATGTCTGCGGGAGGCCCACCGGAGCCGCGGGACCAGCGGACCCTCTGCAGTCATGCCTACGGGAGGTCCGCTGGAGCTGCCTGCCGCCCTCCCGGCAAAATACCGCCCCAAGCGCGCGCTTGGCGCGCTGGGGTCTGGAGCCGGCCCTGCCTAAGAGGGAGGCTTGTTGGGCTAGAATCATCTCAGATGATCCCAAAGCACTTACACAACAAAGATTAGAGCTGGAAAAATATCTATAGATTCACATATTTTCAACCATGGGCAGCGTGTGAACCCCCCATTGGGGAGACTAGTCCCCTGCCCTGCCCTAAGCCCCTATTGTGGCCGGAGAAGCCTCGCCCAAGCCATCGCCTGCCTGAGCCACCCCGAGCCCAGTCTGGCTGGAGGAGCTCTGAGTCCTCCCACTGGCCCAGGGCCATGGTGGGGAGTATTAACAGAGGTTTGGGGAGGCTTAGCCTCCATTACACACTGCCTGTGTTCTCAGCCTCACCCTGGCCCACACTCTGGCCAATGCAGGGATGCTCCCTATAGTATGTTCTCCAGTGCTTTGTCCAATCCAGTTTTAAATGGCTTGTGATGGGGCATCCATTAATTCCTTTGAGAGACTATTGAGCAGTTTAATAGATCTAATCACTGGGAAATGTTTTTCTGACATCCAACCTGAGGCTCACACCCTTAGAGTATAGCATGGCTTAGCTCCATTGACTACATCAGGTTATACCAGCTGCGGATCTGGCCCTGAATTTCATGCCCTTACTCCTAGCTATATCTTGGAGCTCCCTGAATAATCCCTCTCCTTCTGCACTAACCACCTACACCTCTGAAGATGCAATAACAGCTCCCATTAGTTGCTATTTGGCCGAGCTATACTTGGTTCCTTTTATCCTTCTTCAGAAGCCAGTCCCTCCAGCCCTATTTTGTTGCGGGCCAATGAATGTTGGATGGTGCTTCCCAGAGGTTATTGTGGCTCTTGTTTGTTGATATTTTCCAGGGGTTGTGCCTGCAAGATATGGTCAGGCCTGGAAGGAGCAAAGGAGATTTGCACTCTCCACCTTCAGGAACCTTGGGATGGGAAAGAAATCCCTGGAACAGCGTGTGACCGAGGAAACTGGATTTCTATGCTCTGCGATCTGTTCTGAAAAAGGTTTGTAGCATCAGGGGAGATGGGGCAGGGGATCAGTGTAACTTCCATACATAAGGAAATGAAAGGATAATATGATAGCCTGACAGATGTTTTAACATGAGAGTTTGTGATGGGTTGTTTTTTTGTTTTTTTACTTCCCAACATCTCCAATTGAATGTGCAAGGGGAATTTTAGGTTGGTAGAATGTTATTACCTCAGCTAGAATTTGGTGGAGGCATCAACATTAAAACGCTTCCAAAACATGCCATGAAGTCTTTAAGGACATCACTTTTATGCCTCAACTTAAAAATGTCTGTAGCAGCCCAGTAACATCTGTCTGTACACAGCAGGCCACGGGTTCAGTACTGAGGCAGAGATGAGTACTGTTACCGGCACACAGTTCTCTGTTACTAGCACACTCTAGGGGCACCCACTTTACCCAGTTCTTAGGGCTCAAGGTGTAACCCTCTTAATTTAGGCACCCACCCGTACCCTATTCCTAGGGCTCAGGGCATACTGTTTGCGGGTTTGCAAGACCTTTTACCAGCAAAAGAGCCTTACAC
The DNA here is from genome assembly GCF_016161935.1 of Mauremys reevesii. Taxonomy (NCBI): domain Eukaryota; kingdom Metazoa; phylum Chordata; order Testudines; family Geoemydidae; genus Mauremys; species Mauremys reevesii. Next base: position 271,406,094 of record NC_052623.1, on the reverse strand, counting down.
AGTAATAACCTCTATTTATTAACAATTACCAAGCAGAATACACATGCTAAGCGTACAATGCTATGCTCACCAGTCCTGGTCAAGCAGGAGGACTTTCCCTGTTGGCCATGCAAGGGCAATCTCGTCTGGATTCTGGTTGCTGCATGTCAGGGTCGTGCAGAGGATTCTTTGCAGCTTTGATCTTAGGCTGTGTCTTAGCGGTGAGTTTTTCTTCTTGCAGGTCTTTCCTCCTTCTTATCCTTCTGCTTCTTCTCTGCTGGTCTCCTTCTTGGACCCCAGTTTGGACAGTGAAACTTGGTTCCTGCTTAGCTATATTAACCAATCATTTTACTAATCAATTCTAACATATTGTAACAAAATTCTCTAACCAATCAGACCCTGCCACCTTCACTAATTTACACCTAGCAAAATAATTATGTAACAGACAAAAACAAAGAACCAGACAGATCATACAGACAAACAATAGAGAAGTGGGGACCATAAAGATAAAACAAGAAAGAAATGAGGATTTGACAACCACAACTAGTGATAACTGATTTCATGCCAGACAGGACGCTATCAAACTAAGTTTTCCTTAACCACCTTAAGATCTGGTTTTTTTTATCTGGTGATAGTGGGTGTTATTAGGACAGGATCGCCTTCTTAACAGCCCGATGTTACATTGTTTTAATGTATTTTAGATGGAATGTGAGGATGTGACTTCTTAGCTAATGGCTGCTGCTTCCTACTATGGCTGCAGACAAAGGCCTTCAGTCAATACCACTGACTGAATCTGCAGCAGCACAAACCTGAAATTCTTAAGTTTTCCATGCTGCTCTTTCTTCCAAGTATAGACCAGGCCCAACCCTGTTAGTATGTGGGGCATCTTTAACTACCCCAGGTTATATGAGCATGGACTTTAAACTGGTTTGTTCCATAAGCAATCTTGAAATGTTAAAGCAGCAAAGAATCCTGTGGCACCTTATAGACTAACAGACGTTTTGGAGCATGACCTTTCGTGGGTGCACGCCCACTTCATCAGATGCATGAAATGTTAGAGGTTCTTGCAGTGAGGGGCAGGCTACAATGATGTTGTGCCTCCTAATGTCTTTGGTTGGTCCTGTATGTTTTTCAGGTCGTCCTTTTGATCCACATTTTCTTATAAACAACGCAGTTAGCAATGTGATCTGCTCCCTCGTCTATGGCGAGCGCTTTGACTATGACAATAAGAAATTTCAGAGGTTGCTGCATTTGGTTGAACAGGCCCTGAACGAAGAAGGTGGATTCCTGCCCCAGGTAACTCATCACGTATGATTTGGTCGGTAAGAAGCTGCCATTTGATTGATCAGTAAGATTGTAGTTTAGTGATTCTTTTCTGGGAGTCATGGGCTGTGGTTTTCTCTCTCTCACTGTGTTATCTTAGCTCCTTGTCGTAGTACCTTGGCTGCTGCGTATCCCTGGAGTGCCACAGAGCGTCTTCCGATCCCAAAAGGAGGTCCTAGACTTCACAGATGAGCTTGTGAAGGAGCACAGGACGACCTGGAATCCTACCCACACGAGAGATTTCACTGATGCTTTTCTACAGGAGATAGAGAAGGTAGGAGGAGAACAGCAGGTGCAAATCTTGTTGGCTCCGTGAAGATATTAGTGACGGGAACACTCCCTTTTAGCTTCCCTTGTCCCTTGTTGTAAAGTTTACAAGCAAAATCCTTTTGCTAATAGAACTGCTATGAACAGCTCACAGTTCTATTTCTTCTGGTTTTCCCTTATCTAGTGAGTCTAATGAGTTCATGCTCAGAAATCAGCTGAAGAATAGGCTGATAGTTGGAACTTTGCACTGAGGCAGTGCCCCACTCTAGTGGGTGCTGTACCTGGGTCCTTAGCTCTCTTGGCCATGGAACAGCCCTGACATGAGCCGACCATGTACAGTTTAGAGACATTTTTAATCATTTTGGCAAAGGTCACAGAGAAGACTTCCTTCATCCTTCCAAGTAACAGCTTCGTTCAAAGGCAGGCTGCTGGGAATTCCTGGCTGGAAACATGTTCCAGAACAAAAACCTGATCTGTTTTTATATCTTTCTAGAACAGCTGGTTGCAAAATTGAAACATGTCACTTTTGACAAAATTTCATTTAGAAAAAATCAAAATGAAACATTTTGATAGGCTTGAACATTCTGTTTTGAGGTTGTCAGAACAGCACATTTCAATTTTTCACTTATTTTATGGTTTGTTTTATTTTATAGTATTTTTAAAATGTTGATTAACCTGAAACCTTTTTTAAAAAACGTTCATTTTGTGGGAAGTTTCTAAATGTCAACTTCTTGTTCTGAGTCACAAACAAAGCCAATTACATTTTAATTGGCTTTTAAATAGCTTATTAGTTATTGCCCATGTGAAGTCTTTGTCCAAATTTATAAAATTGCTCTGAGAAAATCTAGATAAGAAACCTTTATGCTACTACATGGAATTTCTGAGCTGATCAAGTGTGAGTGATCACACTAACCTCTTGCAGTTGCAGAGGCACAAATCTCTAAGACTGACTGAAGACCCTCCTTAAACTCTGGTGGCAAGAGACTATGCACAGAGTTTCCAGTGCATGTGCTGAGTGTACTGAGCGCCATCAGCCAGTGTGAGTCTGCCATGCCTGGGTACTTCTCCTCCACCACCATAAGCTCTTTCAGGTGCCTCAGTGGTGCTGGAACTGGAACTGGCCACAACCGCTGGCTTGAATTAGTAATAACAAACACCAAATACATGGTTTCCATCATCAGCGCCCCCAGTATAAAAATTATTCCAGAACCCCTGGACTTTGGTGGGTCAGAAAGTGCGGCTGAAATGTCCACCAGCACCTCATGGAAAAACTGCCCCATTTCTGACACAGGCGGGACAGCGCAAGCAAGAAAAGTTCTTGAATAGGGGCCTCTTCCACGTTGCTCGGCAGGCAGTGTTGTCAGGCTGGTCAAACTTCCTGTAACATGCAGGGTGGGCAGTAAAGCTTTCCCACAGTCAAGGCTAGAGCGGCCACATTCTGGGAGGGTGTTAGGGAGTCTGGGATATGGTTGGTTTCACTCGGCTCTGTCTGCTACAGTGTGGATGCCAGAGGTTCACGCCTGTCCTAGAATATTCTTAACCTAGGGTTGACAATCAGCGTAGACTTCTGCAGGGGTAGTTGATGATTGTTCGTCAAGGTCCAAATTTCTTGGTCAGGGTATAGGCAAGGTCCCAACTGCAGAGAAAAATAAACAATAATAATTAAATTAAAAGATTTCAGGGTCTCTTCAAAAGCATCTAGCAGTCTAGATTTGGCCTGCCATCCACCTATTGACTATCCCAGTGTAGATGCTCAAGCTCTGGGTTCTCTAGCCCAGGGTCAGCTGAGTCAAGTGCCGCTAACCCTGGGCTTATATTGCAGTGTAGACATACTCTGTGTTTTTGGAGCAGAAGGTCCTGAGCTTTTTTCCTGCTGAAGTCCATGATGTGTGGGACAAATTATTACTTTGAAATGTATGTGACCGAGGAGCCTTTACGGCGTGTGTTGTCATATGCACGTGTTTTGCTGCACTCTGCAAACGATTCAGCCTTTCAGTCTGAGAATATGAATCACCACTATCTACTCGTCTGCTCCTCTCTCCTCAACAAAAATCTAAGGTCAAATCACGCTCTCTTTTGTTCCCTTCAGGCCAAAGAGCATGCGGGGAGCAGTTTCAATGACAACAACCTTCGTATGGTAACAATTGACTTGTTTACCGCTGGCACTGAGACCACCTCCACCACCCTGCGCTGGGCATTGCTGTACATGCTTCTCCATCCTGACATCCAGTGTAAGCAAGAGGACTGGTGGAGATGTGACCGGTTCTCCCAACCCTGCATCTTCCACTGAGAACTTCTTAGCATCTGCTGTCTCCTTTGTGTTCTGGGCATATGACGCTGCCGTAGCAGCAGTCACAGCAGTGATTGGGGGAATAATTCCACTGGAAAACTCTCTGAGGGGGAGAGCAAAGATCTGTGGCAAGGGAGAAGGGAGAGAGCAAGCCCCTGTTCAAGATTTCAGTGTCAGAGGGAGCGCTCACGACTTTTCTTCATGACAAGTGCACTTTGATACCCTCGTAGCTACTTGGTAACTCTTCTGTCTCTTAGGGTCTCCATAGGGATAAATGCTAACCTGCTTAAATGTGCTAATGCCAGAGGCACAAGTGGGTCAAATACAGTATGAAGAAGGTGGAATGTCTCTAACAATGAGCTTATTAGCCCATAGCACAGAGGATGACTATGTAAGTTGGGCTGAGTAACAGAAGATGAGTGTGCTCTCCTTCAGCGCCTAATTCTGCATTCCTCTCTTTCCCACTGTCTATGGGGCTCACTTTGCCCCTCACCCCCAACCAGCTAAACTCTGCCTCCCTTGCACTCTTGCTTTCAGGTGCTTTCAACAGACATACAAGACCTGATTTCAAGGTCAGGAATTAGCTGTTGGGAAGCAGAGCAGTGCATGTCTGGGGCTTTCTGGTTGTGTGGAGGTGAGAGAAATCAGAAGTTGGTCCACACCTTCTCCCCACTGCTGGGTATTGTTCCTGACCCTTGAACAAGTGCCCCAGTCACCAGCCACCTTCCAGACACTTAGAGCACCCACTTCCTAGAGATGACTCACTTGTAAACTGCTCAGTGATTGATAGGAAGGTGGCTAACAAATTCACAGAATATAAACCCAGCGCTGTACAAAAAGACAGACAAGCCCTGCCCCCCAGTGTTTAAAGCTTAAGGGTAAATCTGCAGGTTCTCCATTTCTGCAGTGTTGATGTACATCATTCTGTTATATTGAGGAGGATGTAAAGTGTCTTTTTCCAGGTAAAGTCCACGAGGAAATTGATAAGGTGATTGGCAGGGACAGGTCACCCCAGATGGAGGACCAAGCGAACATGCCTTATACCAATGCTGTGATCCATGAAACTCAACGTTATGGGGATATCTTTCCTGTTGGAGTGCCTCACCTGACATACCGGGACACCGAGCTCCAAGGCTTCTTCATTCCAAAGGTATCTGTGGCCAGCAGGGGATGCAGACATCTGCTCCCCTTGCAGACTTATGTCCTGAAGCTGCAGACATTCCATATGTGAATCTCCCCAAGGTTCCATGCAAAGGGGGGTGGAGCACCAGGCCCTGAATCACACAACCATTGGCGAGTTCTCAAATGGGCGGTGTTGAAAGAGCTTGGGCCTCAGAGAGAGCCTTGTTTATGTGGTTAGCTCCATCTTCAACAAGCCTTTGGATATCTGAAAAAACAACGAATTGAGCTAAAATACAACTAAGGACTGCAATCATTACAAGGGAGACTAAGTTTGTCCTGGGCACCTTATAACATTCAGTACATCTGCTTGAAGGTGGAGAAAGTTAATGACAGAGTAGCAGCTGTGTTAGTCTGTATCCGCAAAAAGAACAGGAGTACATGTGGCACCTTAGAGACTAACAAATTTATTTCAGCATAAGCTTTCGTGGGCTCACTATATGTTCCATTCTGTGCATCCGATGAAGTGGGCTGTAGTCCACGAAGGATTATGCTCAAATAAATTTGTTTGTCTCTAAGATGCCACAAGTACTCCTGTTCTGTTTGAGAAAGTTAATGCTGATTAAGTGTGTGGAGGGAATTTGGAATGGGATATAGAAACTACCTGCTAGGTCAAGAGTTCAAATCCAAAACAGTAGCAACTAAAACTCTATCTGAAGGCTGTTCAGAGGCCACTGTGCATCTCAGTCCAGTTCGAAGTAGACAAGAGACAATGATGGGCAATTATTGCCTTCCCTGGTGACAGTCTCACTGAAGAGACCAAAACCATACAATTCTAAACTCCACTTTTGCCCTTAGAGGAAGCTCCTGTAGCTCAGGCCAAAGGCATGTGAGAGGGGGAAGATCTTACTTTTTCTGTGAAAACAATGAGAACTGTAGTTCGGAGTCTCTCAATCAGAACACTCTTACTAGAGCTAAAATTAACTTGAGAAAATATTTGAAGGAATTGGGGAGTAGAAGCAATTTTCACCCCATGAACCTCATTAGACCGTGAAAACACCACTTGCATACTCTTAGTCTAGCTAGCATGCAATGTACAAGGGCGACAGGCTTCAGAGCACATGCTGTGCACTGGCTAGGGCCCTGAAAGTGTCCCACTCCACTGTGCTATAAGATTATACAATTAGATACCTGAGATGGGTTCTGTGCCTTCCTCTGATGCATCCTACAATGGCCACTACTTGAGATGGGATATTGAATGCAGAGGGACTGGCCTGTTCTGATGTGACAATTCTAATGTACCCTGTTTCTTCTCTGGGGTGGGTCAGGGGACGACAGTCATCACTAACTTGTCCTCAGTGCTGAAGGATGAAACGGTTTGGGAGAAGCCGCACCAGTTCTACCCGGAGCACTTCCTGGATGCAGATGGGCAGTTTGTGAAGCGAGAGGCCTTCCTGCCTTTCTCAGCAGGTAAATCCAAGGGGAGGAGCAACTGGGAGAGGCCGTCCCTGTGGAAATGAGGTACAGTGCATGAGATGTGACCCACTACTGTTATGGGAAAGCGAGTCTCCTCTAAAGCAAGATGTCCCTCTCATCATGAGAGCAGCTTCCTCAAGGGGAAGATCAGTGCAGTCTGTGCTGAGCTGGGCCTATTCTACAGTGCCCTGGTGGTACCAGTATACGCAACCTCTGCATAATAACTCCCTCTCTCTATTTCTCCAGTGCAGAAATTCTGGCCTTGAAATTCTGTACTTAGGGTCAGGCCTTGAGAGTCTGAGCAGCTTGCCCCAGGGGCCTATGTAAACCACTCGGCCAAAGGGAAGCAGTTCTGTATTCTATACTCTGCAGTAAGCTGGGCAACCCTCATCTTAATGAATTCATTGCTCATCTTCTACAGCTGTAGTTATTTAAATAGAAGATAAACTTATTAAAAATCAATTCCAATTGCTTATGTAAGAAACCCACCTACCTAATCCCTGAGGAGCGAGGAACTGCCAGGTTAAGGAGGACTTCTGTCCCTTAAGCCGATACACCCATCCGTCACGTTAGGCTCTGTTCTTCATGAGCAGGCTGCATCTCCCCAGAGAAATTACTTCATACTCCATTAGACACAGGGACATACTGAATGCAACACATTAATCGCGTCTGCACTGTAACAGAAAACCTTAACTACAAGCCCAGGAATCTGTTTAGAAACAGTGTGCACACAGGTGAGGTGTGTGTTATTGAGAAAAGGATGAGATCATAGTTAAGGATTTCTCATAAAGCATGATCAAAATTGTTGTGTGCACATACTACTTTATCTGTTGCAAGGCATCCTGATCAAAGGAAGCCTTTGTTACTGGAGGCTCTGAGACCACTGCAATGGGGTACATGGATCAGTAGGGGATAAAGGGGAGATGGATGTTCCCAGTCTCCCGTATGCTCCCAACTCACCAGAGAGATGGGAAGAGGGAAATAGTGATTCTCTGATACACACCAAAGGAGGCCAACTGTGGCTGGTGGAGGGGCTGTAGGGTCTGTCCTAACTCCTCAGGTCACCATATCAACAGTAGTGGGATGCCTGAACTGGTGGGGCACTGCCTCTGCCAGGCATGTACCAGTGCAGCCCAGGAGTTCCAGCAGTGGGAAACACGAGGGCTTAGACAGAAGGGTCTATGCACTGAGCAGTGTTATAGCTTTGCCACAGGACCTTTCCCAGTGACTGGATCACCTTCAAAAGTCCATGAACACTTAGCACGGTGGTTGGTGCTTTCTAGGTTTCTTTCAATGCAGCCAACCGGTTCAGTTACAGAGAGGAGTTGGTAAGTTAGGCAGCGATTAATGCATTTCCAAAATACTCTGCAGTAATGGGGTGGGGTTATCTGTGTCCTGGTACTAAGCTGAGCTAGGTATTGGCTCAGCGGGTACATCTACACTTCAGATTGGGGGTCTATGTTCCAGGTTGGGTACACAGACCCACGCTAACTCGCCAATAGCCCGTAGGAGAGTAGCCACTGCAGCGTGAGCAACGGGAGGGGCTGGTCGCCCTGAGGATGATCCTGTCCAAGATGGCACCTTCCAGCTCAAAGTGTAGACATACCCTTGGTTAAAAGCCAATTTTATTTTTCATTTTATGATTTTATTTTAGTCGGTAAACAGGTAATTGAGCAGCCACCCTCCATTTGTGCCAAACTGCAGTGCAATCAGTCTTCCCTGCACTTTGTCAGTGCCTGACTTTCACTCTGTGTGGAGCAGCGGTTCCCAAAATATGGCTCACAACCCCAAATGGGGCGGTGCCATCAGCACATGGGATCATGGCAATCATTTGCTCCTCTATGCATTAAAACAGAGTCACACCCACTGGGAGCCTCACGTAATTCAAGAATGGACTTTTGTTAGCTAGCTCTGTATTTGTACCTTAGCAGCACAAAGCACAACACTCTACCTTTCCTATTTGCTCCACAGCCACACTAGACAATAGTGTTGCCTCATTCCAACCTGAATGGCTAGTAAGCTGTCATGAGATAAGAGGCAAGGTTCTCTCATGGATTGGTAACTGGTTAAAAGATAGGAAACAAAGGGGAGGAATAAATGGTCAGTTTTCAGAATGGAGAGAGGTAAATAGTGGTGTCCCCCAGGGGTCTGTACGGGGACCAGTCCTATTCAACATATTCATAAATGATCTGGAAAAAGGGGTAAACAGGCTCCAGATCTGCAGATAGTTAAGATAGTTAAGTCCCAGGCAGACTGTGAAGAGCTACCAAAGGCTCTCTCAGAACTGGGTGACTGGGCAACCAAATGGAAGGTGAAATTTAATGTTGATTAATGCAAAGTAATGCACACTGGAAAGCATAATCCCAACTATACATATCAAATGATGGGGTCTAAATTAGCTGTTACCACTCAAGAAAGATCTTGGAGTCATTGTGGATAGTTCTCTGAAAACTTCCACTCAATGTACTATGGCAATCAGAAAAAGCAAACAGTGTTGGGAATCATTAAGAAAGGGATAGACAGTAAAACAGAAAATATCATATTGCCTCTATATAAATCCATGGTATGCCCACATCTTGAATACCACATGCAGATGTGGTCACCCCATCTCAAAAAAGCTATATTGGGATTGGAAAAGGTCAACAAAAATTGTGAAGGGTATGGAACAGCTTCCATAGGAGGCGAGATTAATAAGACTGGGACTTTTCAGCTTGGAAAAGAGATGACTAAAGGGTGACATGATTGAGGTCTATAAAATCACGACTGGTGTGAAGAATGTAAATAAGGAAGTGTTATTTACTCCTTCTCATAACACAAAAACTAGGGGTCGCCAAATGAAGTTAATAGGCAGCACGTTTAAACAAACAAACAAAAGTATTTATTCACACAACTCACCGTCAAGTTGTGGAACTCCTTGCCAAAGAATGTTGTGAAGTCCAAGACTTTAACAGGGTTCAAAAAAGAACTAGATAAATTCATGGAGGATAAGTCTATCATTGGCTATTAGCCAGGATGGGCAGGGATGGTGTCCCTGGCCTCTGTTTGCCAGAAGCTGGGAATGGGTGACAGGGGATGGATCACTTGATGATTACCTGTTCTGTTCATTCCCTCTGGGGCATCTGTCATTGGCCACTGTCATAAAATTTCAGGGCCCTGGGGACATTCCAGTTGGAAGTAGAAATTGGTGGAGTCAGGTATTTTCTTTGATGCCATCTTGTTTATTCATAAGGAACGTACAGGAGGAACCCATAACAAAAGGAGCAGATTCTTAGCTTATGGCCCAAAGCCTCTTTTGCCAACAGACCCAAAAGCTTTTTTCCTAGGGTCTCACTGCACTCACAGGCTATTACTGGTTGTCCTTCTTGCTTTTGTCTCTGCCTCTCTGGCCTGGTCTACACTACGAGTTTATATTGAATTTAGCAGCATTAAATTGCATTAATTCTTATACACATACTTCGATATAAAGGCCTCTTAATATCGATATCTGTACTCCTCCCAGACAAGGGGAGTAGCACTGAAATCGGTATTGCCATTTTGGATTAGGGTTAGTGTGGCCGCAATTCACCGGTATTGGCCTCCGGGCGCTATCCCACAGTGCACCATTGTGACTGCTCTGGGCAGCAATCTGAACTCGGATGCACTGGCCAGATGGACAGAAAAAGCCCCGTGAACTTTTGAATTTCATTTCCTGTTTGCCCAGCGTGGAGCGCCGATCAGCACAGGTGACCATGCAGTCCCAAATCCAAAAAGAGCTCCAGCATGGACCGTACGGGAGATACTGGATCTGATCTCTGTATGGGGAGATGAATCTGTTCTATCAGAACTCCATTCCAAAAAGACGAAATGCCAAAACATTTGAAAAAAATCTCCAAGGCTATGATAGACAGAGGCCACAACAGGGACTCAACACAGTGCTGCGTGAAACTTAAGGAGCTGAGAAAAGCCAAAGAATCAAATGGATGCTCACGGAGGGAGGGAGGGGGGACTGAGGACTCGAGCTATCCCACAGTTCCCGCACTCTCTGAAAACCATTTGCATTCTTGGCTGAGCTCCCAATTCCTGAAGGGTCAAAAACATTGTTGCAGGTGGTTCAGGGTATATGTTGTCAGCCCTCCCCCCTTTCCCCGTGAAAGAAAAGGGAAAAAAATAGTTTCTTGCCTCTTTTTCAATGTCTCCGTATGTCTACTGGATGCTGCTGGCAGACGCGGTGCTGCAGTGCTACACAGCAGCATTCCCTTGCCTTCCCTTCCTGATGGCAGATGGCGCAATATGACTGGTATCCATCATCATCATCCCGTGAGTGCTCCTGGCTGGCCTTGGTGAGGTCGGCCGGGGACACCTGGGCAAAAATGGGAATGACTCCTGGTCATTCCCTTCTTTAAGCTTTGTCTCCTGGAGATTCACTCCTGCCTGGAATATCATAGCAGCTGGATGCTGCACTCCCCTCCCCCCTTTTATCTCTGATTGAAGATGCAGTAAAGTCAGTTTCTTATTCCTGCATTCTTTATTACTTCATCACACAAATGGGGGGATAACTGCCACGGTAGCCCAGGAGGGGTGGGGGAGGAGGGAAGCAACGGGTGGGGTTGTTGCAGGGGCACCCCCTAGAATGGCATGCAGCTCATCATTCCTGCGGGATGTCTGGGGCTCTGACCCGGAGCGGCTGTTTGCCTCTCTGGTTCTGTCGACTTGCCTGATATTCTAGGCAGGACTGACTCTACCTTTAGACAAAACTTAAAGAAGAGAATGACCTGGGGAGTCATTCCCATTTTTTTCCAGACACCCCCGGCAAACCTCACCGAGACCAGCCAGGAGCAGCCATGACAGCAACAGATGGTACAATATGACTGGTAACCGTCATTGCCAAATTGCGAAGGCAAGTGAATGCTGCTGTGGAGCACTGCAGTACTGTGTCTGTTAGCAGCATCCAGTAGACATACGGTGACAGTGAAAAAAGGCTAAACGGGCTCCATGGTTGCCATCCTATGGCGTCTGCCAGGGCAATCCAGGGAAAAAGGTGCAAAATGATTGTCTGCCGTTGCTTTCCCAGAGGGAAGATTGACTGACGACATTTACCCAGAATCACCCGCAACAGTTTTTGCCCCATCATGCATTGTGATCTCAACCCAGAATTCCAATGGGCAGGAGAGACTGCGGGAACTATGGGATAGCTACCCACAGTGCAACGCTCCGGAAATCAACACTAGCCTCGGTACATGGACACACACTGCCGAATTAATGTGCTTAGTGTGGCCGCTAGTTTCTGGGCAGATTTCATTAGGCTTTGTATTAGGTGTGTCCCCTTAAGTATTTCTTACAGCTATCTTAAGTGACAGGCACGTTCACAAATCAGTTTGAATGAGGTTTTGAGTCAACTCATAACAAGGTGTGACTGGGGTACTGGGAGGGGAGTTGAGATTGTTGAGATTGCTCAGTTAGGGTAAACTGCAAAGAATGGGGCAGACAATCCCCAAAAGTGATGGTTATTGTAATACTCAGATTAACCAAGCCAGCAACAAAACAGCTTTTACAATGCGATACCTTACTGGTTACCCAGAAGCCAAATACAGTTCCCTTAAAGCAACCCATCCTTGAGCTCCCACCCCGACACCCAAGTCTCCAGATACGATGAAGATTACTGAAAATATTGTTCATCATATAAAAAGCTTACCAGTCCCAAAGGATCGGACACATTGACCATCTGGTTAATGAATATCTCAGATTTTACCCAAATACATGCTTACAGCCCATTCTTATTAACAAAACTAAGAATTATTAAAAAAGAAAAAAGAGGGAGTGTATTGGTTAAAAGATCATTACACATACAGATATGAACAAAATTCTTAGGTCAGTTTCATAGTAGAGAGAGTGGGCTCTAGAATTGCAGAGTCCTTTCCAGAATCAGTTCATCAGTTTATAGTCCAAAGTCCAATATCCAAGATCAGCGTGATCCAGAATGGAGCTGGAGACCTCAGTGTTTTGACTCAAACTACCCCTGATGAAGCTTAAGCAGATCGAGATAACAGGCTCAGGGCCCTAGAGTTCTTTTTATAGTTGTTCAGCAACCTCTTGACAGCGTGCAGTCCTTGGGTGACCAATAGTGGTCTTGGAGTAACCTTCTGTTTCCTAAGCACCGCTGGTAATTAGCTGCACGGATTAACAGAAGGCAACTGTTCATTTCCTGCCATTTACAGGTAGTTTACTACATACTTCAAAGAGAAATGAAGACAGTGCTATTACTACATTCACAGTTCATCTATATGTTAACATCTCCTTTTGATCTCTGACTGAACAGAATACAGGACATTCAGTTATATTGTTAGAGGTTGACAATATATATATAAGTGCAGAAAAACACAATCATTATCTACTACTATGTTTCTAAAGGTTGAATCTGGGTCAATTAGCCGGCTAGTTGTGTAACCCTTTCCGGCCCTGTGTTGCACAAGGTTTCACCCAGCTCCTAACATATTCTGACCCATAACTCATTCACTTCAGGTATCAGCTCATAGACTTCAAAGTTTCATTTCACTAACTTCAAAGAGAACAGTCCAAAGAGGAAGATGGAGGTGTTGTCATTAAGGTTCCTGACGACCAAGAGAAGGATTTTGCAGTGGCTATGGGAGTAGATATGGCACCAGTGAAGTCTTTCAGACTGGCAGTGAGGTGATCCTGTTTGTACATGTACTGCAAAGGCTTGCTGCAGTGGTTTAGCCTGACATGGGTCATTGGTGAAGATGCACCACTTGTATTTGCCTCAAGTCCAAGAAACCATTGTCCCCAGATCGCCCTTGAACCAGAATCTCCTGCCTGGTAGCATGGGCATGTTGTTCCACCTCAGATTTCTCTATCTAAAGGCATTTATTTGCCTATTTCGATTCTAGAAGGGACGAATTCCATGAAGAGTATATGGGACAGATCTTCAACTGGTGTAAATTACCATAGATCTTTTACATCAATGGAGTTAGGGCAATTTAACCAGCTGAGGATTTAGTATTAGAGTGTCTCTGACCCTTTTGAGTCAGGCTCATTAGGCCAAATCAACTGACATAGTCCTTGGTTTTATAATTTCCACTGAAGCTTCTGGTGCTGGCTACAATCAGAGACAGGGAATTGGATTAAATAGAACATTGATTGGTCTGGAGAAATATTTCCTAGTTGTTCCTGTTCACACAGGGTCTGGGAATAGGGAGACTCACCATCTGCTACATATGGAGGCAGATTCTCTGCTCACTCCAACCTGTGGGTGTGCAGTAAGGGTCTTAATCCTTCAGTGACTAGTCATTTACATGTGGTGGTGTATCCTCCTCCTCCCTCTTTTCTCACTCCCACGCTTGCAGGTCGTCGTGTTTGCCTGGGGGAACAACTGGCCAGGATGGAGCTCTTCCTTTTCTTCACCAGCCTCCTGCAGCATTTCACTTTCCTTCTCCCTGAGGGCCAGGCCAGGCCTCGAGAGGTTGGACACTTCGCTGCGACACTCACTCCACACCCCTTCCAGATCCAGGCTTTCCCAAGATAAAGTACAGTATTTTCAAAGTTCTCCTCATATATTTTAGGAAGGCGGTAGTGCTTAACTGAAAGATGCTCCTTTTCTGGCGGGAGAGCTTCTCCTCCCTGAGAGGCGATAGCTGTATTGGTGGGAGAAGCTCTGATGACATAGTGCTGTCTCCTCAGGCGTTAGGTCAGTATAACTATGTCGCTGGGGGGTGTGGATTTTTCACACTCCTGAGCGACATAGTTATACCTATATAGGCCTGTATTTTAGGCCTGGCCTTAGTGTTATGTCTGCTTCATTCTTTACCAGTCTCCTTGAGATCAAATGATGCTATCAGCACTATTGGCTGTTTACCCGTCAGCACCGTGTAGATCCCTGTCGCGTGTCGGTACACATAGCAAATGTATAATGGAAAGGTAGTGTGATTACATGCAGGTATCAAGAGCCTGGCAGACTTGTCACTGCAACACACAATATGAGCTTATTGCGGCTGTTCAAATGGGAAACTCAGTGCTCTGAGCCAGCAGGGTGTGGTTTGGTTTTCTAGCACTTTTCCTGGATATTCCCTTCAGGGCCAGTTCAATGCCTTCTCTGAGAAGCGATTTTGGAAAACACTTCACATTTGCTTGTACATGCTGCAGACAATGTTATTGACAGAGATTTACTTGCATTATTTCTGGAGATTTGGTAAACAAAAATGGATCACATCTTCCACTGATCTAAAGTGACTTCAATGGAGCTATGTCTATTTACGCCAGCTGAGGATCTGGCCCAATATGTACTTTATAATTTAGTGTAATTCCAGTTCTGATCTTATCTTTTTCTCTTGACACAAACGTAAGATGAAGGAACCACATGTGTAAGGTGGGGTCCAAACACGTTTATTGGAAATACGCAACATGCCAGGAATTCCTCCATGTTCACATTGCTGCTCTGGTTGGGTTCTGGCAACTTCTAAAAAACCTGAGCATGGGGAATGGAACAAAAAAGCTCACAAACTATTTAAAGGGATATTATGCTATGTCTGTACACGACACCTTCCTTCCTCCATTACATACGTTCCTTTCACTTTCAGCCCAGAAAAGTGTTAACACAGTTTCTTTGGAATAGAAACCTCTTATGTTAGAGTCAAGCGACTATGGGAGGAATTGCCACTAAATTGTCTCAAAATATTGTGTTTTGTGCACAATAACCCTGTAATTTGCCCTTGCAAAGGATTGTTATAATCTGTGTATTGTATACAAAATAGTAAAATTATGTTAATAAAAAGAGGAATCTTTTATTCTTTAATGTTTATTACTTCCTGTCTCTTTAGTTCTTGAAAATTGCTTGCCTCTGGCGCCTCATCTCAAGTACACGCTCTACGTTACTGTGAGAAAGGAGATTTGGGCTGTGTGACTAGAAGTCAAGGGATGAGGGTGTGGTTATTTTGCTTGGGGAATTGCAGAGTGAATTGTGATGTAAGGTAGGGAGCAGATCACATTCGCTGCTTGGCTAGATTATGAATAGTTCAGACAAAAAAATTGTTTTTAACCTAAAAGCCTCTTGTTCCCAAAGGAAAGCAGCTAATTTACACTTAGTTTCCCATAGCCCTGTCTAGGCTGCAGGAAGCAGAGACTAGCCAGCGCACATCAGCACTTCAGCCAAGTCACCTGTCCACCCACAGACCGCCCAGCCACACAGCCTGGAGAAATGGAATAGACCGTTATCAAACTGACACAGGGAGCTCAGTGGTTTGAGTATTGGCCTGCTAAAACCAGGGTTGTGAGGTCAATCCTTGAGGGGGCCATTTAGGGATCTGGGGCAAAAGTCTGTCTGGGGATTGGTCCTGCTTTGAGCAGGGGGTTGGACTAGATGATCTCCTGAGGTCCCTTCCAACTCTGAGATTCTATGAAAGATGATGATAATATTTCGTTTGTCCCACTGTGTCTGCCTTGCCTGTTTTAGAATGTAAACTCTTCAGGGCCAGGACGGTCTCTTACTGTGTATCTGTCTGTACAGTGCCCAGCACAAAGAGACCTCCAGGTACTATCCTAATACAAATGATAAATCACAGTAATAATTACCACATTTAAAGTAAAAACTTAGTTGCAAAGAAAACTTTTGTTTTTTCTGGATGCACAAAAACTTACTAAGGATGGTTGGTGCTTTCAGCTGGAAAGAGAATTTAGGTTTTATTCTGGAAAAACAAAAAACCCCACACAATGTAAAAAAACCCAACATTCTTTTTGGCAGGAGGAGTGGTTTCCCTCACCCCTTTAAGTTGTGTGTTTCCATCTGGGCTTTTATGGATCCCTCTGTTCATCCCTACTCTTTTGGGTTCTCCCTGGTTGCAGCTGACATTTTCCTGTCATGGATGAGACCGAATTCCCTTTGGACTCCCTTAAGACTAGTCTTTCATTAGGGTGCTACTGACTAATGCAGAGGACTTCCTGCTCCACGAATGGAACACATTGCCTCCAATGCAGTAAAGTTTACCAGCATATAGTAACATTTTAAACTCGGTGTAACGGGGTCAGCACCTCTCCCCCCTCCCCCTCCCCCAGCCAATGGTTCTCTCAGCAAGTCTTCAGCAACTCAGTCCTCCAGCCGAGCCACATACACTGTCTCCCCTTCCAGGGTTTAAAGTCCAAGTTCTTAGCTCAGCCCTGGTATGGGGCCATAGGTCTAAGGCTTCTCCCAGAGGCACTACCTTCTGCAACCACCAAGCTGGGGCCCATCTCGGTACCCTTGCTGGCATGGCCAGGTTCTGTGCTCAGTTCCCCTGGGCTCAGCCTGCCCGCATTGACCTTCTGCTGGTCCTGCTGCTCTTCCCACCAGCCAGGCACTTGGTCTTCAGCAGCCTTCCCTGGGCTTCAGTCCTATCTGCAGTGAGCACTCCAAGGAGACCTGCCCTCAGTACTGCTGCTCTTCCAGCCAGCAACTCACCTCATCTTCTCTCCTCATGCTCTAGCCAGCAAGTGACTTCTCTGCTCTGCTGCTTGTCTTATATAGGGCCCCTCTGGCCCTAGAGTAGCTGCTCCATCAGCCCCTCTGACTGGTGGTTCCTCTGCAGCCACTCTAGGCTGCCTGGAGGACTTCTCGCTGCCCTATTCTGGGGCAGGGTGATGCACGTCCGCAAGGCCTCCAGCAGGGGGCCTCCGGAACTAGTCCACCCTGCCACACTAGGGCTGTCAATTAATCACAGTTAATGCATGCAGTTAACACAAAACAAATTGACTAGATTAAAAAAAAAGTCGCAATTAATCTCTGTTGAAATTGGACTGTTAAACAATAATAGAACACCAATTTAAACTTATAAATATTTTGGATGTTTTTCTACATTTTCAAATATATTGATTTCAATTACAACACAGAATACAAAGTGTACAGTGCTCACTTTATATTATTATTTTTATTACAAATATTTGCACTGTAAAAAAAAGATAAACAAAAGAAGTAGTATTTTTCAATTCACCTCATACAAGTCCACTCAGTCCTACTTCTTGTTCAGCCAATTGCTCAGACAATCAAGTTTGTTTACATTTATGGGAGATAATGCTGCCCGCATTTTATTTACAATGTCACCTGAAAGTGAGAACAGGTATTCGCATAGCACTGTTTTAGCAGGTGTTGCAAGGTATTTACATAAGAATGGCCATACTGGGTCAGACCAAAGATCCATCTAGCCCAGTATCCTGTCGTCCAACAGTGGCCAATGTCAGATGCCCCAGAGGAAATGAACAGAACAAGTACTCATCAAGTGATCCATCCCCTGTGGCCTGCTGCTTCCCAGAGCTCCCATTGGCCAGGAACGGTGAACCGCAGCCACTGGGACCTGCAGGGAGGCCATGCCTGCAGACTCCAGTCAACATCAGCAAAATGTCTTGTGGCCCACAATCAGCTTACTCTGATGGGCCACATGCGGCCCATGAGCCCCAGGTTGCCCACCACTGCTCTAAAGTTTTACGTTGTTTTGGTTTTAAGTTCAGCTATGTAAGAAAGAAATTCTACATTCATAAATTGCACTTTCACGATAAAAAGATTGCATTACAGTACTTAGATTTCAGAGTAGCAGCCGTGTTAGTCTGTATCCGCAAAAAGAACAGGAGTACTTGTGGCACCTTAGAGACTAACAAATTTATTTGAGCATAAGCTTTCGTGCGCTACAGCCCACTTCATCAGATGCATGCAGTGGAAAATACAGTAGGAAGATATATATACACACAGAGAACATGAAACAATGGGTGTTACCCATACGCACTATAAGGAGAGTGATCAGTTAAGGTGAGCTAATATCAGCAGGAGAGAAAAAGAACTGTTTGTAGTGGTAATGAAAATGGCCCATTTCCAGCAATTGACAAGGAGATGTAAGGAACTGTGTGGGGCGGGGGGGAGGGAAGCATGGGGAAATAGTTTTACTTTGTGTAAAGGCCCATCCACTCCCAGTCTTTATTCAAGCCTAGTTTGATGGTGTCCAATTTGCAAATTAATTCCAATTCAGCACTGTCTCGTTGGAGTCTGGTTTTGAAGTTTTTTGGTTGTAATATTGCGACTTTTAGGTCTGTAATCGAGTGGCCAGGGAGATTGAAGTGTTCTCTGACTGGTTTTTGAATATTATAATTCTTGATGTCTGATTTGTGTCCATTTATTCTTTTATGTAGAGACTGTCCAGTTTGGCCAATGTACATGGCAGAGGTGTGCCAGCAATGCCCCTCTTCCATATACGAAATCAGTGAGGGGTTGACCTTGACTTCAGTAGGTCTAGGATTCCCAGGTTGTAACTCCATAGTTAAGAATGAATTGAGTTTTATGCTTAAAGCAGAACTTTAAAGTTTAAAGCTAAGCCTCTTTGCTATGTACAAGGAGTACAATGTACCGTCCCCAAATCTATGGCACTGAGTACTGTAACCCTTGGGCCAATGGCGTCGGCAGCAGCAAGGGCCAGTGCCTTATTTCTAGATGATTCGCAACAATTTGCTTAATTTTGGCTCAAGTCCCCACCCAGTAATCTGGGCCCCTATATCCAATCTAGGCACCTTTGATAGGCAAATCCATTCCTGTTTGCTCTACCACCTCCTGCTATAACAGTTTCAGTAGCTAGGACAGGGAGACCTCACCAAAGTCTTTAGGCCACTGTAGACGGATGCTGTAAACTCCTCTGCTTCCACCATAGTCCACACAGCAGCTCTCAGTCTGCTTGCAAGCTGTAGGTGAGACCGATTGCCACTTTGCTGCACTCACTGCTGGCCAGGTGACCAGGACTGCAGAGGGGTTCTGTCCTCCACTTGCTCAATGACTAGAACCACTGCAGAGCTCTGCCCCATCAGGCAACTGTAGCTTTCAGTTCGGTTTTGTTTTGTTTTGTTAAGGTATTGGGGGAATCAGAGATCTAACAGTCCCATAAGAGTTCTTACCCCCTGTGGAAGCTTTTCCAGCAATTAACCAAGAACAGACAATCTCTCTTTTTTCTGGAATTTGGGCTCCTTCTGTCCAAGGACTCTTACCCTAAGTGAGGAGTTATTGTATTAGCCTTTTTTGCAGCTACATCATATTTACGACTCATACTCAGTTTGTGAGCCACTGTAATCCATAGACCAGGGGAGGCCAAACTTACTGACCCTCTGAGCCACATATGACAATCTTCAGAAGTTTCAGCCCCACTCCTGCTGACGCCCCGAGCCCCAGCAGACACACCCTGGGGGGAGAAGCACCAAGACCCCACTTCTCACTGGGCAGAAGCCCCTGCCCCAGAACCCCACTGCAAGGAAGAGGTTCTGAGCTCCCCACTGCAGTCTGGCTGGTGGAGAATGAAGGGGAGGTAGGGGGGTCTCAGCGAGCTGCACTTTAACTGTAGAAGCTGCACTTTAACTGTGACTCAAAAATATAAATATATTAAAAAGCCAGACAGCACTTCCTATTGGCTCTGCATTGTTCATAAAACACAGAGAAACTGGAACCAATAGCCCCTTCCTCCTTCTCAGTTCTTCACTGTAATCTTGATGAGGGGCTCTTCTGTCCCCTCAAGAAGAGTAGCTAACATTGGGTACATGAATAGCAGCCTACGGCGTTGTCTACATAGGAAAGTTTTACCAGTTATACTGATATAATGATACTGGTATGTAGAGTTGTGCAAATAACTGATTTTTTTTTCAATTATGTGGCCAAGGCAAAAACTAACAAAAAATAAAATAAAATATTTTGTTTCAGGTTGACCTAAGCAAAAACAGAAAAAAAATCATTTCAGGTCAAACAAAATGTTTTATTTGACATAAAACAAAATGTTTTGTTCCATTTGTGTGGTTTTTCTTTTTTTTACTTTTTTTATTAATAAAATAGAAGTAAAATTCTAAATGAAATGTCATTTTGAACTGAAAAAATTAAAACATTTTGACTTTTTCCTGACTTTTTCCTCTTTTCTTTTTCAGCTGAAACAAGTTGGCAAATTTGACACAAATTTGCTAGATGCTGCAATTGATCCAATTATGTTTTTTTTGTAAAAAAGAAAAAAAATGCCTTCATCCAAAAAATTTAACTCCGCTCTACTGCTATAGTTAAACCAGTATAGTTATACTGGTAAAAACCTCCATGTGGCTACTGTTTAACAGTGCTTTTGTAGCTGGTTTTGACAGTGTCAATATTGCAAATATGGAATATCTGTCAGGTAAGAGCTGTTTTTCAGAGGTTCATAGATTCCAAAGCTGGATGGGACCATTGTACTCATCTAATCTGATCTCCTGTATATCATGGGCCATAGAACTTCCCTGCTTGCTAACCTAGTGAGGAGGGCTTTAAACTAGGTTCGCCGGGGGATGGTGACCTAACTCCACAGGTAAGTGGGATACCGGGAGGAAACACAGAAAGGAGGGTGCAACAGGGGAGGCCTCCTGATTCATACTGAGAAAATAGGGCATGGATGGGCAAACTACTGCACGCAGCTCGCATCCAGCCTGCCAGCCATTTTAGTCCGGCCCTTGAGCTCCCGTGGGGGAGCAGGGTCTGGGGCTTGTCCCACACCGGCGCTCCAGTGGGGAGCAGGGTTGGGGGCCACTCCACGCAGCTCCCGGAAGTAGTGGCATGGCCTGTCACCTGGCTCCTATGAATAGGGGCAACCAGGGGGCTCCACACTGCCCCCGCCCCAAGCTCTGCACACAGCAGCTCCCATTGGCCAGGAACTACAACCAATTGGAGCTGCAGGGGCGGTGCTTGCGGACGGAGCCGCGTGCACAGCCACCTGGCCGCACCTTCACATAGGAGCCAGAGAAGAGATGTGCAGTTACTTCCAGGAGTTGCTTGAGGTAAGCGCCTTCCACAGCCTGCACCCCTGAGCCTCTTCCGGCACTCGAAACCCTGCCCCATCCCTGATCTCCCTTCCGCCCTCGAAACCCCTTGATCCCAGCCCGGAGCACCCTCCTACACCCCAAAATTCTCATCACCAGCCCCAGCACAAAGCCCTCACCCCCAGCAGCAGCCCTCACCCCACCCTGTACTCCAGCCCCAGCCCAGAGCCCCCTCCTGCACCCTGGACTCTTCATTTCTGGCCCCACCCTCTCCCCACCCCAACCCCAATTTTGTGAGCATTCATGGCCCACCATAAAATTTCTATTCCCAGGTGTGGCCCTCAGGGCAAAAAGTTTGCCCACCCCTGAAGTAGGGCAATTGGCTAGTTATCTTAGGTGCCTGTACATGAATGCAAGAAGCCTGGGAAACAAGCAGGAAAAATTGGAAGTCATGGCACAGTCAAGGAAGTATGACTGGAATAACAGAGACTTGGTGGGGTAAGTCACATGTCTGGAGCACTGTCATGGATGGGTATAAACTGTTCAGGAAGGACAGGCAGGGGAGAAAACATGGAGGAGTTGCACTGTATGTAAGAGAGCAGTATGATTGCTCAGCGCTCCAGTTTGAAACTGGAGAAAAGCCTGTTGAGAGTCTTTGGGTTAAGTTTAGAGGTGAGAGCAACAAGGGTGACATCATGGTGAGCGTCTGCTATAGACCACCAGACCAGGAGGAGGAGGTAGACGAGACTTTCTTTGGACAACTAGCAGAAGTTTCCAGATCACAGGCCCTGGTTCTCATGGGGGAGTTCAATCACCCTGACATCTGCTGGTAGAGCAATACAGCAGTGCACAGACAATCCAGAAAGTTTTTGGAGAGTGTTGGGGACAACTTCCTGGTGCAAGTGCTGGAGGAACCAACTAGGGGCTGTGGTCCTCTTGTTCTGCTGCTCACAAACAGGGAAGAATTAGTAGGGGAAGTAGAAGTGGGTGGCAACCTGGGCAGCAATGACTATGAGATGGTCGAGTTCAGGATCCTGACAAAAGGAAGAAAAGAGAGCAGCAGAATACAGACCCTGGACTTCAGAAATGCAGGCTTTGATTCCATCAGGGAACAGATGGGAAGGATCCCCTGGGAGGCTAATATGAGAGGAAAAGGAGTCCAGGAGAGCTGGCTGTATTTTAAAGAAGCCTTATTGAGGGTGCAGGAAGAAACCATCCCGATGTGCAGAAAGAATAGCAAATATGGCAGGTGACCATCTTGGCTTAACAGAGAAATCTTCAGTGAGCTTAAACCCAAAAAGGAAGCTTACAGGAAGTGGACACTTGGATAGATGACTAAAATATTGGTTGAGCATGCAGGGGTGTAATTAAGAAGGCCAAAGGACAGTTGGAGTTGCAGCTAGCAAGAGATGTGAAGGGAAACAGGAAGGGTTTCTACAGGTATGTTAGCAACAAGAAGAAGGTCAGGGAACGTGTGGGACCCTTACTGGAAGAGGGAGGTCAGCTCCCAGACTGCTGCACTGAGCAGCACAGTATGGGAAGGAGGTGAGCAGCCCTCAGTGGTGAAAGAACAGGCTAACGACTGTTTAGAAAGCTGGACGTGCACAAATCCATGGGTCTGGATCTAATGCATTCGACGGTCCTGAGGGAGTTGGCTGTTGTGATTGCAGAGCCATTGGCCATTATCTCTGAAAACTCATGGCGATCAGGGGAAGTCTCAGATGATTGGAAAAAGGCAAATATAGTGCTTGTCTTTAAAAAAGGGAAGAAGGAGAATCCAGGGAACTACAGACTAGTCAGCCTCACTTCAGTCCCTGGAAAAATCATGAAGCAGGTCTTCAAGGAATCCATTTTGAAGCACTTGGAGGAGAGGAAAATGATCAGGAACAGTCAACACCAAGGGCAAGTTCTTGCCAGCAAGTTAAAGAAGTGTGGATTGGATGAATGGACTATAAGGTGAATAGAAAGCTGGCTAGATTGTCTCCATCCTTAGAGGTTTTTAAGGCCTATCACAAGCATGCTTTGCTATTTGCACATCCATGGGACTGCTCTGCGGGGTGCCAGGAACAGCACTGACTCCGTGTACAGGAAGTAATGTTCATTTGGGGGCAGAGTTTGCCACCGTGACCCTTACTGAGTAACACGTTACTCTGTGCGTATTCTCATTGCCATTAATGGTACTGCTGGCTGAGTACTGGGCTACTCCATGTGACTCTCACCTATTTAAAGAGCTTATGAAGGAGACTCTAGTCTGAGAAATGCACAAAGCCCGAGGGCTCTGGACAGTCTGGGCAGGGCACTGAGAAGGTCTTATTGTTATGCACAGCCGGTTGGAACTGAACACGGAATAAAGCAGAGCTCCGGCAAGCTCCCTACGCACTGAGTGATCACTGCACCCCACACGGGCTGCCTCCCTAGGGCATATTGCAACCCAGTTCTCCTGAATGTCACACCAGTGCCTGCACACCGCATGCGAGGAGTCATCTGCAAAGGGTGCCCTGGCACTTTCCCAGCAGAATGGTAGTGTGGGGTGGGGAGAATGTGATGGCCCTGGGCTGGCTGCAGGGCAGGGGAAGAGACATGTGGGGTGATCACATGTCCTCCCCTTTTGATTGTTCCCCACCCCCCTGCCATGACCAGTAGGGCAGAAACATGCAGTAGTAATTCCAATATGGAAACCAGGCAAACTATGCCACAAAAGTGGATGCATATAGACCAGTTGTCCTTACTTCCTCTCTGGGTTAAATTATGGAGAGAAGGTGAATTAAAGACTGATTTCCTATTTGGGAAACAGTGGCATTATAGATGAGGTCCAGAGTGGTTTTAGGAGAGGAAAATTCAGCACTGATCATATTGCTTTTTCTACAGTGGACTTTTGTCGATAAAACTTTTGTCATTCAGGGGTGCGAGAAAAAAACGCTGTCCTGAACAACAAAAGTTTTACAGACAAAAAGCGCTGGTGTGAACAGCGCTTTGTCGTTGGGAGAGCTTGCCTGCCGACAAAGCTACTGCCTGCCACTCATTGTGAGTTGTTACCAGATTTGCCTGTTACTTTGGGGTATGCTCATTTATTAGAGTTACTCTTCTGGGAGCTGGGGGGGGTGGTGTTCTGTAATTCTATCAACGTAGTGCTTGTGTCACCGGTGTTCTCATATGGAGCTCTACTTCTCCCTTCTGCACATTCCCTCCCAATGGAGCTATCCTGCAGGACCTAAGTTCCCCAGGGCTGGGTTCTTCCAGCCCCAGAATCTCTCTCTCTCTCTCTTCCCCCTACACCTCTCCCTGGGTTAATCAGCACTCCCAAGCTGACCCCTTATATGTCCCTGGACTCAGTAGGCTGGGTCAAGCAGCATTTCCAATCTGTCACCCTCATATGTCCCAGGTTCAGCGTGTCCCTATCCCCACTTTCATGTTACAATTGTTCTGGTAGTAACCCACTTGATGAGCAAACCCCAGAGGATTTTTGGGCACTGGAGGGATCTTTAGCTTAGGTACAAGGAGTGTTGCTGCAGAGCAAATGGGGAAGCCAAAAAACACTCATGAGGGGAAAGAGAGAGAGAAGCAACCAGCTTAACCATGAAAGTTATTTATTGCCAGGTAATAACCATACAAGGGGAGCCAAACAAACAAAACAGTTATAATATTAAATCTAACATCAATTTGATTATAAAAGTCAGGTTTAGAAAACTATAACTGATCAGATAAGTCAGGGTCAGAAGGTGAGAAAGAGAGAGAGAGAGCTGGGTTCTCACCACTCCGTGAAGCTTGACTCCATCGGGGTTCCCAGGTGGTGGTGGTGGTAGCTGAGGGTTCAGAGCGCTGGAGACAGGCAGAGCCCCCAGCATGATCAGTCAGGAGAAGAAGTCGTCTCAACGGACCTGATGCAGATTTTGGATCCAGGCATCAGAACACTTGCTTGAGTGTGGGTAGGGATTTTTTGTAGAGGAAACAAGAATGGTTCAAGGCAGAACACTAGATTTGTTTATAGGTAAACTGATGGCTCAAGGGAGTATGCCAAAGTTGTTTTGTTCAGGCTGGACAATGGGAACTGATCATTCCTGGCTATGGCTGGTGTTCCTTCGAGGGAGCTCACAATGCATTTAGGCAGCTTTAGTATTTTGGATACCAATAAAGGATTTATTACTAGAACTGGTCTGATAACTACTGAGCTGGGTGTGTGCAGGTGTGGGTTCATTAACATCTGGAGCAGATATCCCCCAGGATGCAGTGCTCCCCTGCTTTTCTGGTCTTATAGTTCAGTGCAGTTCTTGCCTTGGAATCTCTGTTCTCCGTTCCGTATGCTAATGGAGATGCCTCCCTGTCCCGTCTTTGATGCAAATGAGCCTATGGGAGTTTCCTTAATCCTGTCACCCTTGTCCAGAGGGGTTTAGGTCTCTCCCCCACTGCCTTTTCATTGCTTTCTGTAAGTCTTTCTTCTGATCGGGTTTGGTTCAAGCAGAGGCTCGGGGTGGGGGATCCTTCATGAGTCAGACAGGTTGGATACTGTGCCCTGGTTCCCCAAGAACACAGAGCTGACAGGTAACAGGGTGGATGTTTTTTGTCAGTGGGAGAGCTCTCTCCTGCCGACAAAGAGTGGCTACACTGCACGCCTTTTAACGGCACGGCTGTAGTGGCACTGCTGTTACTGAAAGGTGTGTAGTGTAGACATAGCCTTAGAAACTGAAATACCAAAAAGTATGAGGCACAATGATTCGTTAGAATTGTCTTTCTAGATATTGAAAAGGCATAAGACATGCTATGGAGGGAAGGGTTATTGTACAAAGTAGGTGCACTGGGGATAAGGGGGAAATATATGGGTGGAATAGAGAATTTTTGAGCAAAAAGACATGCAGGTCAGAGTTGGGAAAGTTATGTTGAATATATATATAATATAAATAATAGTACATCAAAGGGAAGTGTTATCAGCCCAATCTTGCTTAATAGTATGATAAATGATCTCACAAAACAAGTAAGTACTGGGATAGGTGTCACTCTATTTGCAGGTGATTGTGTGTTGTGGGAAAGGAACAGGAATACTGAGATGGCAGAAAAGAGAATCAACAAAGCCTTACGTGTGAATGACTGGGGTTTCAAGTTTTCCATTGCTAAAACCAAAGGACTGATCTTTATGAAAAAGGAAAGTTACAAAGGAATGTTAACTGTATCGGCATGGAGAACAAATAGACATAGTTAAAAGGTTCAAATTCTTAGGGGTAATATTTGATAGTAAGTTTTCAGAGTAGCAGCCGTGTTAGTCTGTATCAGCAAAAAGAACAGGAGTACTTGTGGCACCTTAGAGACTAACAAATTTATTTGAGCATAAGCTTTCATGGGCTACAGTCCACTTTATCGGATGCATAGAATGGAACATATAGTGAGGAGATATATATACATACAAAGAACAGGAAAAGGTGGGAGTTGTCCTACCAATTCTAAGAGGCTAATTAATTAAGAGAAAAAACGTTTGTAGTGATAATCAAGATGGCCCATTACAGACAGTTTGACAAGAGGTGTGAAAATACTTAACATGGGGAAATAGATTCAATGTGTGCAATGGCTCAGCCATTCCCAGTCTCTATTCAAACTTAACTTGATGGTGTCTAATTTGCATATTAATTCAAGTTCAGCAGTTTCTTGTTGGAGTCTGTTTTTGAAGCTTTTCTGTTGCAAAATTGCCACCTTCAAGTCTGTCACTGAGTGGTTAGAGAGGTTGAAGTGTTCTCCCACTGGTAATAAAGGGTGATATACCAATCTTCTAGAACTGGAAGGGCCCTTGAAAGGTCATTGAGTCCAGCCCCCTGCCTTCACTAGCAGGACCAATTTTTGCCCCAGATCCCTAAGTGGCCCCCTCAAGGATTGAACTCACAACCCTGGGTTTAGCAGGCCAATGCTCAAACCACTGAGCTATCCCTCCCTCCACTGTTTTTTTAATGTTATGATTCCTGATGTCAGATTTGTGTCCATTTATTCTTTTGCATAGAGACTGTCCGGTTTGGCCAATGTACATGGCAGAGGGGCATTGCTGGCACATGATAGCATATATCACATTGGTAGATGTGCAGGTGAATGAGCCCCTGATGGCATGGATGATGTGATTAGGTCCTATGATCATGTCACTTTAATAGATATGTGGACAGAGTTGGCATTGGGCTTTGTTGCAAGGATAGGTTCCTGGGTTAGTGTTTATGTTGTATGGTGTGTGGTTGCTGGTGAGTATTTGCTTAAGGTTGTGGGGGCTGTCTGTAAGCGAGGACAGATCTGTCTCCCAAGATCTGTGAGAGTGAGGGATCATCTTTCAGGATAGGTTGTAGATCTTTGATGATGCGCTGGAGAGGTTTTAGTTGGGGGCTGAAGGTGACAGCTAGTGGCGTTCTGCTATTTTCTTTGTTGGAAAGATCATATACATTATGGTAAAGATAAATGTGCAGGAAGGATTAACCTGCTTAAAAGTCTTGCTGGAACTAATTGGGTGGTGGATTAGAAAACACTGATGATGGTAAACAGAGCCTTAATCAGACCAGTTATTGACTATGCTGCCAAGCTTTTGGGTCACATCAAAATCAGAATTTAAATTAGAATTAATACAAACCCAGGCACTACAAATTGAGTGTGGTGCATTTATTATAACATCTATATGCATTCTACAGATAATTTTTTAGTGAAATGCCAGTTATACTATGAATGAAACTACCGGACCTAACATTCTGGGCCAAGTTAATGGGAACTGCAATGATGAAAATACCAAATAAATTTGAGAATTGTTGCCAATTTGATAAGCAAACTATAGCACATGATGTTAGAACTCCACATGCCATTCAAGTTAAAGTGTGGATGCAGGAATTGAAAGACAAGGAAAATCTGAACGAAGTCAGAACTTTTAGTCATAGGAAAATTAATTATGGATGGAAAGTTGCACGTCCAATGTGGATTTAGATTTATTTTAAAAACTTAAGGGTAAAAAAAGAGACAATAGGTATTAAAAATGAAGGGTATCAGTATATAGAAGAAAAGTGGAGTCAGTTTTGTCAAATATATACAGATGGGTCCAAAAAAGAAAAAATAGGAAAAGTAGGGACAGCATATTGTATATCACAACTGGGAATCAGTTACATCTAAAATAATATTTGACTATGTAGATGTCATGACAACCAAATTAGTAGCAATAATGCTAGCATGGAATTGGGATCTGGGTTGTACTCCCCAGCAGCAGCGGTAATTTTTTCAGATTCAATCTCAGGCCTTCCGGAAATAAAAAAGAGTGTCTGGCTATGCAGAAGTGATTTAATTCATGAAATTATATTTCTATTAACAGAGTTAGCACAGATGGGCACAAATGTAGCATTAGCTTCGATCCCAGAGCATACTGGGACAACAGGGAATGAAATAGTGGACAAAGCAGCTCAAAATGCTGTAAGAAATGGAAGGCTGGACATAGAAATGCCCTTGAGTAGCAGAAATTCAAAAGCCCAGCACAGAAAAATGGAAAAGACGAATGGCAAAAATTTGGATTAATGAAAAGAGAGGAAGAAGAATTTTGGAATTGTGCCCTGGAATTGAGGACTACGACATACTTCAGGGCCTGGATAGTATACCTGGAAGTGTTTTTGTTTAGAGTATTAACCGGCCATAGTGACTTAAATAAAAATCTTTTAAAAATAAATAGACACAAAGATGGCCTATGTAAGGTAGAAGAAACAATTGATCACATTTTATGGGCATGTAAGGGCTTTGCTAAAGAAAGGGAAAATATATTTGAGCAATTCAGACATTTTAAGGTAAAAAAAATTACATTATTTGATTTAGTAAAAACATTGGGAAAGTGGAGTATTATTAAAACTGGGCTGTTACATTACCTGAAAGACACAGGGCAGAGTGGGAGGATAGAAACCTCTAAGAAATGAGGGATTATAGTTGGTGGCTGCTATAAACTATTCAGTCAAGTCGGCTTCACCATAAAAAAAGAGAAGAAGGAGGAAAAGAAAGAAAGGGGGCTCCAGAGAGAGAGTTTGCAGTTGCTCTCTGGGCACAGAGATGTGGGTAGGAGGAAACCCAGGGGGAGCTAAAAGCCCTGGGATCCTGTCCCTAGTGGAAGGGGTTTACCCAGAGGAGTTGTGGGGAAGAAAGTCTGTGGAAGGCAGAGCAGGAAGAAGCCCAGGGAAAGAGCAGCAAGGGCTGAGACTGTGTAGACCTTGGCTGCTGAGGACAGGGTCCCTGGGCTGGAACCTGGAGTAGAAGGTGGCCCAGTTTCCCCCACCAGCCACTGGGAAAGTGGCTCTGGACGGATCAGAAGACTGACTGACGTGGCGTACAGACAGTTTGTCCAGTGAGACTCTGACATCCCGAAGGCGAGGACTAAATAGTGGCCTGGCTGAAGGGCTGACTCACGAAGAAGGAGCACCCTGCGTTCCAGAGAGAGAGGACACTGGTGAGCAACTGATAGAAAGGGACACCAAAGCGGGTGAGAACTTATCCCCAGCCACAAGGGGGCGCCCTAGCAGTGAGTGCACCCTGTTATAAATCGGTGGAGAAGTGGCTATGCAAAAGTGATTAAATCAATGGCAATCATTCCTGATACAAGGGAAGTGTGAGGGACTCTACAAGACCCGCACTCAAGGGAGGGTGATTGTCCTTGGGAGAAAAGTGAAGGGAAAGAGACAATGGAGCCACAGTGTGCAGAGGCCCTTTTTGCTGAAGACAAGTATAGTTCCCCAAGTTGGACACCAGAGCAGCCTTGCCCATCGATAAACAACTAAAAGGGATCCAGGCACTGTTATGCTGGTCTTAGGGTATGTCTACACTGCAATTAAAAACCCAAGGCTGATCTGTGCTAGCTGACTTGGGCTAAGGAGCTGTTTCATTGCAGTGTAGAAGTTCAGGTTCAGGCTGGAGCTGAGTTCTGGGGGGAGGTTCCTAGAGCCCAGGCTCCAGACCGAGCCAGAACATCTACACCACAATTAAACAGCCCCTTAGCCCAGGCCCCGCAAGCCCAAG
This sequence comes from Mauremys reevesii, assembly GCF_016161935.1. Lineage (NCBI taxonomy): Eukaryota > Metazoa > Chordata > Testudines > Geoemydidae > Mauremys > Mauremys reevesii. Next base: position 271,375,895 of record NC_052623.1, on the reverse strand, counting down.
TCAGCTGGCATGAGCCAGCCGTGGGCTTTTAATTGCAGTGTAGACATACCCATAGAGAACCAGCAGAGACAATGGAAAATGTAGTTGTGCAAAACCAAAAACAATGTTTGCTTAGGATCCTCCAGGCAGAAATTACAGAGGCCGCAGTATCGAGGAACAGAAAAGAGTTTCCATGGTTAGCAGATAGAGGCCTGGCCAAGAAAGTGTTATGCCTGTGAGAGGAGGGAACATCTGCAAAACGAATGCCCCTGCCTATATTGTAATAAGAAGGCTTGTTCTGAAGGGAGGAAAGCAGGACAGCCCCACAGAGTCCCACCTGTTGTGCTAGCAGGAAAAGGGGGCCTGTTTTTCCAGTTGGGAACTAGGACATTTAAAGAGGTAAAAGTAGGCAGGAAAAGGGAAAGAAACAGAAGGGAGTTCCTGTGCAAGGGAGTTAGTCTTGATTGATAAAGTACTAATTGCTGATGAAACCCCGCTGGTGGAGAAGCCAGGTAAGGTATAAAGCCAGGAAGTTTGCAGCAGAAAGGGGACTGCAGGGAGAGAGTCTGCAATCACTCTCGGGGCACAGATAGGCAGGAAGGAGGAAACCCAGGGGGAAGCAAGACCCGTGGGTTCCTGTCCCTAGCGGAAGGGGTTTACCCAGAGGAGTTGTGGGGAAGAAAGCCTGTGGAAGGCAGAGCAGGAAGAAGCCCAGGGAAAGAGCAGCAAGGGCTGAGACTGTGTAGACCTTGGCTGCTGAGGACAGGGTCCCTGGGCTGGAACCTGGAGTAGAAGGTGGGCCAGTTTCCCCCACCAGCCACTGGGAAAGTGGCTCTGGAGAAGGATGTGGACCAGCAGACTGCCTGACACGGCACGTGGACAGTTTGTCCAGTGGGACTCTGACACCCCAGAAGGGGAGGACTAAATGGTGACCTGGCTGGAGGGCCAAGTCATGGACAGGGAGAACACTGAGTCCCAGAGAGTTCACTGTGCGAGCAGCCCACGAAAAGGGCTCCCAGACCAGATGAGAACCAATCCCCAGATCCAGCCACAAGGAGCCGCCCTCGCAATGAGGGTACCCCAGTACAACGCCCCAATCATTCACCCTTTGGGAAACAGTATAGCTCCCCTGCTTTTGTAAAAACAGCGGGAAGGCAGATATGTAACTTCAACTTCTAATATATTCTAACTTCTTCAGAAGGCATCTACTATACATGCTGTGCTACTGAATAAGCAAACTACTTAGAGTTATTAAAGATACACTTAGGCCTGGTCTACACTAGGGTGGGGGGTCGAACTAAGGTACGCGACTTCAGCTACGCGAATAGCGTAGCTGAAGTCGAACTACCTTAGTTCGAAGTACTCACCCGCCCAGACGCCGCGGGATCGAAGTCCACGGCTCCCCCGTCGTCTCCTCCACCGCCGTTCACGGTGGTGGAGTTCCGGAGTCGACGGGAGCACGTTCGGAGTTCGAACTATCGCGTCTAGATTAGACGCGATAGTTCGAACTCCGAGAAGTCGAACTCTACGCGTCAACCCGGCAGGTAAGTATAGACCTACCCTTAGAATAAAACAAACTTGGAAGACATAGTTCATATACACTAAAATGACGGAGAGGCATTGCTCAAGTCAATCTAGTTAGTCTATTTGGGAGTCTTCCAGACTGCACAGCCGGAGATGAGTCTCTTTCATGCTCGGAGATCTCACCAGATGCATTGCTTTCTGCGGGCATGGCTCAGTTAGGCATCATTTGACTAAAAGCTTGGGAAATGTTATCTTGGGTCTGAAATGGTTGGTGACTCTTGTTCTGGGTGATTTTGGTGTAATCAGTCTCACTGAAAAGCAGATTTATTTTCTTCTCCGTGATAAGTGGCCTTGGATCTTCAACTTTATGTATTAAAAAGACCCAACAACTTTGGATGATTTGGAACCATTCACAGCTATCAAGCTGTGCAAAAGCTAATCTGTGTGACTATGGGACCTCATTGTTTTGTTACTCAAGTCCTCCCTGAGCTGCATCTGTTTATCAGGAACACTTGTATCTTGCTTCATATTATACAATAGGTCTCTTAGGGGTGGAGACCATGTCTCTCTCTCTCTTTAGAACGCCCAACACAATGGGAATCTGAGCTTTAACTGGGGCCTTTTCATGCCACACAATTAAATGTAACTATTACACTGGTCTACAATTTTTGAGAAGTCGTCTGCTTCCGAGATAAAATGTGCTGTTTATTATGTATTTTGATGTGCTGAATTCAAATATGACAATTAAAACAACTGATTGGCTACTGTTTCTAAGATATTTAAGTTTTTACATTTTATGTCTATGTATATTGTGTAGATAGTAGAGTTTTAATCATAATTTGTAAACCTAGGTCTTTTCATGTGTTTATGGTTGCTTTACATGATAATATTTCACCTGTCCTGTTTATGTAACACTTTAAAAATCAGCAAAAGGGTTATATAAATAAAATTTATTATGAAACAAAAGGCAAAAAACTATTATGTACGTAGTTTAGTCCTATTCAATGTCTACTCGGCGCTTCTTGGCTTGTCTCTTGTATTAATTAAATGGAGCATCTCTTGTCACTGTCCAGCAATAGTCTGCAAGCATTGATGGACTCCATTTGCCCTGATAGCGTTTCTCCATTGTTGCAATGTCCTGGTGAAATTGCTCGTCGTGCTCGTCGCTCACTGCTCCGCAGTTCGGTGGAAAAAAAAATCTAGATGAGAGTGCAAAAAATGTATCTTTAGTGACATGTTGCAACCAAGGCTTTTGTATGCCTTGAGGAGGTTTTCCACCAACAACCTGTAGTTGTCTGCCTTGTTGTTTCCGAGAAAATTTATTGCCACTAACTGGAAGGCTTTCCATGCCGTCTTTTCCTTGCCACGCAGTGCATGGTCAAATGCATCATCTTGAAGAAGTTCACGAATCTGAGGACCAACAAAGACACCTTCCTTTATCTTAGATTCACTTAACCTTGGAAATTTTCCACGGAGGTACTTGAAAGCTGCTTGTGTTTTGTCAATGGCCTTGACAAAGTTCTTCATCAGACCCAGCTTGATGTGTAAGGGTGGTAACAAAATCTTCCTTGATTCAACAAGTGATGGATGCTGAACACTTTTCCTCCCAGGCTCCAATGACTGTCGGAGTGGCCAATCTTTCTTGATGTAGTGGGAATCTCTTGCACGACTATCCCATTCGCAGAGAAAACAGCAGTACTTTGTGTATCCAGTCTGCAGACCAAGCAAGAGAGCAACAACCTTCAAATCGCCACAAAGCTGCCACTGATGTTGGTCATAGTTTATGCACCTCAAAAGTTGTTTCATGTTGTCATAGGTTTCCTTCATATGGACTGCATGACCAACTGGAATTGATGGCAAAACATTGCCATTATGCAGTAAAACAGCTTTAAGACTCGTCTTCGATGAATCAATGAACAGTCTCCACTCATCTGGATTGTGAACGATGTTGAGGGCTGCCATCACACCATCGATGTTGTTGCAGGCTACAAGATCACCTTCCATGAAGAAGAATGGGACAAGATCCTTTTGACGGTCACGGAACATGGAAACCCTAACATCACCTGCCAGGAGATTCCACTGCTGTAGTCTGGAGCCCAACAGCTCTGCCTTACTCTTGGGTAGTTCCAAATCCCTGACAAGGTCATTCAGTTCACCTTGTGTTATGAGGTGTGGTTCAGAGGAGGAGGATGGGAGAAAATGTGGGTCCTGTGACACTGATGGTTCAGGACCAGAAGTTTCATCCTCTTCCTCGTCTGACTCAAGTGAGAATGATTCTGGTGTATCAGGAACCAGCAGTCCTTCTCCGTGGGGTACTGGGCATATAGCTGATGGAATGTTTGGATAATGCACAGTCCACTTCTTCTTTGACACACCTTTCCCAACTGGAGGCACCATGCAGAAGTAACAATTGCTGGTATGATCTGTTGGCTCTCTCCAAATCATTGGCACTGCAAAAGGCATAGATTTCCTTTTCCTGTTCAACCACTGGTGAAGATTTGTTGCACAAGTGTTGCAGCATATGTGTGGGGCCCACCTCTTGTCCTGATCTCCAATTTTGCAGCCAAAATAAAGGTGATAGGCTTTCTTAACCATAGTGGTTATACTGCGCTTTTGTGATGCAAAAGTCACTTCACCACAAACATAGCAGAAGTTATCTGCACTGTTCACACAAGTATGAGGCATCTCTGCTCACTTTGGCTAAACAGAAATGTGTCCCTTTGCAAAATCAAACACTGACAAATAAGAGAGCACAACACTGTATGATTTCTACAGCTGATATAGGGCAATTTGTTCAGCAGAGTGATGTAAGCTTCGTTATGATTGCATCATCCATGACTTCTAGGAATAACATGATGCAATTCATATCATGTATGACGCAATACCAGCTTCAGATTGCATCATTCATTGTTTTGCCTAAAAAGCAAGTACTGTCCAAACCCAGTCATAGATTTATTCATAGATCCAGTCAAAGATGTATTTTAGTCATTTCTGGTTTAAATTGAGATCTCTTCCCTTTATAACTCACTTATCCTCTGCTATTCCCAAGTCAAGGGTTGTATATACTGACCCAGTAGCATAACTTGAAAACTAGAGCCAATCAACAATTTTAAGCATCATTTTCATTCTCAGTGACCCAGAATTAGTAAAGTTTGCTTACATTTATTTCAGAAGCATTTTGGCTTTAGAGCAGTGTTATTATAATTACAACACACTTGCTGTTTTGTACCTGGCTGCTGTCATTGAGTCAGGTGTGGCAAACGTTCTGTTTGGCTCAGCCTCCAGTCATATCTTGTTGTTTTTCAGTTGTCCTGTCATCTAATTTCACTGTGTTGGGGTGATGTGTATTGACACAAGTCTGGCAATGGAATACTGAGTAGCTACACTACCAACTATTAAAAAAAAAAAAACAGGAGTACTTGTGGCACCTTAAAGACTAACAAATTTATTTTAGCATGAGCTTTCGTGAGCTAAAGCTCAGTTCAGCTTTAGCTCACGAAAGCTCATGCTAAAATAAATTTGTTAGTCTTTAAGGTGCCACAAGTACTCCTGTTTTTTTTTGTTTTTTTTTTTGCTGATACAGACTAACACGGCTGCTACTCTGAAAACTACCAACTATGTAACAGCTGATTAGATTTGTGAAAGAATGATGGCTTTTATGAGAAAAGCATGAATTTTGCCAGAATCTTAGGGCAGGACCCAATAAAGATTTTCAGGTCTGGGGCCATTGCCATCTCATGCAATGCTGGCTGTGGCAGCCATTTTAAATTCAGAATCCATTTTTTGTCTGCTGATGTTTTTCTGATGCTGATTGTTTATGGTATTAAATCATCCTGTGGGTTTTTATTTTTGTACTTCTGTATTCCCATTGTTTTAGGTATCCTAACAATTAAAGCAATGAATTGTGATGATTTGAGATTATATAAAAATATTAAGAATTAACATGCTCTAGTAAATTCTTCCTGGTGACATACTGTGAAGAATTATTTGCACAGAAAAATAACACAATAAGTTTACAAGTTTCCATTTAGGAACAGAAAATTATATTTCATCTGCATAACAGGATATTGCTGTGTCTCAAAAAGACTGAATGGGCAGCTTACATAAATATGTAGCCAAAATGAATTATGTAAAATGTCTTTCATGGTCTTCAATATATTGAAACAACACATTATGCACCATTTTTCAGGGTGAGCTGCACTTTGGTCTTGGAGATCTCCCTTGCAGGAGGTTTGCTGAACAAGGGGAATTTATTTTCCTTGATGGGCTTTGTTAATGGCTTAGTTTTATCTTGCAATCTCTGCTACAAATATGGTATAACTAAGGGTATGTCTACACTACGGGATTATTCCGATTTTACAGAAACCGATTTTTGGAAACAGATTGTATAAAGTCGAGGGCACGCGGCCACACTAAGCACATTAATTCAGCGGTGTGCGTCCATGTACTGAGGCTAGCGTCGACATCTGGAGCGTTGCACTGTGAGTAGCTATCCCATAGCTAACCCATAGTTCCCGCAGTCTCCCCCACCCATTGGAATTCTGGGTTGAGATCCCAATGCCTGATGGGGCCAAAAATTTGTCACAGGTGGTTATGGGTAAATCTCATCAGTCAATCCTCCCTCCGTGAAAGCAACGGCAGACAATCATTTTGCGCCCTTTTTCCAGGATTGCCCGGGCAGACGCCATAGCACGGCAACCATGGAGCCCGTTCAGCCTTTTTTCACTGTCACCGTATGTCTACTGGATGCTGCTGACAGACGAGGTACTGCAGCGCTACACAGCAGCATCCCCTTGCCTTTGCAAGTTAGGAAAGACGGTTACCAGCTCTACTGTACCGTCTGCTGCTTTGCAAGTTGACAAAGATGGTTACCAGTCATATTGTACCATCTGCTGCTGTCATGGGTGCTCCTGGCTGGCCTCGGTGAGGTCAGTCAGGGGCACCTGGACAAAAATGGGAATGACTCCCCAGGTCATTCTCTTCTTTAAGTTTTGTCTAATGGAGAGTCAGTCCTGCCTAGAATATCAGGCAAGCCTACTAAAGAACCAGAGGGGCAAACGGCCACTCCGGGTCAGAGCCCAAGACATCCCACAGAAATGATGAGCTGCATGCCATTCTAGGGGGTGCCCCTGCAACAACCCCACCCGTTGCTTCCCTCCTCCCCCACCCCTCCTGGGCTACCGTGGCAGTTATCCCCCCATTTGTGTGATGAAGTAATAAAGAATGCAGGAATAAGAAACAACACTGACTTTATTGCCTCTGCAAGCAGAGATCAAAGGGGGGAGGGGAGGGCGGTTGGCTTACAGCAAAGTAGAGTGAACCACTATTCTGCACTTGCTCAGCCTATAGCTGAAAATGAGAATCTGTGACAAGCACTAGGATAGAAGCACAGGCAGGACTGAATCTCCAATTGTGTGTGGGCCTTTTGTTGACACTGGTAAAATACAAAATGTCCCAGGATACGTATGTTGGGGGACAGTTCTAAACGGCAGCTTAATTTTTTTATTTGCAGCAAAATGTAGAGGTCTAAGTATCTGATTGTGCTCCCTGGTTGCAAGGGGTAGGCTGTGGTAGGTGCGACCACGCGGTGCTGCCGACTGGGAGAGCAGCCTGATGCAGAAGCCTCCAGCTGCCATGATATTCCAGGCAGGACTGACTCTCCATTAGACAAAACTTAAAGAAGAGAATGACCTAGAGTCATTCCCATTTTTGCCCAGGTGCCCCTGGCTGACCTCACTGAGGCCAGCCAGAAGCACCCACGGGATGACGATGACGGATACCAGTCATACTGTACCGTCTGCCATCCGCAAGGCAAGGGAAGGGGATGCTGCTGTGTAGCACTGCAGCACCGTGTCTGCCAGCAGCATCCAGTAGACATACGGTGACACTGAAAAAAGGCGAGAAACTATTTTTTCCCCTTTGCTTTCACGGAGGGGAAGGGAATGGGGCTGACGACATATACCCTGAACCACCCGTGACAATGTGTTTGACCCTTCAGGCATTGGGAGCTCAGCCAAGAATTCAAATGGTTTTTGGAGAGTGCGGGAACTATGGGATAGCTACAGTCATCAGTTGCCCCTCCCTCTGTGAGCATCCATTTGATTCTTTGGCTTTCTGGTATGCTTGTCTCAGCTCCTTAAGTTTCACGCAGCACTGTATGTTGAGTCCCTGTTGTGGCCTCTGTCCATCATAGCCTTGGAGATTTTTTCAAATGTTTTGGCATTTCGTCTATTGGAACGGAGTTCTGATAGAACAGATTCATCTCCCCATACAGAGATCAGATTCAGTATCTCCCGTATGGTCCATGCTGGAGCTCTTTTTTGATTCTGGGACTGCATGGTCACCTGTGCTGATCAGCTCTCCATGCTGGGCAAACACAAAATGAAATTCAAAAGTTCGCGGGGCTTTTCCTGTCTACCTGGCCAGTGCATCCGAGTTCAAATTGCTGTCCAGAGCGGTCACAATGGTGCACTGTGGGATAGCGCCCGGAGGCCAATACCGTCGAATTGCGGCCATACTAACTCTAATTTGAAATGGCAATACCGATTTCAGCGCTACTCCCCTCATCTGGGAGGAGGACAGATATCAATATTAAGAGCCCTTTATATCGAAGTAAAGGGCTTCGTTGTGTGGACGGGTGCAAGGTTAATTTGGTTTAATGCTGCTAAATTTGAGATTGTCTCCTTGGCCTGGTCTACACTACGAGTCTATCACAGAAGGGTTTGCAATGTCTTTGGTGTCTAGTTTAACAAAGTCTACACTCTTTTTGGAGAAGGGCTTGCCCATGTCTTCAATGACCTCAGCCAGTAGCTTGACGTGTTGTGCAAAGGAATCCTGGACACTTTTCACCTGCTCGTGGTGTTTTGCGTTAGACCCTTTCTCTGCTGCGGCTCCAAACTCCTTTCAACCTGGCCACCTCTGGTCCTGCTCTCATCCAGTGCTGAAGAGCCTCTGGACTTTGTGATAGACCAAGCACTGCTATCCCCTTTCATTATGGCATTATTTTGCTCATGAGCTTGGTCAAGGATGATTGCAGAGAAAGCATGCTATGTCTGGCGAACTGTGAAGTTCCCCTTTAGGAACTTTTTAGCTATGTCTGGATGCATTGTGTGAAGGCTTACTGTAATTGGGAGGTAAACAGGCACCTAACAAGTGAAATTAGTATCATCTAATGCACAGAACCAGGGTCACAGCTTCCCAAGGCCTTCAGTGTAGAGAGGGAAGTTTGCCTTGCAGATTGACAGCACGTGGGTCAATAAAAGAAGCTCCAGATGAATGTGCTATGCCAGAACTGGGACATTGGGTTTTCCAGTTTTTGCTTATCACACGATGCATCATACCCCATTCTGACATACCAGGTACAGTCCAGACCAATGAGCCACTGTGTCACCCCTGCCCTGCAAGCTTGGGTGCCTTACGATGCCTTGCTGAAGTAGCTCCCACTTAGGCCATTCACAAACAGCCTTCCAGCATGCAAGCTCCACCCTGATTGTGCAACTGCTGCCTGCCAGCCACACTTGGGTTAGGCTCTGACTCTCACCAGCCTTGGTTATATTGCAGGGTGACCCCAAAACCCCCAGCCCCTGATTTCCCCCCAGAAATGTATGTTCTGTGCTGCCCAGCCCTCTCCTGGACAGTACCAAATATTTCAAATCCATTATTCCTTAAAGGGACTAATATGCTAGTTTATGATCTCAAATGGTTACTTCAAAAAGATCTCACAAAACTAAGTGATTGGGCAACAAAATGGCAAATGAAATTTAATGTGGATAAATGTAAAGTAATGCACATTGGAAAAAATAACCCCAACTATACATACAACATGATGGGGGCTAATTTAGCTACAACGAGTCAGGAAAAAGATCTTGGAGTCATCGTGGATAGTTCTCTGAAGATGTCCACGCAGTGTGCAGAGGCGGTCAAAAAAGCAAACAGGATGTTAGGAATCATTAAAAAGGGGATAGAGAATAAGACTGAGAATATATTATTGCCCTTATATAAATCCATGGTACGCCCACATCTCGAATACTGTGTACAGATGTGGTCTCCTCACCTCAAAAAAGATATTCTAGCACTAGAAAAGGTTCAGAAAAGGGCAACTAAAATGATTAGGGGTTTAGAGAGGGTCCCATACGAGGAAAGATTAAAGAGGCTAGGACTCTTCAGCTTGGAAAAGAGAAGACTAAGGGGGGACATGATAGAGGTATATAAAATCATGAGTGATGTTGAGAAAGTGGATAAGGAAAAGTTATTTACTTATTCCCATAATACAAGAACTAGGGGTCACCAAATGAAATTAATAGGCAGCAGGTTTAAAACAAATAAAAGGAAGTTCTTCTTCATGCAGCGCACAGTCAACTTGTGGAACTCCTTACCTGAGGAGGTTGTGAAGGCTAGGACTATAACAATGTTTAAAAGGGGACTGGATAAATTCATGGTGGCTAAGTCCATAAATGGCTATTAGCCAGGATGGGTAAGAATGGTGTCCCTAGCCTCTGTTCGTCAGAGGATGGAGATGGATGGCAGGAGAGAGATCACTTGATCATTGCCTGTTAGGTTCACTCCCTCTGGGGCACCTGGCATTGGCCACTGTCGGTAGACAGATACTGGGCTAGATGGACCTTTGGTCTGACCCGGTACGGCCTTTCTTATGTTCTTATGTTATTCAGACACTTGAAGTTAAACACACTGGATTAGCTAAAACAATAAAATGAATTTATTTAACTACAAAGACATTTTAAGTGAATATCAGTAATGTGGCATAAAAAGTCAGACATGGTTACAAGAAAAATGAAGATACGACTTTACTAATACCTAACTTAACAAACTATATCAGATTCGAGCAAAATGTCTCACCATACGCTTTTAGTAATCTAACTGACAAAACTCTGTAGGTCAGGACCCCTCCCACAGAGTCCAATGAATGCTTCCTTTATCTCTTTAGGTGTAATGAATTTGATTGGTGGGGTTGGGTGCATTGGGGTGTTTGTCCCTCCTTTTTACAGTCTCCATCTCCAAGTGCCCAGTTCGATGTGTTATTCAAGAGAGGAACTAAGAGTTTATGTGGAAGGATGTTCCCTGAAGGTTTTTTTCTCACCTTTTTGAGCTTTCTTTGTTTCCCTTCCTGCTTGATGACTCTGTTTGAGGCTTAAATGCAAATTAAGCAGAGCACACATTCCTTTGTTTAGAACATACCTGTTTGCCAACCTAAGTTTGGGCAGGGCTGTGGAATTTGGGAATGTGTTTATAATATCATATGGGGAAATATTATAATTTACATACAGTGTTGCCATACAGTGTCTGGCAACAATGGCTCTGATGCAAGACACTGCCCAGTGTGCACCAGCAGTGAGGCTCCCCTACTAAAAGCTAAAATCACTGGGAGCTGTGTTAAGTGGTGGGCCCTGAAAACATCTTGGTGAGTGGCCAACAAGGTGGCTGGTAGAGAGGTGCAGCGATCGGCCAGCAGGGTGACTGGTGGAGAGGGCCAAAGCAGAGCCCCGCAGAGAGGGGTAGCGAGTGAGTGCCCGAGCAGCAGAGTGAGTAAGGTGCCTCTTTACCCGTCCCCCACCCACACCCCAGGGTGGGAGATGAACTCTTCAGATACACCTCTGAACTCTGAGCCTCAATGCTACTTCAATCCATGACCCTTTTCCTGGGACCTGTGGGGATCACGCCCTTCCTCTTAAAAAGATGAAATCCTCATGAATGGTGGTTTGACTTCAAAACCACAGAACAGAATTAATCATCTTCATTTTCTTTTGAAGTAAAATGTTCCTCAGTTCCACCAGTCATTTTGTCTTATGCATTATCTCACAGCAGTCAGTACAGATCTGACAACTTGTTTCCAGATTCTGTTATGGTTAAAGTTTTTCTGGAATTTTATCAATGATAATGCCTGACATATTTAGTCAGCAATAGACTTGTGCTAGTGTTAAGGTCTAGTTTTAAGGAGTATGAAGCTCCATTAAGATTCCTTCCTAACATCCACAGTTAGTGTAATATGCTGGTTTTATTTAATAGAGACGTCTAGAAAACAAAAATACGTGTTGCATATGTTTCTTGTGCTTTGGTGACTGCAACAGTTGGAGATATCGCTGGGGCAGATCCCTCGACTTTCTTGGTAAGTCTTGCTCATCTAGTTTTTTGTAATTTCTTCTTTGCTACTTTTCTCACATGAAAGAAACGTCTTCAGTGCTCCGACACTGCAAGTATAATTGTAGCATCCATACGTAGGCGAGCCTCGTGTACTCCCTTATTTCACTCAAGCTATGTGTCATACGCTGCTACTAGATTGGTAATATTGTCCTGGTGCTTCAGTCAACCACTGTGTTTCCCACACTTTTTAATTAGGCCCAAGGTGCTGGGAGTGATTATCCAAGCAGCCTGCCATTTGACATTTTTGTATTAAATGAGCCCACAAATTTCCTCATCTTCTTTTGATGTATCTTAAGAGTCTGAGTCAGCTTCTATTCAATTAAACTTTTTTTGAAACTGTGTCTTCTGTTGGGCTGTGTCTTGTCAAAGCCTTGGAGTTTGAATGTGATTACCAAGGATCCTAGTTTTCCATGATAAAACCTCCCCAAAATTCTCTGATTAAAAAATCATAAAAATCTGAATTTAAAATGAAAGGTTGAACATTAGTTTCCCTAGCCACAATATGTATCAGTATCAGTTGACCATAATGTTTTATTTATTATATTTACAATTTTTTAAGTTGAGAGCCTGAACCCCCCCCCACCCCATTCTACTGATTATCCACATTTTTGATTATCTGATCTGTCCCCAGTCCCAATTAGGTCAGATAATCGGGGTTCCAGTGTATATGTTTTTATTTTTTTCACAAATAGTAAGAACTAAATATTCTCTGTAAAAACACAAATCCCACTTTTTTCCACTGCAAATGGATTTCTAGGATCTCTGGTGACTACATATGTGTCACTTGCTTTAACACAATGATGCAGAGATTTCTGCCCATGAATGTGTCAGGTTTCCCTTTTTGCAGGACAACAATCTCCTTCACAAAGGAGCGGTTTGCCACATTTGTATTAAGTGGTGTTGCGTGTTTTCTGCCAGGTGGATGATTTGTCTTTTCTGGCTTATATGTCTTTATTGCCCATCAGTAATTTGGACAGGCACCTTGCCACTCCTGTCTATCTAAAGTATTTACAGAGTCCCAATCGCTGCAATATCTAGGCACTGAACACAGTAAGAGGACATGAGGTTTAGACAAAAGCGGACTCCACTCCTGCCTTCCGGGGGTTCAGGACCTGGGGCTTTTAAATGTCTTTCTCATCACAGCTCTCCTACTTACTGGATCTTTCACACAGAAGGTAGGTTTCACGCTAGGCTCTGAAGGTGCCCAGACTACAGCAGTCTGATTCTCCAGCAGGATGTTCCACTGCTTAGAGCCTAGCTCTGAAAAGGCCCTGCCTCCGTGTTCCTGCATTCTCACTCTGGGAGGATCTAGTTTCATTGAGTGAATCGACAAAGCCTCCCTGAAGGAGGGCTTCTGGAGGACTTCTAGATCAGGGGGTGCATTTTAATTTTTAAATTGCTGCTTCCTTCCACAAAGAAAGAAAGAGAGAGAGAGAGAGAGAGAGAGCTCTTCCCATAGCTTCGTTAACACAGTACTGACCCCTTTCACCGCCCCAGCTGGAAAACTCCAAACAGCCTTCTTCTCCAGAGCTCACAAATGTGAACGTAAGAGGCAAGACTCAGGAATAAATCCGGCCACAGAACAGCAAAGTTCCTCCGGAAGACAACATTGACGAGATCTTGCTTCAGGCAGTCACACTCCTTCTTGGGGCTGCTCCATGTGTATGGCCTGGGCTGAGCAATCCACTCCCCCAGCATAGCAGCCCCATTCCTCATGGTGGTGGCCCATAATAGGTTTATGTTGAAGTCTTTTTTTTAAACATAAGTAACTCCCCCACAGAAACTGTAAGCGAGAGTTAAGTGCAGGTCGGAACCACCCTCACCATTACACACGCTCCAAATGTTCATGCATAAAGGAATCACAAGCTAAGTTTTAATAAACAATTCAGACCCCAAGCGTAGTAACCCACAGTTCACAGGCTTGTACTAATAAAGAAAAAATTCTCATTAGCCAGCACCCAAATAACCTCAACTTTGTCTTTGCAGCTCTGTTAGACACATGTCTTACAACTCCCTTCCTTTTAGTAGTGCACATGTAACAGGGTGGCCTGCCCCTTTAAGGGCCAGGAGGCTGTGGGTAAGCCAGCCCTTTCCAATTAGCCCTGCCCTGCTCCACCTGCACTGGAAGTGAGATTTAAAGAGAGCTCTTATGGGAGCCCATGGGACTGCAAGTAGTGCTGGGAGTGCCAGCAGGACAGAAGCCTGAAAAGCTGCAGCTGGTAACCACATTGGGAGTGACCTATCTCTGCCTCCTGTCACTGGTCTTTGAGTCTAGCAAACTATTTCTGTGGAGTCTCCTCTTGCCCTGTGGGGTTGGCCTCCAAATTGTTCTGTTCCTCTGTTCTGTGATGGTCTTTGTGTCTTTGCTGGCTCTCTCTGGGTGTTGTCTGCTGGCTTGTTTCCTGTTCCTTCGGATCACTTGTCCCTCTAACGTAGTCAGCTCACATGACCTGGGTGCTACTTCACCCCTCAAAACTCAGTTCTATAGTCCAATCCTTCAGGTGTCTCTCTATTGGCTGGGTCCTCACAGGAATGCTTGTCTCCAGGGCCAGTAGATCCTTGGTTGACATGTTGTACTCTTGTGCCTGCTTTCTCTGATTGTTGGCCATTTTCTCTGACAGGTGTTCCCATCCTTTTCACTGCAACAGGTCTCCCCTCGCTGGTAGCAGGGTTTTGTCCTTTGTCCCATCAATGACTGCACTGAACAGCTCTGGCACTCCTGAGATGGAGTTGTCCTGTCACTGACTTGATTCTTGTATCCAGCAGGTCACTGACCTCCCAGAAGTTTGAATAGTAGCCCACTGTAATCAAGTATTGCTTTTCCTTGAAGCTAAACAAGTCCACTTCCACCTTTTTTCAATACAGTAAGCCCAGTGTGAACAGGAGGCATTAGGGTTGCTAGTTTTGGTTTGACGTATTCCAGGAGATTTCATCACACGAGTCTCTTCCCGCTGCAGCCCCGGGGCAGCCTGTACCCCAAACGCCTCATATCTGGACCCAGCCAGAGCCCTCATCCCCTGCACTCCAACCCTCTACCCCAGCCCTGAGCCCCCTCCTACAAGTGAACCCCTCATCCCTGGGCCCACCCCGCAGCCCTCACCCCCATACCCCAAGCCTCTGCGCTAGCCCTCAGCCCCTCCCACACACCACATCCTCATCCCCAGCCAGAGCTCTCATCCCCCCACACCCCAACCCTCTGCTCCAGCCCTGTGGCCGCCCCCCCACACTCCGAACCCCTCGGCCCCACCCCTGCCACACATCGCCTTCATGTTGGTGCACATAACAAAATTCATTCTGCACATGGATGGGAAAAATTAGAGGGAACATTGTCCCACACCAGAGTGAAGTGAAGGCAGGGACCTGCCACTTGAAAGTGATGTATTGGGGGGACTGGAAAAGGGTCTCAGAAGGAGCAACCTACTTGTGGACCATGTCAATTTGAATGAAAAGAAAAGTTAAAATAGAACAATGTGTGTTGAACTAGGTGGACCATTCGCCTGACCCAGAATGGCAATGCCTGGGTCTCTATGCAAAGAACATTTAGAAAGATTTTGACAAGGCTTTTAATGGACTTGGCTGCATTAAGGATACTATACATCATATAGCTGTAGCTCTCATTATGCTACCAAAACTGCAAGTCACCAAGTAAAATCCCTCTAATGCTGAAGGGCAAGTAAAAGCTGGACTTGTCTGAATGGTAAAATTAGAAGTTAATGATCAAATTCAGACTCCAGGTGATTAGGAGAAAAGTATGAAAATGCTAACTGCAAAAGCTCAGAATCCAAGCAAAATGACCCCATGTTGTTGGATTAGGGGGGGTTTGGGAGTGGGGAGTGGGGTCCAAATCTCATTATTTTCATCCGCTCTCATGGGGAAATAGTTTTATTTTGTGTAATGACTCATCCACTCCCAGTCTTTATTCAAGCCTAATTTAATGGTGTCCAATTTGCAAATTAATTCCAATTCAGCAGTCTCTCGTTGGAGTCTGTTTTTGAAGTTTTTTTGTTGTAATATTGCAACTTTTAGGTCTGTAATCAAGTGACCAGGGAGATTGAATTGTTCTCCGACTGGTTTTTTTAATGTTATAATTCTTGACGTCTGATTTGTGTCCATTTATTCTTTTATGTAGAGACTGTCCGGTTTGGCCAATGTACATGTACACAAAGTAAAACTATTTCCCCATGTTTATTTCCCCCACACACACACCGTTCCTCACACCTTCTTGTCAACTGCTGCAAATGGACCATTTTGATTACCACTACAAAAAGGTTTTTTTCTCTCCTGCTGGTAATAGCTCACCTTAACTGATCACTCTCATTAGAGTGTGTATGGTAACACCCATTGTTTCATGTTCTGTGTGTGCGTGTGTGTGTGTATATATATATGTGAAAGTTACTGGTGACCCCCCTTAACTAGCAGGCAGCCATTAGGGGCAAGCAGAAGCCTCAGTATACAGTAATTTGAACTTTTGAACTGTCTTTTCTCCTCTGCCTTGAAGCAGAAGAAACTAGCTCCAAACCGGTTTTCACTGACCAGATAGCAGAAGTACGGGGTCTGGCAACCACCAATCAGGTGTGAACATGGCAAGGGTCTTTATCTAAATGTGTATAAAGGATCTGTGAAATTGGTGTAAGACAGAGTCTTCTGTACCAAGGTACAGGGCTCTCCTTTCTTCTGCAGAATAAAGCAATCTTTTCCTTATCCCTGTCAGGCTGTTATTGGCTCTCAGCTAGACGGACCCAATATTTTGGTAACATATCTATAGATATATATCTTCCTACTGTATTTTCCACTGCATGCATCCGATGAAGTGGGCTGTAGCCCATGAAAGCTTATGCTCAAATAAATTTGTTAGTCTCTAAGGTGCCACAAGTACTCCTGTTCTTTTTACACAAGGAATGTAGATCGCGTGGGGATAGCTTCCCAGGCAGCATGATTTCACATCTTATTCTACCACACTAGGAAGCTATCCCCCATGCAAACTACATTTCTGCATAGGCATTACTTACCATCGCTGCTACATTTATGGTTTACGCTCTTGCTTGAAAGCGTGGAGAAAAATATGCTCACTGTTCCTATTCTTCACATGTATTTTTGGTGTCACATATATAATGCCTCCAAATTGCTGTACACAGAGAGCAGGAAGGTGGCAGAGATAGAACCAAGCTGGGGCAGAAAGAGACATGTATAGAGATGAGATTTGGTAAGCAGACATGAGATTTTAATCCTAATCACATCAAACAACATTAGTTCAAAGGTAGGATACCAAAGAGTCAGATGCCACAATGCCCATTACACCGAACCTCACATGCCACTTGTTAGTGAATTATTATACATCATTATTATTATACATTATA